>NC_088370.1:30184683-30199683 GCF_034508935.2 Berghia stephanieae | reverse complement strand
ATATGCAAAAATGAATATAACAGCTCTGAAAAATAACTAAATACCAAACACGGAATGTTTCAGGCTCAAAACCCTTCTTCAGCCAACACTAAAAAAAAAACACGGAAAACATAATGCATTACTAAAAACATTGCCGAATATTTCTCTGCTGTCGATCTGGTTATTCAGTAATGTGTTTATGTTTCATTGTTTTTTTGTTGTTGGCTGAAGAAGAGTTTTGAGCCCGAAATGTTCTGTATTTGGTATTTTGTTATTTTTAGAAGCTGTTAGATATCTACAGTGGAACCTCCCGATAACGACATGCCACGGGACCGAGTTTTTATGTCGTTATCCGGAGGTGTCGTTATTTAGAGGTTTCCAAGATGGCGGACAAAGTGGGCGTGGTAAGGCCCGCGGGACCAGTTTTATTAACATTGACAAAACAAACAAAACATTGTAGTGTATTCCTCTTAGAGGGTTCTTGTGCGTGTGTCTGGATGAGACTTTTAGAAGATCTGAACTGAGTACACTGATAGTGTGCTCCTGGAATCTACATCTGTTCCCTATTTAAACCATTCCCCTTTGTCTTACTTTTTCTTATGTCATTTCAATTGTAAATATAGAATGTTTTTTTACTATCCAATTTTCTTCCTTTTTACTGGCACTGATATGACATAGATGTGTCACAAGCGCTGTAAAACCCTTTAAAACAAACAAAATTCCTCCTCCTCCTCCCACAAAAACAACTACTACTACTACTACTACTACTACTACTACTACTACTACTACTACTACTATACTACTACTACTACTACTACTAATACTACTACTACTATTATTATTATTATTATTTATTATTATTACTACTACTTCTACTACTACTTCGACTACTACTACTACTACTACTACTACTACTACTACTACTACTACTACTACTACTACTACTACTACTACTTCTATCACCACATAATATCACATTTTCCAAGATTTTGTGTTTACTTGCTTACACTTACATTTATACCTTGGTTTTTATTAATGCTTATCAGCTAAGATTCGTCAAAAAAAGCTGCGTTCTCATTGGTTCAAGCAGGAATCGTTTTTATAAACTTTTGAGTACTCAAACTCGGTATTTTTAGTATCAGATATCTACGAAAACTGCCGAAAATCGCCAAAATGATGTCGTTATTCGGAGGTTTTATCAAAAAGTGCGTCGTTATTTGGAGGTTATTTTTACTGGTCTTAAATAGAAAAAAAATCGGGACCACGGGTCAATGTCGTTATCAGGAGGTTGTCGTTATTCGGAGGTGTCGTAATCGGGAGGTTCCACTGTATATTCATTTTTTAAAAAATTGCTTTTTACAAATTTTGAGTAATGTGCTTGTGATTCCTATCAACATCTTTGTTCTCCTTGACACTCTAGTATGTTGCTATTCCTGTAGTAGAAATTAAGTGTTGGCCAAATAAAAAATCTAAGTTTGAGCTTTCATATAGAGTAATATCCACTTATCATGCTCAAAGGGCTTTACAAAGGGTTCCTGGCTAACAGCAACACATGACATGTAGGATGGGACATGAAGCCTGTTAGGAAATATCACAATTTTTTCCAACAATGCTGTTAACGGCCAGGTACTCATTTTACACCTGAGTACGATGAGAGAATGTGAGTAAAGAGCCTTTTCCAAGGACTCAACTATGCACTGCTCAGAGCAGAGCTCGAACCTTGGACCTTCTGATCCAGATCACATATCGGCACAATACAAGAGAGTCACAATTTATTTTCCCCTTGAAATCTGAATTTTCTCAAAAGAATATTTTGTTTGTTTTCTATGGCTGATGTGTTGGACAGATCGACAGGGGTGTATTTGTGTGTTATCTTTAATTGTTTATTTAAAACTTTATTATTATTATTATTATTATTATTATTATTATTATTATTATTATTATTATTATTATTATTATTATTATTGTTATTATTATTATTATTTGGAGAATGAGGGAACATTTTATTGACAAGTGCAATCAATATGTAACTATAGACCCTAGTTGATATTAATAGAAAGAGTAATTTAAAATTGTGTCTAATCCTGATATCACCATTGTCATATGCATTTTCTTGTAAATAGGCTATTATGGGAAATAGGTAATTCAGACCTGCCTCACGGAATGTTTTGGGCTCAAAACCCTTCTTCCCTTTTTTTTTACCCACAAAATTTTATGCAGTTTTATATACCACTCAACTTGGCACTCCTTAGTTTCTGGCAATTTTTTTTTTTTTTTTTTTTTTACATTCCAAGATTTTTCTACAGAGAGGACGTACCAAATATTTCTCTGTCGTTGATCTGTTTTTTTATTAATATATTTATGTTGTCATTGTTTTTTGTTGTTGGCTGAAGAAGGGTTTCTTTTTTAAAACTGTTATATTCATTTTTGTTTATTACTTTCTGAAATATACAATGTCTGAGTTTTTATCATGTCTCTTCCATCAGACTAATGCCGACTACTGTCTATCGCCTTCTGAACGATTTTGCTGGCGTTACAGAATTCATGGACTCTTTTGTTGGAAGAAAGAATCAATAAGACATCAGATGTTATCTTCAAGTCAAGTCATGTCATGTTGAGATTATGTGCTGTAGTTGTGCTTACAGTAACAATGGCCATATCTAATTATCTATCTATCTATCTATTTTTATATATGTAAATATAATTCAAGTTTTATTTCGCTAGGAAGATAGCGAATGTTTTTTGAAACAATATTGGAGACGACGAACAAAATTCCACTTGAATTATTTTATGAATAGCTGCTTTTATCTTAAAGTTGAGCACTATTATTTCACGAATTTTATTTTTATAATTATACTAGTAAATAGCCCGCAATTTCGCGGGAAAGGAACTATTTTCATTCGATATTATACCCACCATCATTTAATGAGGGCAGATTGGTAAACAACGTTGTCTGTGTAACTTGGTACATCCTCTGTTGATTTTTCTGTGTGGCCCAACATGAAGTGTAAGCCGCTATAGCCTCTGACCCGTGACACAGCAACATATAGTTGTCCGTGTGTGAAAACAGGTTGTGGTAATAAAATCAACTGCGAAAATAAACCTTAAGTAGCAGACGTGAGCAGAGTTGAAAGACGATCCTGGGATCGAGAACATACCTTACAGTACAATACTCTGGTGATCATGTTTGGTGGCGTTTGGCACTGTTTTTATGCACCTCCACTGGAGGTGTACAAAAACGCACCATTTTTATGCACCTCCGTTGGCGCTGCTGGTTGATTAATGAAAATGTTGCTGCTTGAAGCTCGAAAAAATAACGATAAGTGTTGAATTGTAAGCCTCAATTTAATAGACGAAGACATACTGTAGACGTTTCTGATTTCCCCTTTATCAACAAAACACGACGAATAAGACACTAAGAACGAATGAGAGTGAATGGCATAGATAAGGTAAATAGACATAAACAATGATGGGACAGGAAGTTTTTGAAAAACAACAAAAACAAACAAAAACAAAAATAAGAAGAAGAAAAAAAAAGAAAAAAAACCCCAATAAAATGACAAAGACGTGGTAAACGAATACACTGATGATAATGATAAAATATTATAAAATAATAACAATCCAGGTTTACATATAAATGCACGTCGATAACACATTGAATGGTACAGATGTTATTTTAAAAATAATAATAATAATAATAATAATAATAAATAATAATAATTAATAATAATAATAATAATATAATAATAATAATAATAATAATAATATAATAATAATAATAATAATAATAGATTAATTTAAGGTTTTAAATATATGTCCAGTAACTATAACAACAAAAATGATGTCTTTCACAATGGGATTGAACCCAGTACTTCCAAGGTTAGAATCTGACAGCTTATCCACTGCGCTTCGGAGCCACCTGACTATTCATAACATTGAATAAGGTCTTTCTAAAACCTTATTTTACCTTTAATGCAACTTCTATTGTCTTCTTTTAAATTTCAATTTTTTAGATTATTATTATTATTATTATTTAATTTATTACCAAAGAAGTTAAACCTGGGTATTATCCACCCGAAACCATCACATTGAAAGAATCAAAGGGGCAATAATAATACTTGATGTCATAAATAGATGAAAACTGTTGAGAACTTAGTGTAGATCTGAAACCCTTAAAGTAATTAAGTGAATACATTATTTTGAATGCAACGATTTGCGTAAAAACGCCAAACTGACAACTTTTTACAGTGTCGAAATTGGTCGTTTTTTAGAGTGTTAGTGTCGTCGGTATATATTTCATGATATTATATCTGTTTGACTCAACGAACTTTCAAACTGACTTTAAATTATAAAAGGAAATCAAATTATCTGTTTATCTATCTGTAAAAAATACATTTCTAATTTTCAAATCTTTCAGTAGAGTTGTGCGCCGTATATTTTTTTTTTATTGACTCAAATGTCACAATGTTCTCCACAAGGCTAGACTATATTTTTTTTTAAGAAAGGAATTTCAATTCCATTGTATTTATCTTCCAACAACAGTCTACATGTTTTTATATTTCACTTCCTAAACTGCATTACACAGTTCCTCCCCGCCTCCCCTCTTTTCACTTAATTAATTGCGCACCTTTTAGAAATATCTAGCATTCTGTTTTAATTCGTGCTTCCTTACAAAGGAGCATACTCATTTCCTGCCAACTAATGTTTTGTTTATTCATCTTAACTACGCCACTACCACATTATCTCATTCATCATTGGTGTTTCATTCATCCTGTTTTGTTGATAAAGGGGAAACCCAAAACGTTCATTTGATCTGTTTTTGTAATTAAATTGAAGCTTACATTCAATTTCACATTATTATTTATTTCTTCGAGCTTCGAGCCTCAACATTAACATTAAGTGAATACATTATACTGGGGATGTAGGAGCTTTCGGAATGTCTCCCCTTTACTTAACTTATGGAAAAACAAACATCCTAGCACCTTTACTAAGACTTGTGACTAACCCTAATAGAAAAAAAATATCCTCCGATCTCGAGATAACCCTAATAGAAAATAATGATGACAAATTGAATAAATAAACGCCTGACAAAATATCAACGGTGAAAATACAAATTTAAAGAATACTCGGGATGTAGGAGCTTTCGGAATGTCTCCCCTTTACTTAACTTATGGAAAAACAAACATCCTAGCATCTTTACTAAGACTTATGACTAACCCTAATAGAGAAAAAAAATATCCTCCGATCTCGAGCTAACCCTAATAGAAAAAATGATGACAAATTGAATAAATAAACGCCTGACAAAAGATCAACGGTGAAAATACGAATTTAAAGAATACTGGGGTTGTAGGCGCTTTCGGAATGTCTCCCCTTCACTTAACTTATGGAAAAACAAACATCCTAGCACCTTTACTAAGACCTATGACTAACCCTAATAGAAAAAAAATCCTTCAATCTCGAGCTAACCCTAATAGTAAAAAAAGAATCAAAATGGCGTCTGAAATACCTTCATGTGATCAAGTGAATAATATCACTATGAATGCCACTATTTGCTGAAAAATGCCAACACAAACACTCACACATGTATACACCACACACAACACACACACGCAATTAGAACATACTACTACATAACAACACTGATCACCGCTAAATCAACAACACACCGGAAGTAATAATAATACTTGATGTCATAAATAGATGACGCAAACTGACAACTTTTTACAGTGACGAAATTAGTTGATTTTGAGATGTTAGTGTCGTTGGTACGTATTTTATGATATCTATGTGACCCTACGAACTTTCAAACTGACTTTAAATTATAAAAGGAAATCAAGTTATCTGTTTATCTATCTGTAAAAAATACATTTCTAATTTTCAAATCTTTCAGTAGAGTTGTGCACCGTATCATTTTTTTTATTGGCTCAAATAAGCACAATGTTCTCCACAATGCTATATTTTTTAAAGAAAGGATATAGAGATAGAGATAGAGAGAGAGAGAGAGAGAGAGAGGGAGAGGGAGAGAGAGAGAGAGAGAGAGAGAGAGAGAGAGAGAGAGAGAGAGAGAGAGAGAGAGAATTGATAGAGAGAGAGAGAGAGAGAGAGAGAGAGAGAATTGATAGAGAGAATTGATAGAGAGAAAGAGATAATTGATAGAGAGAGAAAGAGGGTAAGAGAGAGAGAGAGAGAGAGAGAGAGAGAGAGAGAGAGAGAGAGAGAGAGAGAGAGAGAGAGAGAGAGAGAGAGAATTGATAGAGATAATTGATAGAGAAAGAGATAATTGATAGAGAGAGAAAGAGGGTAAGAGAGAGAGAGAGAGAGAGAGAGAGAGAGAGAGAGAGAGCGAGAGAGATTCCGTTATGCTGCTATTTTGCTAAAACCTCTGTGATGCCTTGTACTTCTTGATTACAAAAAAAAAACAAAAACGAAAATAACTTCCAAAGTAGTTTGGTGGATTCCATGTCAGAATGTGGCCATAGCCATATGTCGCCCATTGCCTCAAAACGGTATTAGCGAATTAACGATTACATTTACAACCTACAGCGCCCGACGAATGGCGTGGAAGAATAGAAAGATCTGTCCTCAGAGTCTTTGCACAGATCTTAGTTTCTTCCAAGTTGTACGTCGATCTCTGTAGGTTGGAAACGTAAACGTTAACTTGTTATTAAGTTGGGCAAACTAGATATGAATAAGGGATTTTTAAAATAGTTTTAAGACTTGAAGTGTGAAATTTGTAAATTTTCTCTCATATTTCGACTATAACTTTAAATTTTAATGTCTAACCACCCAAAAGAATACCCTTTTTAGGCAATCGGTCACATATTCATGGGTAGGTGCAAGATTTCCTGTTTAATTCTGAATTCCGGCTTTTTGAAATGGATTTTACTTTCTTTTCGGCCTCTAGCTCACCCCATCATAATACTGTTTTGAGGCATTAGGTCACATTCATTTCAATATAAGTTTCAGGCTTTTTTCAATTAATTGGATTTGTATTTCAGGCTTTTTTGGCCTGACCTACTTGCTTCCATGCATATTTTGATATTCCAATGAATCACAATTTTTGTGGTTTAACTCTCTCCTTACCAGCTATTGTCAGAATTTTACCCCAAACTTCGTACTCGCCCAACACAAAAATAGATTTTTTCAAACAGATTAGCAACAAGTATATTCTATATTTTGTTCAGAAAAATGAGCTCTACAAAACAGTGTTGAGTTTTTATGGCTATAACTGTAACAAAATGAAATCAGAAAAAGAAAATTGTTGGCTGCATTGTAACGAATATGATGATTTTCCTATGGGTGGAAAGGAGAGGGTTAACAAGAGAGTATTTAATCAAAAACATCCGGCTCAAATTTATATATAAAGGTTACTGCTTTGCGGTTTTGTGGTGTGACACTGGCCTTCGAAACCATAGGTTCCTAGTTCAAGTCCATTTCTGGGTTATTCAAAGTTGAGTCCTTGGATAAGGTTCTTTACACACATTCTCTCATCGGACTCAAGTGTAAAATGAGCATTAATCAATAACAGCATTGTCTCTGTCGAATGTTGTGAAAATTACCTTTTTGTCACAGCCCTGCTCTGGGCTGTGCAAAGTTGCATCCTTGTCAGTCCAGAATTTTAATATATTTACTTATTGTATATTGTGTTTGTTGTAGGCTGATGAAGGGCTTTACATAATGGCTCTTGTCAGTCTAGAATTTAAATATATTTACTTATTGTATATTGTGTTTGTTTTAGGCTCAAGGAGGGCTTTAGCCTAAAATGCTTCTTGTTACTTATATTCTTTGTCGAGCAATCGGTGCATTACCTGATTCGCAATGAAATGGACCTGGTTTGATCCTGTATTATCCTCAAATGTTTGTCTGGTCTTTTGTCAAACCGTTAGTGATTGAGTAGTGGGGTCTATATTAGGTCTGAATATCAATATTTTTACTTAGACCATACTACCCATTGCAGACCAGTCTTTTTGAAATAAAATTAATTCATAATTTTTAGGAGATCAAAATGGTAGTCGCTATAGTTAAGTTTAAAAGTCAACAATTTACCCTCACAAGGATTAAATAGCACTTCAAAATACTCAAACTTATGTAGTCGGGCATAAACTTTCATTTTCAATGGCGGGTGGTTGGATGGGAGCATCACCCTTGAATCATATACCTATGATGTTCGCATGGGTGTACAATCCGATAGTGATGTCGTTTCTTCTTCTCTTTACTAGCCTATCCTGCTTCTTTGGTTTGTGATTGTATTTTTGACAGGGGATATTTTTTTTTCTGTAAATCTTCTGCCTGTTTGTTCTTGGTTATTTATAATTTAGCTTATGATATCTTTAGGTTATGATTTTGATTGACATTTGTACTATTTTTGTTAGATTGCTTGTTTTTTTGTTTCAGCGGTCTCTCATATAACCTCAATTGTGTTGGAAGAGACCTAAAGCAACAAACAAAAAAAATCATTTTCAATGGATGTGCATTAAGTTTTGAAATTGGAGCCAAAATTTCGTAATCCGACTAAGGCACGTCTGCCCATTGTGATCCAATTTTGTCAAGTCACTGTATATTTGATGCAAAATGTTTGATGAAGAGATGAGATGGGGTCCATGACTTCCCTTGATGGTTAGAAAGGTCACTGTTGTGCGGCGATGTGGTCTAATGGTACGACACTCACCTTTGGATTGGAAGTTGAGCTCTGAGCAGTGCGTAGTTGAGTCCTTGGAAAAGGGTCTTTACTCACATTCTCTCACTGTATTCAGGTGTAAAATGAGTACCTGACCGTTAATGACATTGTCTCTGTCCAGTATAAAAAATGTAGTATCACTTCATGTATCGTTCTACATGTTAAGTGTTGCTGTTGGCTTGGGACCCCTTGTAAAGGGGTTTTTATCATGTTTATTGGATATTGCTCACATTATTCTATTCACCATATCTGTTAACCCTTTCCATGTTGCTCTCGTCTTTGTTCTGGAATGACATTGCTCAACCTTTCCTGGTCCTGGTGAAGAAGGAGACAATTTAAACATATGGTTCCTTTTTAATTAGAGATTATATTTTTGTCCCGTGCAAATCATCTCTCTGTTAAGTCCTAATATAGTTTTTAATTTTCAATAATATTATTGTACTTTATAAAAGTACAGGGAGTCCATGAATAAATTAAGATGGAAACAAGGTTTGAACCAGGTTTGTTTGTTTGTGGGACGAGTGTTCTACCGATTAAGTGTCCATGGTTGTTGCTTTCACTTTCAAGGGAAGTAACATATCAGTTTATTGTCACGAGTATATATTATTGTATTTTTATCTCTCTTTGTTTTCCCAAATGTAAAAATGATAATATGCATAAGAACCGTCTATGATGACAACTTAATGGGTTTTTTTTGTTGCCATAACCTTGCCTCGTCCACATTGAGTGGAATTCTCTTATGATGGGGAAATTTTGCCCCTCCCTTTTCCTTATCCCCTTTTTATCATTTATTGTCCTTTCATTGAGAGGTCACTGACCCTTGATGCGAGGATTATTACTTACTCTCTTTATCATATTATATCATATCAATATGCAGAGCGAATTGACAGTATTATGCCATTAAATCTTCCATGAGACAATTTTTAAATTAATTTTTGGATATAATAATTTAATTTTTTTACTCTTGATAAATGCATTTGTTTTTTAAAATTTTTTATTGTACTTATTCAAGTCGTTTATTCAACCCATTCTTGAATATGACAATACGATTTGGGCCCTATATACAAAACATAAGACAGTCAATAAGTCTTGAAAATGTTCTATGACAAGCAACCAAAATACTTCATATTATCTATAATTGTTCATATGAAGAAATATTAAGACCTGGGTGGGGTTTCTGACCTTCCATAGTGGGCAGAGAGGTCACTTACTGTGTCCTCTATTCCCCAACAGCTGTTTTCTGAGTTGCTTTCTGTCTTTGTCTTGGAATAGGATTACTTGGTTTTGTCCTGGCCATTGCCGGAGTCCTTGGCTGAGAGGGAAACAGTGAAATGTATGACATTAGTTTTGTGATGTGGTATTTTTTGAGGTGATGTTTTTTTCTTTGTAAATCATATCTCTATTATGTACTATTATATTTTTTGTTTTGAATATATATCATGAATCGTAAACATTTGAGTTTATTCCTCTGCTTGTGTCTGGATGAGACTTTAGGTGATCTCAAACTGAGTCCACTACTGGTGGTGTGCTCTTGGAATTTTCATCTATCCCCTATTTGAACCACTCCATTCCCCCGTGTCTTCCTTTTTTTGTGTGCTTTCAATTGTAAATCTTTCCCATTTTCCTTCTTTTTAACGGCACTGAAATGACCTAAATGTGTTGCAAGCGCCATAAAACCCTTAAAAACAAAACAAAGGTTTAGACATTTGAATCTCCCTGGTCTACATAAGACTTTGTAATGACTTGATTTCAAATTTATAGATTGGTACACAAGATTTATAATATTGATTATTCAAAATTCAGAACTCTGTCTACCCTAAATTTTATTAGAGGAGTTTGATTCAAACTTAACTTATCCAGATGAAATGATAATGTTAGAGAGAAATCTATAGTGTTTCCCACCATTCGCTTGTGGAGTGGTATGAGTATTAGATTCAAAACACAGAATGTTTATACTCCAGATAATTTTTATACTTAGATTAATATTTATCATTTATTATTATACATTCTTGTATGCCTGTGAAACATGGACCATAACCTGGGTGGGGATCCTGACCTCCCATAGCGGGCAGGGAGGTACATACTGTGTTTTTTATCCCCTTATATCTGTTTTCCAACATGCTTACTGTCTTTGTCTCGGAATGAGATTACTTGGTTTTGTCCTGGCACTGGCCGGAATCCTAGCTGGGAGGGAAGCAGTCAAATGCATAGTTATTGTTTTGGGAGATGATATTTTGTTCCTTGTAAATCATCTCTCTGTTATGTATTATTATTTTTATTTTGAATGTATAATGTAAGCATTTGAGTGTGTTCCTCTTTGTTGGATTTTGTGCTTGTGTCTGGATGAGACTTGTAGGTGATCTCAAACTAATTACATTGGTGGTATGCTCTTGGAATCTACATCTGATCCCTATTTGTTCTCAGTTCCCCTTTGTCTTACTTTTTCTTGGGTGCTTTAATTGTAATTCTAGAACTTTTTACTATCCAATTTTCTTCCTTTTTACTGGCGCTGATATAACCTAAATATGTTGCAAGTGCCGTAAAACCCTTTAAAAAAAATGGACCATAACGAAGGACATAGAAAAAAAAATGATGCCTTTGAGATGTGAGTGAATCGCATAATTCTGAGATTACCTAAGACCAGAAAGAAATCAAACATTCTGGTTCTTATTGATGCAGGCCAAAGGTCCAGAAAACTGTTGGCAGAAGTTAAAATGAGAAAACTGAACTATTATGGACACGTTCGGAGACACAACGCCATCCAAACATCAGTTCTAGAGGGAAAAGCAGCTGGCAGAAAGGCACGAGGCAAACCAAGGACGTCCTGGACAGGAAATGTGGAGGCAACAACTGGCAAATAATCGACAGCTCGGTAATGGCCCTTGAGCGTGACGAATGGCGTTCCATGACATTCATCCTCTGTTGGGAGACAGAACTTATTAACTTATTAACTTAAAATTATTATTTAAGATTTCAGTATGATCAAGAATGTTGTCTTACTGATTGGTTTAATGATTCATTTATGAAATTGATGCTATGCATTTAGGTAAAATACTCACAACAGATCTGTCAGCTGGATTTAACTTACCAACACATAAAATTATGTGTAAACTTTAACGTTTATAGTTTGATTGATCTAATTTAGTGAGATCTAATCACGAACAGGCTGTTGTCTAAAAATAATAATAAAGAGCCGAGTGACATCAGCTTCGTTAACGCGTTCCTTCTGTAGACAAATCACTTTGCGTTGTTCAAATTAAGCCTTTAGGTATGTCATGTTATCTTAATTCAGCTATGTGGTCTTGTGGTATGACACTCACTTTTAGATCGGAAGGTCCTGGATTTGAGCCTTGCTCAGCGCATAGTTGAGTCTTTGGAAAAGGCTCTATACTCACATTCTCTCACCGTACTCAGGTGTAAAATGAGTACCTGGTCGTTAACAGCGTCGTCTCTGTTGCAAAAAAATTTGTAATATCGCCTAACAGGGGTAATGTCTCGTTCTACATGTTATGTGTTGCTGTTGATCAGGGACTCTGTAAAACACCTTGAGCACGTTTAATGGATATTGCGCTATATAAAATCTCCAGTATTTTTGTTTAAAAAAAATAAATAAATGGAACTATCAAAAATTCTAGTCATGGACTTTGGCAATAACTTCAACAGAATAACAAAAATAAATTTTCAAGTTGGCAGGTCTACAAATAGATACAGCACTACAACTTGAGCTTTTAAAAAAAATACCTTTAAAATAAACAAAAACTTGAGCTTTTATATAGCGCAATATCCAGTAAATGTGCTCAAAGCGCTTTACAAGGGGTCGCTGACCAACAGCATCACATAATATGAAGAACGAGGCATGACGCCTGTTAGGCGATATTAAATTTTTTTGGACAAAGACAACGCTGTTAACGGCCAGGTACTCATTTTAACCTGAGTACGGCAAGAGAATGTGAGTAAAGAGCCTTTTTCAAGGACTCAACTATGCGCCGAGCGAGGCTCGAACCCAGGTCCTTCCGATCCGAAAGTGAGTGTCATACCACTAGACCACATAGCCGCACAACCAGACTTGTGAGGTGAATGTTTTTTTTTTCAATGTGCCAAAATATTACAAACTGTAAAAAGATTTTCTTTTCTTTTTTTTAATAATGAATGGCAGCCACAATATTGTTATGTTCACGAATCAAATAAAAATACTTCTTACACGACATTATTTGTCTACCTGTGTTAATAGTTGCTGGGCGGGGTCCTTTGACCTCCCATGGTAGGCAGGAGGTCACGTTGTGTCTTCTATCCCCTTATATGTGTTTTCCTAGTTGCTTTCTGTCTTTGTCTTGGAATTGGATTACTTTGTATTGTGCCACTGGGTGGGGATCCTGACCTCCCATAGCGGGCAGGGAGGTACATACTGTGCCTTCTATCCCCTTATATCTGTTATCCAACATGCTTTCTGTCTTTGTCTCGGAATGGGATTACTTGGTTTTGTCCTGGCACTGGCCGGAATCCTAGCTGGGAGGGAAATAGTCAAATGCAGTTATTGTTTTGGGAGATGATATTTTTTTCCTTGTAAATCATCTCTCTGTTATGTATTATTATTTTTATTTTGAATGTATAATGTAAGCATTTGAGTGTGTCCCTCTTTGTTGGATTTTATGCTTGTGTCTGGATGAGACTTGTAGGTGATTTCAAACTAAGTACATTGGTGGTATGCTCTTGGAATCTACATCTGATCCCTATTTGTTCTTAATTCCCCTTTGTCTTACTTTTTCTTGGGTGCTTTAATTGTAATTCTAGAACTTTTTACTATCCCATTTTCTTCCTTTTTACTGGCGCTGATATAACCTAAATGTGTTGCAAGTGCCGTTAAACCCTTAAAAACAAAAACAACATTGTATTGTGCCAGCCTGGAGTCCTTGACTGGGAGGGAAATAGTCAAATGTATATAGTTATAGTTTTGGGAGATTGTTTTTTTTTTCTTGGAAATCATCTCTCTGTTATGTGTTGTTAGTTATGTATTCTGTAAACATTTGAGTGTGGTCCTCTTAATGGGATCCCGTGTTGGTGTCTGGATGAGACTTTAAGGTGATATCAAACTAAGTACACATTGATGGTATGCTTTTGGAATCCACATCTGTTTGCTATTTGAACCAATTCTCCTTTGTCTTACTTTTTTCTTGGGTGCTTTGATTGTAAATCGAGCAAATTTTGACTATTCCATTTTCATCTTTTTACCGGTGCTGATATGACCTATATGTGTCACAAGCGCCGTAAAACCCTTAAAAACAAACAAAAACAGTTATATCTTGACCACTGACATGTGCCTTTCGCTTCCTTGTGTTCTTTTTCTTTTTCTTCTTCTTCTTCTTCTTCTTCTTCTTCTTCTTCTTCTTCTTCTTCTTCTTCTTCTTCTTCTTCTTCTTCTTCTTCTTCTCTCTCGTCGTCTCTCTCTTCTTCTTCTTCTTCTTCTTCTTCTTCTTCTTCTTCTTCTTCTTCTTCTTCTTCTTCTTTCTTCTTCTTCTTCTTCTTCTTCTTCTTCTTCTTCTTCTTCTTCTCTTCTTCTTCTTCTTCTTCTTCTCTTCTTCTCTTCTTCTTCTTCTTCTTCTTCTTCTTCTTTCTTCTTCTTCTTCTTCTTCTTCTTCTTCTTCTTCTTCTTCTTCTTCTTCTCGTCTCTCTTCTTCTTCTTCTTCTTCTTCTTCTTCTTCTTCTTCTTCTTTCTTCTTCTTCTTCTTCTTCTTCTTCTTCTTCTTCTTTCTTCTTCTTCTCTTCTTCTTCTTCTTCTTCTTTTCTTCTTCTTCTTTCTTCTTCTTCTTCTTCTTCTTCTTCTTCTTCTTCTTCTTCTTCTTCTTTCTTCTTCTTCTTCTTCTTCTTCTTCTTCTTCTTCTTCTTCTTCTTCTTCTTCTTCTTCTTCTTCTTCTTCTTCTTCTTCTTCTTCTTCTTCTTTTTCTTCTTTTTCTGTGACTTCAATTTTGAAGATTCCACAGACGACAGAATATTTCTTTCATTGGAGACGTGAGACTATTCCAGTGTCTCAATGTCGGTTGTATCTTCCTTTTTACTGGCGCTGAAATGACCTAAATGTGTCGCAAGCGCTGTAAAACCTCTAATATTAAACAAACACAAGTGATGTAGACCGTTATCACAATTTCACAGAGCAAAATGTTCATGCCGCAGCACTCATTAATTAAGTTACCTAAAAAAAAAGTTCTGTATTTTAATTCACACAAAGCTCAAGGGATGCTATTCATCCATGACAATTACAAGTGTCTAAAAATCATGAGTTACCTCCCTTATATCAAGAACGGAGTTTATAAGACCACAGGACATATACAATTGTATCTTTAAACGCT
>NC_088370.1:30147183-30182183 GCF_034508935.2 Berghia stephanieae | reverse complement strand
ACAAGCGCTTACACAATATCTTGTTGTCCTCCCCAATCCCCTTCTCCCATTTCACACCCTTAGTGCCTTAGTTATGCTAAATCTCGGAATTCCAAATATTAAAGAAACAGTAATCATTGATCCTATTCGGAAATGCCTTATGATTCCAAAAACAAGACAACGGAGTTATTTTCAATAATATAAGACCACCTTTGTAGATAACCACGCCTCTCGAACAATCATCGTAATGTAAACAATGGCAGTGATTGGTAAACATAGCAAACTCCACTGGTTTTACCATCGATGGTATGTGCCTAAGTAAAATACCCACTTTTCTACCACTTGATCAATGTAACCAACACAGAAAACTTAAACGTTTATGATATTATGATCGAGAAAATCTTGTGATAACCAGTCACCCATCTGATGGTGAAAAAGAAACGATAACAATGATCAAAGAGAGAGGTCGATTTCATTCAGTTTATAGTTTATAAACAACCAACTAAGTTTGTCCGAGCACGTGTGAAGGTGATTAGTTATCACACAATTTCTCGATCATATTATAAACGTTTAAGTTTACAACATAGTTTTCTGTGCTGATTCTTTTAATCAAGCGGTAGAGCAGTGGGCATCTTACTAAGACACATACTATTGATAGTAAAACAAGTGTAGCTTGCTATGTTTACAAATCGCTGCCATTGTTTACATTATGATGATTGTCCGAGAGGCGTGGTTATCTAAGTGTCTATACAAGTCCCAGTCTCAGGATATTGATGTTATGTGTTTTTAGAATACTCATAATATTCGCCAGCCGGATATAACGTATGTAACAACACAGAAACGTGTGTGTTATCTTGGACGTTTCTAGTCTGCGTAATCCAATTAATTTTCTGAAAGAATGCGCTTGGCTAAGAAGCTCACAACATTGCCAGCCGGAAGTATAACGGACCAACACACAAAACTTTGTGAAACCACGATTGTTTATAGTCAGGTTAATACAGTTTAGTGCGAATTATTCATAAACACGGATGGCCAAAAAAAAAAAAAAAAAAAAAAAAATAAAGACATGAGTGACGCCAACTTCGAACTATATATACCATATCGAAGATTTTACATATTTCTCAAATTTTGATGTGATCTGTCGATTCCCCCTTTTGCTTTATGACTGCGCAACCATTTAATCTCTAGAAATAAATCAAATGATGTCTGCGCCCTATTGAAAATTATGTAACATTGTTAAAAGGAAAACGTATTCCAGAAGCTATCCCAATAGGCCATTTGATTGTCAGCGAGACGGGGTAAATTTCTACGCTTGTCATACAACACTGCCGAAAACAAAACGCAAGTTTGGAAACTTTTGATATCGTAATTATTACAAGACTTTGGTATCACCGGCATATTTTATAACCAATCATAGATTTTTTTTTAATGAGCAAGAATAAACTTAAGGTATTGTTCTTGTTGCTTGCAAATTTTCGACGGTTACTGATTTCTTCGTCGCATTGAAATAACGTCACAATTTTTTCAATTTTTTTCTAGCACCATATATATTAATATATATATATATATATATATATATATATATATATAATATATATATATAAAGGGAGAGAGATAGAAAGAGAGAGAGAGAGAGAGAGAGAGAGAGAGAGAGAGAGAGAGAGAGAGAGAAGAGAGAGAGAGAGAGAGAGAGAGAGAGAGAGAGAGAGGAGGGAAAAAAAGAAGATATATAATTTGAGCATTGACATAGCACAAAATATACTCAACGTGTTCAATGCGCTGTACAAGAAGTCTGTATTTATATGCTCTGTATGAGAAGAAAGGTTAAGAAATAAACAAAAAGAAATAGATAAAAACAAAACAAAACCGTTACACCCACTTTTGTTGAATACACTATTATTATTATTATGGGAAGGTAATATCTGACCTATTCGTGCCAATCGGGCCGTGAAATCCTTTAAAACCCAAACAGTCAATCGAGATAAATTAAAATAGATCTGTATATGACAAATATTTGTCCTATCGATTAACGCCAATGCGATATGGATCAATGTTGGAGAATGTGGACAGACATGCATAATGTTGATTTTTGTAAACGATATCGCTGTAGTGGAATTTACACAAGATTTATCTTATAACAGCGCTGCCGTATTGTGGAAAGAAAACAAACCCATATTTAAAAATTTGGCCATAAAACTCGTCCTTCAAATATCGATCGATTTAAATGACCATCATCTTGGCAAAAAACTCTCAAACCTGGGACTTCGCGGTCACTTGCCGTGTCTTTCCCTCCCCCCCCCCCTTATATCTGTCATCCGAGTGACTTTCTATCTCTGCTTTGGAATGAGATTACTTGGTTTGTCCTGGTCCTGGCCGGAATCCATGGCGACGGGGAATACAGTCAAATGTATAGTCCCCGATGGACTATTTTAGGCTCTTATAGACTATTTTTGGGGGACTAATTGCTGTGTTGAAATAATTTGGGCTTTGAAAGACTGTTTTTGGGGCTTTATGGCTCCAAAGGACTACTTTAGTACGACTATGTTGTATAGTTGTATGACACTTGCCTTCGGATCGGAAGCTCCTGTGTTCGAGTCCCGCCCTGAGCGGCACATCATTGACTCATTGGAAAAAGGCTCATTATTCACATTCTCTCACCATACTCAGGTGTAAAATGAAGACCTGGCCTTTGTCTCTGTCTGTAAAAAATGTAATATCGCTTAACAGTCTTGTTTTACATGTTAAATGTTGCTGTTGGCTAGGGACCCTATATATATATATAAAGCCCTTTGAGCACATTTAGTGGATATTGCACTATATAAAAGCTCAGGTTGTAGATATGGTGATAGGGATCTTTGAGTGCACTGTGTAAATTGCAGTTTTTTTTATAAGGCTCAGCATTAACATAGATTTAACAGCCGAGATTAACATATTAAACCGTTATTATCCGTTTATTTATATTATCAATTACGACAATCTCTCAATCACTAGACAAGCTTAGGTTATTGGTTTGTGGTCCGTAGTTTGCAATGATCCTAATCCTAGCCATATGATAAATCCGTTAATCCACGGCATAACAGATTAACGCCAACTGTTGATATAACGTGCTTAACATATCATACTAAAGAGCTATTGGGTAATGAGATAATTATAGACATTGTTTTTGGTTATTTTCCCTCTTCTTCTTTTTTTTTTTGTTTGCAATGCTGCACATATTTAAAGGTCATCATCATAGCTTGTCGCTCCAACAGCGAACCCACTCCACGGCATCTGTGGAGCAGACTTTTAGGTCATGGTCAGTGCAGCTGGGTCCATCCTCTGGCATTCCCTAAGGATGTGCTCCATCGTCTGCTCTGGGCATCCACATAAACACAAGCTAGTCTCAGCCAGCCCCCACTTTTTCATGCCTCCAGCTGTTCGGGTGGTAAAAGGATAAAAAGGATTTCTGGGTCTTATAACCGATACGAACAAACAAAAAACCCCAATAAAAACAAGCAAACAAAACAAAACAAAGCAAAAAAACAAAAAAAAATAGAGCTTTTATAAAGCGCAATAATCACTAAATATGCTCAAAGCGCTTTACAAAGGGCCCATGACCAACAGCAACACGTAACAATTAGAACGAGACATAACTCCTGTAAGGCGATATCACAATTTTTTTTCCCCGACAGACAACGCTGTTGACGGCCAGTTACTCATTTTGCACCTGAGTACGGTGAGAGAATGTGAGTAAAGAGTCTTTTCCAAGGACTCAACTATGCGCCGAGCGAGGCTCGAACCCAGGACCTTCCGATCCGAAAGCGCGTGTCATACCACTCGACCGCATAGTCGCACGGGTGCAGACTCCAGCTCCATGGGACCAATGGCTCTGAAGGAGTGCTTTTTTAAAACTTTGAGTGGCTGCACTGCGGCTGATCCGTGGGTTAGTCCAGTCTTCCCTTGGAATTTACCTGGAAGACAAATCTCTTATTAGGGATGAATGCAGGGATTTTAAACATTAAAAAAAAAAGAATTCTACTACATTAATTAAGCGAACACATTTTCTCCAAAGAAAAAAAAAATACAACACAGAATTACATGGAAAAGCATCTCCAGAGCACAGTCGTACTCCCCCTCTTCTAAGATTTGCAACATCTGCTTTGAAGAAAAATTCTTTATCACCATAAAACATTTGTTACTGTCCGTTTTACGCTATAGAAACAGGCTCCATGGGCCCAATAATAGCTCTGAAAGAGTGTTTTTCTTTCTTTTTTCTTTCTTTGAGAGGCTGCACTGCGGCGGATCCGCGGGTTATTCCAGTCTTCCACTGGAAAGGACTTGGAAGACAAATCTCCCATTAGGGACGAATGCAGGGATTTTAAACATTAAAAAAAAGCTTAAGATCAATTACTTCCTTTTTTCTGTTCAGGTCTTTGACAAAGTCAATTTCTTGACATCTCAAAAAGAAAATGAACACAAGTTCATGTACGACTAATATTTCATTTTAAAACAAGGTAGCCTACTCTATTATGGTAAAAAAACCAAATATAAGGCAAATACATTTTCAGAGATCATATTTTAATATAGAATCAATCATTAATTAAAATTTTACATATGTACATTTAAAATCTTTAAAAATAACATTAAAAAATGGGTCTACTAGGAGAAAAATATTTGCTTTTTACCCCTTTATTTCAGTAGAAATATATTCGTCCCGAGTATGTGCCACTGTTGAGTTATTAACTGTGGAAACCATTTTGTAATAAAGTAAGATAGGACACGTAAATCTTAAATTGCAGTTTTCTTGAAACTATCAAAAGTGAGTACACGTTCTTCTTGTAACTGAGACATCGATATTTTGGTATTTTCTTCTTTTTCGAAGCTGTTATATTCATTTTACCACAATCTATAGGTGTCTAAACGAGTCAATAAAATGTATAGGAAAATAAATGGAGTAAAAATGACGCTCATAAAAGATATAAAACCAAAGTAAACGACGTTACGGCCTTTGGCCTTCTTTGGGTAAACATGAAAAAGGAAATATGTTATAGATAGAATGCGCTTGGCCAAGGAGTTCACAACATTGCCATCCGGAAGTATAACGGACCAACACCCAAACTCTGTGTAACCATGAACTTTTATAGTCTGGTTAATACAGTTTAGTGAGAACAACTCACAAACGCGGATGGCAAAAACAATTACAAAGGCCTGAGTGACGTCATCTGCATACTATCTATATTGCATAACATTATAACATTATATTGTTTACCTGAAGAAGGCCGAAATGTCGTTTCCTTTGTTTTTTTTAGTTGTTTTTTTTAAAAGAGCCATTTTTACTCTCTTAACTTTACTATACATAATTTTATTCATTTTCAATAACAACGTTCTGGGATTTTTGAATTTGTTTGAAATTTTGAACTGATAGCCAACACGTTCTAACTAAAGATCGCTTAGTGGCGATGAGAACTTGTTCAAAATTCCAAACGTAGCATTTCAAGAATACTGCAGTGTGTTTTTAAAAAAATATAATTGACACATTTCATGTTTGAATAACTCCATAGCTATGTAATATTTCATCAAACTGTTGGGTTTTTTTTTTTTTGGCCATAGGTACAAAATTTATTTAATTTTTGAATTATATGAGTTATGTGCCCTTTGGTGAATTATGATGTCATGAGTAGAAAAGGGTAATTTTGAAATAAATCGTAATTTACAATGTGTTTGTTTTTAGTTATTGACACATTTTAGGTTTGAATACCTCAAGAATAGCTACAACGACATCAATTCGGTTTTCAACATATTAATCCAATTTTTTTCTTCTGATTTCCTTAGTGTGACATGTTAAATGATATAAAATTTTGAGAACCATGTCGGGCAAATCTAATATAAATTACGATTTATGTCAAAATTATCCTTTTCTACTGATGACGTCATAGTTCAGCTACCAAAGGGCGCACAGTGTTAAAACTTATGTCAATCAAAACTTGAAAAATTCTGCATTTATGGCTACAAAAAAAAAAAAAAAACAACAAAAAAAAAAAAAAAACAAAAACAAAAAAAACGTTTGATGAAATCTTACAACGCTCTCGAGTTATTCAGACGTGAAATGTGTCAATGATAAAAACAAAAACAAACAACGTATATTGATATTGATTTTGCAAGGGAACTTTAAATGATTTCTAATACAACCAATTCCATGGCCGACCTTCAAACTTCTATACTGATGTCCCCCATCTCGGACATGGCCACACCAACGTCCTTTATCCACGATTTTATCCACTCTTCCCTCTCGGGGTCCATCAAATCGTTGTCATGAATGTACTTATTGACGTCATCATAAGCGTCACTCTCGTTGACCCCTCGCCATGTTTTCCAAGTCGCACCGGAAATTGGTCTATTTTTAGATTTACTGTTGATGGCATTGCCCCTCTTTCCTTTGGTCGTGACGCTTGTTGTCTTCTTGTTACTATTGTTGTTGCTGTTATTATTGGTATGACTATTGCTGTTTTCTTCTTTGTTTTCAGTTTCGTCGTTTTTATTAATTTCATTCTCGTTATTTTCATCGTTGAGATTATTTTGGAAGATTTTATCCTCCAATAATTTTGCGAAATCCATGACGTCAGCTGAGCATGTCGGCACTAAGGGATCAAGCCCGGGTATGGACGGCCTAGAGTTAGTCGTGGCGCCAGTTTTAAATACTTCATCTGTGTTCTCACTCGAGAGTCTTTTCATATTGTCCGCGTGCTGCTCCTCGTGCCATTTCCGGAATTGCTCAATTTTTCGGCGAATAGAAAATTGCTCTTCGGCGGGTGTTAGTTTAGGCAGGGATTTTATACTTTGCTTTCTCTGACTTGGAGCTTGTTTTCCGTCCGTCTTGGTTTGAGGAGCATTACTCGAATTTTGTTGTTGTTGTTGAGGGTTTGTATCGGAAGATCCAAGTCTGTAGGCACGAGGTGAGGTGGGGACAGTGTTATCTATCATGGATTTCATGACCTTCTTCTCGAATTTAGTTTTTGGCTTGTCTTGAGAGTTAATCGGAGAAAGACGAGATGTTTCAGAAACTAATCTTGGAGATCTGGGCGGGGGAGACGTATTGTGAATGTTGTTGTTGTTGTTAGTGTTGCTAGGCAATCGTATACAATTGGTCGTGTCCGATCTGGACAATGAGTTTCGTTTCGCGCCTTGAATTTGCATGCTGGCTGAGAGTTTGACATTATTGCTGCTATCGACGTGATCATGCGCATTACTATTATTATTGTTCGTATTATTACAATTGTTCTTATTATTTATATCTGGACTAGTCGACTGTCTAATGGCAAGACGAGTAGGGGCAAGGGATAACGAAGGCGGCATATTGGTACTGGCAGAGCTTTCCACAACTCTTGGAGAACGTTCAGCATTTTTGGAGCTGGCGAGTTGTGCTGCTATTGGTGGCAAGACGGATGGCACGGGGCTATTTTTAGATTCGACTGCTGTGACGTCATCCTTAGATTGCTTACTCTTTGCAACTGCTTTACTGTCACTTGGTCTCTGCAAAATGACGAAGAATAGAAAACAATAAGGGCAAAGGGCATCATGGTAAGAGTTCCAACGTGTCAAGCTGGTATAATATCGGAGGGAAGGGGATGCGAAAAAGTATACATTTTAAAGTTAAAACAAGTAATCAGAAATATAAAACTTAGGCTTTGAAAAAGTAATAAACAAAAAATGAATATAACAGCTTTACAAAAAAACAAAAAACAAAAAAGAAACAAAAAAAAAACAAAAAAACAAAAAAACAAAAAAACAAACACGGAACATTTTGGGCCCTTCTTCAGCAAACAGCAACGAAACACAATATAATCATAAATACATTATTTAAAAATCAGATAGACGGCAAACAAAAATATTTTAAAAATGTGTTGTCTGTCTGGTGTTTGAGTAATGTATTTATGTTTTTCTTGTTGTTGTTGTTGTTGTTGTTGTTGTTGTTGTTGTTGTTGTTGTTGTTGTTGTTGATGATGTTGTTGTTGTTGTTGTTTTTGTTGTTGTTGTTGTTTTTGTTGTTGTTGCTGTTTGAGCCCGTTACGTTCCGTGTTTGACATTTTGTTCTTTTTTTTTTAAGGTGTTGTATTCATCACTTTTTACAGTAAACAGCTTTTGGCAGCTTAGTATAACCAAAACTGAGGTTTACACGATATATGGATTTGAGGAAGAGGAAATGGAAGAATAAGTAGAGTAACACCAGGAAATAGACGTTGTCTAAAAGTAAGGCAAACACGCATAACGAGAAGAAGGAAAGTTGATAAGAAGGAGTAAGATAAAATCATTACCAGTCTTGTCCTTTGTACACTGCTGCTATTGATATCATTGTGGCATACATTCTATATATGTAACTTTTGTACATTTATTTGTAACGCGAATCCAGCATCACACAGTGATGAAAATGCGCGATATAAATGCCATGTGTTATTATTATTATTATTATTATTATTATTATTATTATTATTATTATTATTATTATTATTATTATTATTATTATTATTATTATTAAGCCGGAGGAAAAAAAATAACAAAAAAACCCAACAAAACTGGAGCATTTATATTGCGCAATATCTACTAAACGTGCTCAAATCGGGTCTCAAGCTAATAGCAACACAATACATAGGCGATATTACAAGTTATGTGTTCGGACAAAGACAACGCTCTTAACAAGGTGCTAATTTGACACCTGAGTACAATGAGAGAATGTGAGTAAAGAGCCTTTTCCAAGGACTCAACTATTCACCGCTTAGAACGGGACTCGAACTATTGACCCTCTGGTTCGAAGGTGAGTGTGATACCACAAGACCACATAGCCGCACGAAGAAGAGTTGAAAGAGGAAGAAAATCAGGTCGGAATAGAACCTACCTGTCTTTGACGACTATTTTTTCTGGATCCGGCAATCTGGCCGTTGGTCCCACTGCTGCCACCCACGTGACTGCCGCTTCCACCAGATCTTGTGACATCGCTTACCATGTTGACGTTGCCTGTTCTGGCGCTGCGTTCGTGTCGTTTATCGGTCCTGATATCGCCATGATGATTCCGATTACTGCTACCGGTGATAGCGATACTGGTTTTACTCTTCACGATACCAGTACCGCCCAGATAGTCGTGTTGTATGATGTTGTCGTGGTGATACCGTCGATTCATCACGTTTAGACCAGCCATCATGACGCCATGGATTTCTCTTGAAATGTAATTTGGGGTTGACGTTTACTGACACTGACTGTAGAACCTGCAGTCAGAGGCTATGAAATGGATCCAGCAACGGTGTGAAACGATATGATGACGATGATTAAAATATTAGAATTTTCCAATTAATTCAGAACATTATTATATTGGAGTGATCATTCCAGTAATTGGTACCCGTTTTAGCACAAGTCAGTGTTGAGTCGAAGCATACATCTCATTCTCGGAGTTGGATCAAGAGGGGACGACTGTATCGGTGTTTGTATAGGGAGTCTAAAATGTTACCATTAGCATGGCAAAGTGATTTTCGTCTGGACTTTGTGTGATCTGTGAAATAATTGAAATAGGGAAGGAAGGTTATACTAAAAATCTCATCATCATCATCATCATCATCATCATCATCATCATCATCATCATCATCATCATCATCATCATCATCATCATCATCATCATCGTCGTCGTCGTCGTCATCATCATCATCATCATCATCATCATCATCATCATCATCATCATCAACAACAACAATAACAACAACAACAACAGCAATGGTAACATTGTGCACATTCAATTTTTCCCCTTAATTATGACCCATCGTCTGAAAACGGTGTTACGCTGGGATGATGAAAATTGAATTTTTTGCCAGAACTGAATATAAGATTTTTGCCAATTTTTTTTTTGTTTTAAAAGGGTTTTACGGCGCTTTCAAGACACCTAGGTCATATCAGCGCCAGTTAAAGGGAAGAAAATGGGATTGTTAAAAAATTCTAGAATTACAATTACAGCACACAATAAAAAGTAAGACACTGGGGTATGGTTCAGATAGGGAACAGATGTAGATTCCAAGAGCACACTATCAATGTACTTCGTTTGAGATCACCTAAACATCTCATTCAGAGACTAGCACAGGATCCCACTAAGAGGAACAGGGTCAACTGTTTACAAGATGTATTCAAAACAAAAATATAACGATCAGTACAGAACAGAGAGATGATTTACAAGGAAAAGAATATCACCCACCAAATTAACACTCTACATTTGACTGTTTCCCTCTCAGCCAATGACTCCGGCAATGGCGTGGACAAAACCAAGTTATCCCATTCCAAGACAAAGACAGAAAGTAACTCAGAAAACAGATACAGGGGTATAGAAGACACAACAAGTGACCTCCTGCCCACTATGGGAGAAAACAGATACAGGGGTATAGAAGACACAACAAGTGACCTCCTGTCCACCACGGGAGTATCTATCTATATCTTCAGGAGCTAAATGTAAAATATCACATCTGAATCATTTAATTTTAAATTCACTTTTCGTCGTTGGGGGTCCCGGTAGCTCAATTGGTAGAGCATTCGCTTCACATGCAAAGGGACCAGACGAAATCTCCCCACCCCCCTACCCTTGTCCACCCATCAATAAATGGGTAGCTGGGTCTCTAAGATCTGGTGGAAAGTAATTTTCGATAGACTAACATCCTATCCAAATGGTATCAAGCAATTGCTATTGTCCTTTTCACGCTACAGAAAGCGTGATAAACTCCGGCTCCACGGGTCTTAGGGCTCTGAAGGACTACTTTTCATCATCTGGTTCACCTCAATATGATAACGGATGGAGGAGGCGGGTCACTATTTATTCGAGCTCAATTTTAACCAGTTCACTGTCGCACTCTGGAAAACATATATTTCAAAATTTGGCCAGAAAACTCGTCCTTCAAATTTCAATCGATTAAACTGACCCTCATCTTGGCAATATTCTTTCTCTCAAATCTGGGACTTTGCGAGGTCCCAGGTTTGAGAGTTTTTTTCTTAGGTTAGGATCATTTAAATCGATGAAAATTGAAAGACAGTTTTTTTTTGCCAAAATTTTAAATACAGTAATCAGTTGCGCTGTGTATCGATCCCCCCTCTTTTCTTTTCGACTTTGGCCCTATTTCAGATACAGTTTTTCAGATCTCTATTCGGAAAAATAAAATGAAATGTATTTTGTCTGAGGAATCACCCGATTTGCCTATTTATTTGCAGGTCTGATAAGCCAAATTGTTATGGTCTCATTGCTGTAATGGAAAAACGCTCAAATCAACGCAAAATATTTCCATTACAACAATGTTAAAACAGGCCCATAATTAGCGTTTGGTTATCAGACCTTCAACCACGCGCACGTTGGAACCACCTCATTCCAATTTAATGACCAATCATCATGACATGTTGATGGCATGTCGGCTCGTAACCAGTCGTCAATGTAATCAAGACAACAAGATGGAAGATTAGCGTCGTTGGTTGTCGCCCTTGACAACGGTTGTTGCCACATTGAAGACTGATTCGGTCTAGTCTTCTATTATGCCGAAGTATTTTCTTCTTTATTTTTTATTATTTTGGCTAGAAAATTATTAAGTCATAAAATTGAATAAAATTTATCGCTAATTTGTCAAAAAAAATTCTTAAGCCCGCGAATCCTTATAAAGAAGTATCGGGCTTAAAAATGAATTTTACCAAGTTTAGGTTAATTTATTCGATGGATTTATGAAGTAAAAGTTTTCTGGCCAAAAATTGAAAAAGCGTCTCATATGTATTTAGAGCTGACTTCATGTTTTATTCACGATTGTCGTGTCGCCGACGATGCCAAATACCTTTTGGGGTAGTAGGATTAGATGCAGTGGTGGGAAGGGGCGTGGGGCGGGGGGGGGGGAGGCGGGTTGAGGTACATTACATAGGTAGAAAGGTGAATGCCTTAAAATTGATTTTAAAATACAACTCTCTCTCTCTCTCTCTCTCTCTCTCTCTCTCTCTCTCTCTCTCTCTCTCTCTCTCTCCCCCCCCCCTCTCTCTCTCTCTCTCTCTCTCTCTCATCCCTCTTCTCTCTCTCTCCTCTCCTCTCCTCCATGCACAATATATATGCACGCACCCCCCCTTTTATATATATATATATATATATATATATATATATATATATATATATATATATATATATATATATATATAAACACGTGACATAGCGAGCAAAGTTCAGAATCTGGATGACCCTATATTGCCTGGTATGCATGGATACAATGTAGCTATGGCTGGCAGGCATCTGCTAAAGAAAGCTATGATTTGTGGCGAAATATAAATGTTTCCAAAATGACATTATCCGACAGAATGAACACTATCATCGTTTTTGTAATTGTTTGTTCGTTTGTTTTTGTTTGTTTCTTTTTTATATAAGAAAGTATGACTCCCTCACTACCTCAAAAAGATTTTTTTTTATTCATGGCATTCTGATGTGTGTGTGTGTGGGAGGGGGGGGGGAGGGGGGGGGGCGATATCTCAGTTGGTAGAGATCTCACTTCACATGCAAAGGGACCAAGATTTATCCCGGTGAAGTCAAGATTTTATCGGACCACCCCCCCCCCCAACCCAGTAGTCATTGGGTAGCAGCTGGGTCTGTTTGATCTGTCGGAAAGTACTTTTTTTAGTAGACTAGCGTAATTCCTATTGTCTGTTTCACGCTATAGAAACCGGAATAAACTCCGGCTCCATGGGCCGTATGGGCTGTGAAGGACTACTTTACTTGGCGGTCCTCAATGAACCTAAAAATAGATTTGAAAAATAGATCATCGACGAGGCGTGCATGATTTACATTAAAATACAGAATAATAATGAAATCGTCTGTCCCGGTTCGATAGGAGATTATTTCAATCTAGATAGGCAGACAAAAAGAATTAGCTGAAGGATTAATATCCGATTACAATTATTTGTTTTGTGTGTGTGTGTGTGTGTGTGTGTGTGTGTGTATCTGTGTTTGTGTGTGTGTGTTTATGTGTTTGTACGTGTGCGCGTTAATGATAATTTTATTATGGTTCGCTTTATTTTCCTTTGATACACTATTTGCCTCTTATTCGAGGTATACACACACACACACACACACACACACACACACACACACACATATATATATATATATATCTTGTATATATATATATACTGAATCGTGTTGGATACAAATATGGTACGAAAAGTGCTCGACATGTAGCAATGGAGCGAATTATTATTTTAATATTTACCACAATGTTGGAGTCAGTCTATATCGATGTTTCAGGCCTTATAATATATTTATGGGTGTTAGTGAGTACTTGTAGACACTAGAGTGCTAAATAATATTAATCAGAGCATGTAAAATAAATAAGGACACTCACATTTTATCGCCTATTACAAACTCTTTAATTTTGCAAATATTAACCCATTCTCGTTAAACATGAAAGGAGATTGAATCCATTGTATATTTATTGCGTCCAAGACATAAGATACCATGGTTCTTTCTCTCTCTCTCCCCCCCTCTCTCTCTCTCTCTCTCTCTCTCTCTCTCTCTCTCCTTCTCCCACTCTCTCTCTGTCTCTCTCTTTCTTTCTCTCTTTTCCATCACTTCCTCTCCCTTCTCTCTTCCCCCCCCCCCCCGCTATCTATCTATCTATCTATCTATCTATCTATCTATCTATCTATCTATCTATCTATCTATCTATCTATCTATCTTCGAGAGATATTGATGCGCACGAATCTTAGAGTGCTCGGCTATTAAATTGCATGAGCTCGAATTATAATAATATACTTTTCACTTCATATTCCAAATAATACTACTACGTCCGCAATAATATAGTTTCAACAGTACACTGCGTTATTCTGCCCTGATAACTCAGTGAACTGCTAAGACTAGAATATTACTGCATGCGTTATATATATATATATATATATATATATATATATATATATATATATATATTATATATATATATTGTTTAAAATATTTACCACAATGTTTGGGGCAGTCTACATCGATGTTTCAGGCTTAATTTGCCATCTTCAGGACTGAGTTGTTTTGACTGTTGTTGTTTCTTGAAGTGGTTCCGGTTTGAAGTTAATTAAGAGGAATTTGCGCCGATGGGGACACTTTCCGTAGATCTCACTTTTCATGTTGAGTGTGGCTTCATGAGGTTGTTTGATTATAGTATATTTTTCTTCCAGGCATAAGCTACATTGTTTTGATGTTGGTGTGTATCCTGTTGCTTTAGATAAAATTTTCCATGAAATGTTGTGGTCTATTTTGTTGTCTTTTAATTTCCAAATATGTTCGCTGAGTTTTGTGGATGTTTTTTTGTTAGTGTTTCTAAATGTTGAGGTGTGGAGGTTGTATCTTGTTTTGAAATTATTTTCTGTTAGTCCTACATATTTTTCTTGCTAGCCACAGTCACAGAAACTAAAACAAACAAGCAAGAAAAATATGTAGGACTAACAGAAAATAATTTCAAAACAAGATACAACCTCCACACCTCAACATTTAGAAACACTAACAAAAAAACATCCACAAAACTCAGCGAACATATTTGGAAATTAAAAGACAACAAAATAGACCACAACATTTCATGGAAAATTTTATCTAAAGCAACAGGATACACACCAACATCAAAACAATGTAGCTTATGCCTGGAAGAAAAATATACTATAATCAAACAACCTCATGAAGCCACACTCAACATGAAAAGTGAGATCTACGGAAAGTGTCCCCATCGGCGCAAATTCCTCTTAATTAACTTCAAACCGGAACCACTTCAAGAAACAACAACAGTCAAAACAACTCAGTCCTGAAGATGGCAAATTAAGCCTGAAACATCGATGTAGACTGCCCCAAACATTGTGGTAAATATTTTAAACAATAATTCGCTCCATTACTACATGTCGAGCACTTTTCGTACCATATTTGTATCAAACACGATTCAATATATATATATATATATATATATATATATATATATATATATATATATATATATATTTATATATATACATATATATATATATATATATATATATATATATATATATATATATATATGCGCTTGGCTAAGACACTCATAACATTGCCATCCGGAAGTATAATGGACCAACACACAAAACTATGTGTAACCTTAAACGTTTATAGTCTGGTTAATACAGTTTAGTGAGAACTACTCGTAAACGCGGATGGCAAAAAAACTATAACAAAGACCTGAGTGACGTCATCTTCGTTCTATCTATAAGAAATAGAGGTGATAATTCTATTATTTGTATTTAACCAGTTTAACTCTCTCCTTACTGATCATTTTCTGTATTTTCTCTAAAAATTCACACTCAATCTACAGAAAAATAGATTTATTTCACTCTAACAAAAACCTGTTAGTTTTTGCTATACATATTTTGTTCTGCTAAACGATCTCTTCAATATAATGTACTTTAACTATAGCAAACATTTTTGTTCAAATATTGTGATGTACAAAAGAAATCAAAATGATAAAAATGTTGGCTGCATCGTAACGAATGTGACGATTTTCCTACGGTTGGTAAGGAGGGGGTTATATGTTGTCCTATGGAAAGACACTTGGTTGGAAAAATCGTCCTCCAAATATCGATCGATTTAAATGACCCTCATCTTGCCAAAAACTCTAAAACCTGGGACTATAAGGAAGTCTTCATTAAAGTCCCAGGTTTGAGAGTATTTGCCAAGAAAAAAAAAACTTGAGCTTTTATATTGCGCGGTATCCACTAAACGTGTCTAAAGCGCTTCACAAAGGTTCCCTGACCAACAGCAACACATAACATATATAACGGGCGATATTACAATTTTTTTTTCCGACAGAGACCTCGCTGTCAACGGCAACGTACCCATTTTACACCTGATGCGTGTGAATAATGCCTTACCTTAGTCACAACGTTGGGACCAGAATCCTCTACGATAACTATAATCCATCAGACCATTGATTACGCGTAAAATTGCTTGACTTTTGTGGCAAGACGAGACACCTTACTCCTGATCCACACTGAAATAAAAGTAAAATTATCTTAGGCAGCTTGAATGAGTTTTTATTCACACGATAGTATTATCTATATGTAATTGTGAAACTGGGGAGCAGGCACCGGTGTGAAATAAAGATCTAAACAAGTGCATATGAGACGGTGCTAAACAAAGCAAGAAAGAAAAATACAAAAAAAAAAAAAAAAAACCCAAACAAAAAAACAAAAAAAAAAAAAAAAAAAAAAAACAACAACAAAAAAAAAAAAAATACAAAAAAAAAAAAAAAAAGACTCCAAAACATCAATCTATCTCGTTAGAGAAAACAAGAAAGAAAATTACAAGAAAAAAAAAAATCCCCCCAAAAAAATCAGTCTATGACGAGGTACTGATTTTTTGGAATGTTTTTTTTTCTTGTATTTTTCTCTCTTGCTTTGTCTGGCATCGTTTCATACCTCGAGTTAGACTGATTTTTTGAAATGTTTGTTTTTTCTTGTCTTGCATATTTCTTTCTTGCCTTCTCTGGCACCGTTTCACACACACTGACTTGTAAAGATCTTTATCGATAAGTAATACGCTGACATCGATATTTATGTACACAAACAATAGCAATAGATAATGAAAGATAAATGACACCAACCAGTCTAGAGGAATTTCTGTAGCTAGTAATACATTAACCCTAGATAAATCAAACAAGCCTATTTCATACGTACGAGTCATTTCCTTAAAAGTCTGACAACAAAGACAAATTATGTAGAGGGAGGTAAATAAATTGTACCGTCGTAGGTACAAAGAAAAAAACAACAAAAACAAAAACAAAAACAAAACAAAACATTTTTTAATATTTTGGCCAGAAAACTCGTCCTTCAAATATTGCGTTTAGGTGAAATACTCACAAAATACGCCAGTCGGATGGATATAAAGTTCTAACACACAAGCCTATTTCATGCGTACGAGCCATTTCCTTAAAAGCCTGACAACAAAGACAAATGTAGAGCGATGTAAAATTGTACTGCCGTAGGTACAAAGAAAAAAAACCAAACCAACAAACAATTTTTAATATTTTGGCCAGAAAACTCGTCCTTCAAATTATCGAAGCAAGCGTTTAGGTAAAATACTCACAATATACGCCAGTCGGATATAAAGTACTAACACACAAAACTATATGTAAAAATAAATTGGCGTTTACAGTCTGATTGATATAAGATAGTGAGAATTAAAAACCAAAATGGTTGTCCAAATTTTCTATAGATCAATTCAAATTACCCTGATCTTGTCAAAAACTCTCAAACCTGGGATTTCGAGAAAGTTTTCAAGGAACTCCCAGGTCTGAAAGTTTTGACATCATGAGGGCCATTTTAATCGGTCGATATTTGAAAGACGAGTTTTCTGGCCAAAATTTTTAAAAAATATGTACGGTGGAACTTGTAGTCTGCCAAAATAACATTTTACATTTTGGCCAGACAGCTTTAACTACTTATGTGACCCATTTTCTAAAAAAAAAAAAGGTGTTATGTCGAGATCGACGTATACATATTAGCAGGTCTGATAACCGAACGCAATTATGTGCTTTGCTTTCATTTCATATTGCTGTAATGGACAGTATTGCTTTGAGAGCGACCTGTATATAAAATGTGAGTCTGACAGTCCGGGCGCAATTATCGGTCTAGTTTAACATTGTTGTAATGGACACAAATTTGCATCATTTTTTGAGATTTTCATTACATCAATAAGCTCATAATCAATTGGATTCAGTAGTCTGATGTCACGCCACCCGGCAACGGCGGCCATCTTGGTTCTAAACAAAGAAAATCATTACTTTTTATTCTTCATGCTGGCTGGAACTTTTCATATGCCTTGTGATCAGAATGTGTAAAAGTCAAAACATGATCAAATTTATGTCCCCCCCCCCCCCCCTCTGGATACGCTTTTATTCTCGCCGGATAAATATTTCATACCGGCGTCCGCCATTGTTCCGATAGTTTAGAGCCATTGTTACTAAGTTACCATGCGTCATTAGGAAGGAAGTGACGTTACGACTGTTGAAGAGTATTGGGTTATTGGAGCTGGAAATTTCGTTTTAAATATAGAGTCTGATTAATGCAATTTGGTGATAAGTACTCACACAAATGGCTGGCTACTAAAAACAATAACAAAGACCCGAGAGACGTCATTTCGTTCTATCTATACATTATTGTGGAGATTAAATCTTTTACACTGCAAAAGACCCAAAGTTCGTATTTCCTATTGTTATCATTATCATTATTATTATTGTTGTTGTTGTTGTTATTATTATTATTATTATTATTATTATTATTATTATTAATATTATTATTATTATTATTATTATTATTATTATTATTATTATTATTATCATTATTATTATTATTATCGTTTTTATTATTATTATTATTATTATTATTATTATTATTATTATTATTATTATTATTATTATTATTATTATTATTATTATTATTATTATTATTATCATTATTATTATTATTATTATTATTTTTATTATTCTTATTACCATTGTTGTATGTTTTGTGCTCATTAATGGCATCATTTTATTTTATTAGTTTCATTGACCATTTTTTTATTTTCACATTCATGTAAGTTGTCATCAAATTTTATGATTTATTGGCGAAAGCCTATGAGTAAATTAAATACACTTATTTATTTATGAGTGTTGTGGGTACTTGTAGGTACGAGACTGCTCGATAATGTTGGTTAGAGCTATAAATATAAATGGATTCACTCACTTAAATAGCCATGTGTTTCGGCAATTTAAGTGAGGGAATCCATTTATATTATATTATATATATATATATATATATATATATATATATATATATATATTATATAAGAGAGAGAGAGAGAGAGAGAGAGAGAGAGAGAGAGAGAGAAAGAAAGAAAGAAAGAGAGAGAGAGAGAGAGAGAGAGAGAGAGAGAGAGAGAGAGAGAGAGAGAGAGAGAGAGAGAGAGAGAGAGAGAGAGAAGCAAAGAAAACTGATTGGATTTTAACAGTTACTAATTGAGGCGTTATAAATGGTTAATTTCCTCCACAGAAATAATTGATTGGTCATTAAGCAATATCGATTTATCGGTTAATTGTATGAACGTAATCGATGTTGGATTAATGACGTGGCTAAACGAGGCTTGATAAATTGAAAGGGAGGGGGGCGAAGAGTGTAGAGAATATAAAGGCGAGATATAAGAAAAATCGGAAAATACATCAGCGATTTGCTTAAAATACACAGAAAAATAATCGGACAAGAAAGTAGTGTGGCTATGCGGTTTAGTGTTATGACCATCGTCTTTGGATAGGAAGGTCTTGGGTTCGAGTCAAGCTCTGAGCGGCGCATAATTAGTTGAGTCCTTGGAAAATGCTCTTTAACCACATCCTCTCACTGTATTCTGGTGTAAAATGAGTTAACATTGTTATTTCTGTCCGAAACTTTTTTTTGTAATATCGCCTAAGATACGTTATGTCTCGTCCTTATAAATGTTAAATGTTGTTGTTGGCTAAAGACCCCTTGTAAAGCGCTTTGACACCTTTATTGGATATGGCGCTATATAAAAGATCAATTAAAAAAATACAATTAAGCATAGGTCATTGTGGCTCAGCGGTATTGTCTTTTCTTCGTAATGAAAGGTACTGAGTTCGACTACCAGCCGCGCTGTGTGGCCTTGAGCAAATCACCTCGCCCTAGCTTACTTTGTGGCGCTGCACTGCGGCTGACGCCTGGGTTACTCCAGTCTTCATTAAAATATGTTATATCACTGCCTGTAGCCAGTTATTTAGTCGCATACATGTCATGTGGGATAATGTGTAAATAAAGTGCTTTACCCAAGGAAACAACGCCGGGACCAGAATTTTCCGCGATTACTGTTACCCATCAGGCCATTAATCATAAAAGATCAATTTTTTAAAAATACAATTAATCATGGGTCATCGTGGCTCAGCGGTATGTGCGGTTATGTGGTCTTGTCGTATGACACTCGCTTTAAGATCGAAAGTTTCTGGGTTCGAGCCTCGCTCGGCGCATAGTTGAGTCCTTGGAAAAGACTCTTTATTCACATTCTCTCACCGTACTCAGGTGTGAAATAAATACCTGGCCATCAACAGCGTTGTCTCTGTCGGAAAAAAATTGTAATATCGCCTAACAGGCGTTTTGTCTTGTTCTACATGTTACGTGTATTGCTGTTGGTCAGGGACCCTCTTTGTAAATCGCTTTGAGCACATTTAGTGGATATTGCGCTATACAAAAGCACAATTTAAAGCTCAGTTTAAATCATGCCTAATATTGCTTGACTCTAATGACAAGACAAGAGAGAGAGAGAGAGAGAGAGAGAGAGAGAGAGAGAGAGAGAGAGAGAGAGAGAGAGAGAGAGAGAGAGAGAGAGAGAGAGAGAAAATAAGTAGGAGTGAAATATCTGTTCAATGTTACAGTTATCGTTTAACGTTATAACAAGTGTAACTAAATGACAAATTGCCATATTTATGGACAATCAAGATCTATTATTATTATTATTAAGACGAGACACCGTAATCACTGAGCCATCGAGTCACGGACTTTTCCTAACTCAAATTCTAAAACTGTCGCTAAAATTTCAGTTGTTGAGGTCAGGTCAGGTCAGGTTCATTCTGTCACAATACCGTTTAGAGACGCTTGGTCACATGTAAAAAATGGATTGTTGGGATGCAGAAGTCGTGACGTCACAACTTCCTCTGTTCCGGTTCAAAACTTATTGTAAGTGTGTAACCAGTTTCTCCGGAGGATAAACAATGAATAGGTTGTCTTATATTGCTTCATAAGATGGTATAATTATTTTAGTATTAGGGTTTACAGATAGAATAAAGTTGACGTCACTCAAGTCTTTGTTATTGTTTTAATGCCATCCATGTTTATGAGTAATTTTCACTCAAATGGATTGTTGGGAATCAGAAGTCGTGAGGTCACAACTTCCTCTGTTCCGATTCAAAACTCATTGGAAATGTGTAACCAGTTTCTCCGGATGACTAACAATGAATAGGTTGTCTTATATTGCTTCATAAGATGGTATAACTATTTTAGTATCAGGCTTTACAGATAGAATGAAGTTGACGTCACTCAAGTCTTTGTTATTGTTTTAATGCCATCCATGTTGATGAGTAATTCTCACTCAAATGTATTAACCAGACTATACACGTTCAAGGTTACACAGAGTTTGTGTGTTGGTCCGTTATACTTCCGGATGGTAATGTTGTGAGTTTTTTTAAAGCCAAGCGCATACTTTCTATAGATAGTATGCACTTGGCTAAGAAGTTCACAACAGTGCCATCCGGAAGTATAACTGGCCAACACACATAACTGTGTGTAACCATGATGGTTTATAGTCTGGTTAATACAGTTTAGTGAGAACTACTCATAAACGCGGATGGCAAAAAACAATAAAAAACAAAGACCTGAATGACGTCATCTTCGAACTATCTATAGGCAGATTCTTATAATTAAGAGTTAACGTGGCGTAAAAAAGAGCGAGGATGGATGATCTTTATTGACGACCGCTTTGATTTAGGCTAGAAAATCAGATGTCATAACTCTGTAACCAGAAGTTCAGTTTCACACGATGTGTATGAATCCATTCCTCCGGAAACTCGCTTTACACTTCCAATCAGATTGGAACCAGTATTTTGACATCACAGTTTTGTTCTCCGTATTCAACAATCTGACAACGCTTACCCAAACAAAATCAAACGACCGGCCTGTCATATAAATAGCTTTAGCGTGAGATTTTTTTCAAGTGCGCTCCAGGCTTTAAAGGGAAGATCTTCAATGATAAGTACCAGACACTATTCAGATTTTAAATTAACTTGTAACAAAGACTTGTTTTGATATAACCATAGCCAAGTTCATAATAAAATCATAAAAACGTTCCTTTTGTTACTAATTTAAATCAACCAGTTTACCCCCGTACTTTGGTAAGACGCGTATTTAAAAATTTGGCCAGAAAATTGGTCCTTCAAATATCGATCGATATCTTGGCAAAAACTCTTAAACTTAGGACTTAAGAAAGACCTGGCGAGGTCCCAGGTTTGAGATTTTTTGTCATGATGAGGGTAATTTAAATCGATCAATATTTGAAGGACGATTTTTTTTGGCCAAAATGTTAAATACGTGTTTTTTCTTTCCAGAGTACGACAGTTAACTTGTTCAATGCTCAGATAACAGTTTTATCATTTTTTTTTTAAAAAAAAGAAGCGGTATGAACCGTAACCGGTTATCTAAAAATGCGAAACAAAATCAAAGGAATAATCAAAAAGAAACAAAAAGAAGAAAAAAGAATTATAATGTAAAAACTGAATAATTGAATCGATTATTCAAATTAATTCAAATGTGAAATCATGCATTACCCTTAAATACATGTAGATTATTATTAGTTTTTAAGCCTTAGGCTGATAGTATAGAATGAATGTAGTTGACGTCACTCAGTTTTTTTTTTTTGTCATTGTTTTGAGACCGCCAGTTGGGCGATAACTTTTCATTTAATTCTCTTAATAAAGACTTAAAAAGGTGAGACATCGTGTTTGTGTCGGTAAGATTTTTCTGCAGACTGAACTGGTGAGTAGTTTACTTAAACTCATACCATCATTACATTCAAGTAAAATACTCACCTGTTATGTCCGTAGATTAATCGTACCAACACACACACACACACACACACACACACACAACAACTATGTGCAAACCTTTGACTTTTATAAAGGGACTTCAATGAGAACTTACCACCCAATGGGGATGATCGATATTAACTTTCCATGTGCTCGAGGTCATTGGTCACATTGCAAAATGTGCTAAAAATAAAAACCCCATATAGTGAAAAGTTTTCACAGATTTTGAAATATCTAACATCATGATTGGTTATTTTGTTCAGCTTGACACATGGGTATGTTTATAACTTTTATAAACAAAGCAGCGTGTTTACAATTGTTAAGAAATAGATAATATGCGCTTGGCTAAGAAGCTCATAACATTTCCATCCGGAAGTATAACGGACCAACACACAAAACTGTGTGTATCCATGAACGTTTATAGTCGGGTTAATACAGTTCAGTGAGCATTACTCATAAACGCGGATGGCAAAAAACAATAACAAAGACCTGAGTGACGTCATCTTCGAACTATCTATATCAAATCGTTGGTCAGCTACAAATCATGTGATGGATGACTCGTTGGACGAAAACCTAAATATAGATCGTTCCCATTGACGGTCTAAAACAATAACAGAGAACCGTATGATATCCACTTTATTTATTCTATAGAGATAGTATGCGCTTGGCGAAGGAGTTCACAACATTGCCATCCGGAAGTATAACGGACCAACACACAAACTCTGTGTAACCATGAACTTTTATAGTCTGGTTAATACAGTTTAGTGAGAACAACTCACAAACGCGGATGGCAAAAACAATAACAAAGGCCTGAGTGACGTCATCTTCGAACTATCTATAGAGATAGTATGCGCTTGGCTAAGAAGCTCAAAACATTGCCATCCGGAACAATAACGGGCCAACACACAAAACTATGTAACCATGAACATTTATAGTCTGGTTTACTCTCTCCTTACCAGCTATTTTCAGAATTTCCCCCAAAACTCCACACCCAACTAACACAAAAAAATTTATATTTTATCACTCAAACACAATAGCAGTGAGATCTTGCGATAAATAATATTTCTTTAACAAAACATGCACACTGTTCATTTCTTTAAATTACTCATAAACGCGGATGGCAAAAACAATAACAAAGACCCGAGTGACGTCAACTTCATTCTAACTATATATTCATTACAAAATCCCAAACATAGAACAGCTGTGTTCTGAAAAATAAAAACACGTATTAAAATTTTGGCCAGAAAAGTCGTCCTTCGATTGATTACAAGGAGCTTCAGCTTGCCAAAAATTCCCCAAACCCGGGTCCCTTTTAGTTCAGGGGATCATAAAAAAAAATAGCTATAGATAGTATGCACTTGGCTAAGAAGCTCACAACATTGCCATCCGGAAGTATAATAGACCAACACATAAAAATGTGTAACCGTGAACCTTTATAGTGTGGTTCATACAGATTAGTGAGAATTACTCATAAACGTGGATGGCCAAAAAACAAAACAAAAACAATAAAAAGGCCTGAGTGACGTCCACTTCGTTCTATCTATTAAATGCTGCATTGTGGAGCAACAGCACATCCTACATACGGAGAAGTGATAATCAACATTGCACGGAAAAAGACGTTCACTGAGTATTTGTGTCTTGTACTTTAAATCTATGGTTTAGTGTGATTTCAAACTTCGCGAATATTGATATTTTTCTGACTCTGTGCCTGATAATGTTATTACGACAGACTGTAAAAACAATGGGATCGAGAGAGAGAGAGAGAGAGAGAGAGAGAGAGAGAGATAGATAGATAGATAGATAGATAGATAGAGAGAGTGTGTGTGTGTATGAGTGTATGAGAGAGAGAGAAAGAGAGAGAGAGAGAGAGGGAGAGAGAGAGAGAGAGAGAGAGGGAGAGAGAGAGAGAGAGAGAGAGAGAGAGAGAGAGAGAGAGAGAAATATTATAATAATAATAATAATAATAATAATAATAATAATAATAATAATAATAATTATATTATTATTATTATTATTATTATTATTATTATATTATTATTATTATTATTATTATTATTATTATTATTATTATTATTATTATTATTATTATTATTATCATTATCATTATTATTATTATTGTTGTTGTTGTTTGAAAATATTATATTCATGTATGAGTTATATTGGCAATTGCCTAAACATAAAATGTTTGAATTGAATTGAATTGAATTCTATGCAACCAGTCATTCGGATTACTAATATTTAATAGGTCACATACAGGTGGCATAACTATTTCAGTAGCAGGATATATAAGCAGATTCTTAAGGCAAATTATGGGATGTAAAAGAGCGAGAATGGGTGATCTTCATTGACAGCCAGCATAATAGACTTAGACTAGAAAATACGATACCATCACTATGAAATCAAAAGATCAGTCAATACAAGGTATGTATTGATCCCCTGGAATAGAGGTTTTGCACTTTAAATGAGATAGGAACCAGTTGGTTTTGTTGTTGTTGTTGTTTTTTTTTTTTTTTGTTTTTTTTTTTGACATCATGTTTTTCTTCCCTATTTGGCGTTTAAAATTTGTTACAAGATAATTTGTCTTTTTAATTTTTCTGAATTGTTTGGCAAATTTTTCAGAAACAATCTGGCAATCTTAATCCAACTGCTGCTAATCCCGTTCTTATTTGTATATTTGCCATTCTTATCCAACCATTACTTGTGGTTAAAGGAATAAATTGAGAGAACCGAGACCCGCTGACTCTCGTCAGTACATTATAATGTATAGGTTTGATTAACCAGTAAAATGTCATACTCTGAAAAAACACGTTATTTAAAAATTTAGCCATAAAAATTTGTCCTTCAAATATTGATCGATTTAAATGACCGTCATCTTGGCAAAAAAAAAAAAATAATAATAAAAAAAACAATAAAAAAACAAAAAAAAAAAAAAAAAAAAAACAAAAACAAAAAAAAAAAAAACAAAAAAAAAAAAAACCAACAAAAAAAAAAAAACAAAAAACAAAAACAAAAAAACAACAAACCCCCCACCCCCCCCCCCCCCAAAAAAAAAAAAAAAACAAAAAAAAAACAAAAAAACAAACAAAAAACCCTCTCAAACCCGGAACATCTCGAGGTCTTTACAAAGTCTCATGTTTGAGAGTTATTGCCAAGATGGGGGTCATTTAAACTGATCGATATTGAAAGGGCGAGTTTTCTGGCCAAATTGTGAAAACACGTATTTTTTTCCACAGTAAAGGTACGGCAGGTAACTGGTTAATGAATGAATTATGACGCTAATAAACTAAGAAGTTAATCAAGCGGAAAAGGAAACATTTAACTCTTAAGCTCTCTGAACAAAAGATTTTTTAATATATTGTTATTACTGTCTTTATAATATTCTGGACCTCTGGCGATCTCAACGTTATTACTGGAGAGAAGCGTGGAATGAAATTATTTAAAAGGCGTCATGAAAAATCATAAGCTTGACAATTGGATTCAATAGTCTGATGTCACGTCGCCCAGCAACGGCAGCCATCTTGGCTCTAAACAAAGAAAATCTGTACTTTTTATTCTTCATGCTGACTAGAACTTTTCATATGTCTTGTGATCAGAATGTGTAAAAGTCAAAACATGATCAGATTTTTAATGTTTACCCCCCGCCCCCTCCCCCTGGATAAGCTTTTATACTCGTCAGAGAAATATTTCATAAGTTAACATGCGTCATTACGAGGGAAGTGACGTTACGACTGTTGAAGCGTATTGTCGTACAGATGAACGGTAGCCATAATATAAATTATATTTAAGCATTAAAAAAAGAGTTGAGCTTTTATATATTTTATGTCTGTTTGCGTATATTATGTATATATGCTGTAACCAAATGAAAAAGTGCCTTCATGTACAATAAAGATATTATATTATTATTATTATTATTATTATTATTATTATTATATTATTATTATTATTATTATTATTATTATTATTATTATTATTATTATTATTATTATCATTATTGTTTTTATTATTATTATTATTATTATTATTATTATTATATATTATTATATTATTTACTATTATTATTATTATTATTATTATTATCATTATTATCATATCATCATCATCATCATCATCATCATCATCATCATCATCATCATCATCATCATCATCATCATCATCATTATTATTATTATTATTATCATTATTATTATTATTATTATTATTATTATTATTATTATTATTATTATTATTATATAGAGATCAAAGCACTTAGCAACACATGACATGTAGAACGAGACGGGGCCCCTGCTAGGCGATATTACAATGTTTTTTTCCGACAGAGACAACGGTCGGGGTACTCGTTTTGCACCTGAGTATGATGAGAGAATGTGAGTAAAGACCTCAACTATACCCCGAGCTAGGCTCGAACCCAGGACCTTACACAAGACCACAAAGCCCAAATAGGCATAATTGGATTCAATAGTCTGATATCACGTCCGCCCAGCAACGAGCAGCTTGGTTCTAAACAAAGAAAATCGGTTCTTTTTATTCTTCATGCTTGCTAGAACTTTTTCACAAGTCATGTGATCAGAATGTATAAACGTCGTAACTTGATCAGATTTATAATATTTTTCTCGTCTTGACACACTTTTATGCTCGTCGGAGAAGTATTTCAAAAGGGCGTCCGCCATTGTTCCGATAGTTTAGAACCAGTTACTAAGTTACTCTATGCGCCATTACGAGGGAAGTGACGCCTGACTTTAAAACAGCAAAAAGAAAACACTGGGTCACCGCGAACCGACTTAGAACCAACCATGGTCGCAGTAAAGAAAGCCTCTATCGATGGAGACTCATTGACTCACCAATCTGCCAATATTGCAAAGGGTCAAGTCAAACCATCGATCATCTGGTCCTGCAATGCCCAGTAACAAAATTAGAAGGCCGGAGATGACCTGACATCATGGATCGACAAACGTAATTTGTGTAGCCATACGCTGTATGGATGTGAAACTTGGAACGTATCACAGGCATATATAAGGAGGGTACAGATTTTCGTAAACAGGTGCATGCGTAAGCTACTCAGAATAAAATGGATGGATAGAATAAAAAATGAAGAAGTATGGAAAAGAACACAGCAGAAACCAGTGGGAGAGGAAATAGGAAGAAGACGATGGAGGTGGATTGGACACACGCTTAGAAAGAATGACTCAACTATAACAAAGAAAGTATTGGACTGGAACCCAGTCCTCAGGGCAGAAGATCAAGGGGAAGGCCACGAGGAACATGGAGAAGAATTAAAGAAGCTGATATACAGAGGAGTGATAAGACCTGGAATGAGATAAAAAGTTAGCTCAGGATAGAGAAGGATGGAAACTGTTTGTCTGTGGCCTATACCCTGACCCAGGGTGAAAAAGGCAATGATGATGATGATGATACGCTACTACTACTACTAGTCGACCTCGACTGAGGATCAAACCTCAAACCTTCTGATTACCGGTCAGACGTGCTACCATTACATTACAGAGGCTCCCGATAGTTGGGATAAATTTTAATACCTATATTCTTCACAAGGGTAGGCGTTTTACGCTGTGAACCCTCGCTTGCGTCAAACAGCACATACATTGAACACTAGAGGACGTGGAAGAAGACATAATTTGAGTTGCCCCATTTTTCCTTTTTTGAAAATTTCAAATTAAGAAATTAAGGAGCAGTCACCTGTGTAAGATAAGGAACTGAACAAGTGTGTATGAAAGGTGCCAGACAAAACAAGAAAGAAAAATACAAGAAAAAAACCCCAAAACCATCCCAAAAATATCAGTCGACCTCGACTGGGGATCGAACCTCAGACCTTCTATTTACCGGTCAGACGTGCTACCATTACACCACAGAGATTTCACCCAGTCGAGATCGACTGATTTTTTGGGATGGTTTTTCTTTCTTGTATTTTTCTTTCTTGCTTAGTCTGCCACCTTTCATAGACACCTGTTCAGTTCTTTATGTTACACCGGTAACTTCTCCTTAATTTCTTAATTTGATATTTTCAAAAAAGTAAAAATATAACGCAGCCAGGCTCATTGTACACAATAACAAAAAATACCCGTCAGCAACTCTTCTTCTCCGTGAGTTACATTGGCTTCCTGTGGAAAAAAGAGTTGCCTATAAGATTTGCACTGTTGTCTACAAATCCCTGAGCACGAACAGTCCCTCCTATATTAAAGACCCTCTAAACATATATGTCCCCAATGGAAACTTGAGGCCAAACAATGACCAATCAATCCTTGTCAAACCTAAGCCATTGCGTAAATTAGGTGAACAGTCTTTTCAATTTTCGGCCCCCCATTTTTGGAACTCTCTCCCATCACACGTGAGATGCTCGGATTCGTTGACAACGTTCAAATCTCGCTTAAAGTTTTATCTTTTTACGTCATAATGTTGCAATATTATTTTCATATTTTGTTGTTGTTAAATTGAATTCGTATCACGTTTCCTTCACACTTGTCTCACTGTAATATGTTTTGTTTTATATCACTGTAAAGCGCTTAGAGCCTGTGACAATGGGGTAAAGCGCTATATAAATGCCATTTATTATTATTATTATTATTATTAATATTATTATTATTATTATTATTATTATTATTATTATTATTATTATTATTATTATTAATATTATTATTATTATTAAAAAGGGAACAACTCAAATGTTTTCACTTACGTTATTGTCTATATAAAAAAAAACAACTATGTTTGTCCGAGCACATGTGAAGGTGTGTCACAAATTCCATGTGTAGACTGGTCAAAAATCTACTGGTTAATACTCACTAAACTGTATTAACCAGACTATAAACGCTCAAGGTTACACATAGTTTTGTGTGTTGGTCTATCCTTTATACTTCCGGATGACATTCTTGTGAGTTTAATAGCCAAATGCACAGCATCTATATCCTCAGGCGGATGTTTTGAGTATTTTACCTAAACGCGATGCATTAATACTTTTATTTCGATTTCCTTCTTTTTTTTTTGGTTCAATTTTTAAAAAAATGCTCGTACACGGAAGCACATATTTTTTTACTTTATAAAATCGTTGATAGCGATAAAATCCAAAAGAGAAGCGAACGTAGTGCTGGTCGTCTTTGTATATCATTTCCTGGGGCTGACACCGATTGATTTGACGCCGGTTATCGTCAGGGGGAAATCAATAGAATTATGACATGATCACTTATCGGAATAATAATAATAATAAAAAAATCTCAATCATAAAGTATTCAATAAATAACAGAAACAACAACAAAAAAAAAAAAAAGAAAAAAAAAAGAAAAGTTCTTCATAGCTACAAATTCTACGGAGCCGGAATTTATCCCAGTTTTTCTTTTTCAGTCGCCAAAGGTCATAATGCTCTGACCGACTTATTTTCAAATATTTTTTTTAGTGTTATATGACACCAGTCGCGGATTTCCGATAGCTCAGTCGGTGGAGTACTCACTTTACATGCAAGGGGACCAAGATCGAACCCGTGTGAAATCGATATTTTTTTTTCTAAACCTCCCTGTCCAACCAGCAGTGATTGGGTAGAACCAATTTGTTCGATTTTCCATGAGGGTGAACTCGAGAGAGCTAATGCATATCAGTAGTTTATCACTGTGACAGGGCAACAGCAAAGGCCACCCTACAGGCCTAGTTTAGATCTTATTAGGTATTATAATATTGCATTGCAAAAATGTAATAGCGCCTTATAGACCTCATGTCCCGTCTACACGATAATAATAATGTGGGGTAGTTGCACACATATGTAATGGCTTGTGATCGCATAGTGGTGTTTTTCATAGATGGTAGTATTATCCTTTGCGTTGTGATGTAGATGTTAATAATGACGAAAGAGTTCAAGGGCCGGTGATGATAATTGAATGCACAACACCAAAACATTCAAATAAAAGTCCAGATTCCAAGTTTCATTTCTTACAGTTTATTTGTTTGTGATAAATTCAAAATCCAAATCATGATAAATTCCAAATCCAAATCAAATAGCATTGTCATAATTCAATCAGTTTCATAAATTCCAAATCCGTAAAATCAGTCCACATGTAAAGTCAATTTTGCCTAAGTAACCATTTTCAATATACGTGGAATATTTCTAAGTCCGTAAAAGCAAATAAATGATGGTGAGCACAAAAGGTTTAAAGTGTGCAACTCATGGTCAAGTTGAATCCTGAATCAAAAGGTAGAATGATCCCCGTTTGATCAGACACACTGTTTTATATCCTATTGTAAACTGTCCCACAATTCCTTTCACCAAAGGTCAGTTTTACGCCTAAATAATCAAAGGTCGTACGCCTAAATAATCAAATACGCTACGCCCAAATAATATCGTACGCCTAAATGATGAATACCAACTATAACTTAATGCTTTTATCCCCAAATACCAAGTAACACCGATCAAAGAAAGTAATTTTCTAGTATTCAATATAATGACCAGATATACAAAATTCATGAACTCATTAAACCCACTTGCTGTAAGCTAACTCTCTTACATACGCCCCTTTCTTAGAATTTAAATTGAGTTAAAAACAATTTCAATTTTTTTAAAAAATCAGTAAGAGATCAATCTATAAGCAACGTCTAATTAGAATTAGATAATAAAATGTAAGAAATAGTTTATCAACATGACAACACGTATGCCAGTTAAATATTTTAAAAAGTTTAAATTTGAGATAAATCAACATCAAAGTTGATTACAACATCTATGTATATATCGATTATAGTTTTTAAAGTATTACAACATCGATAATGAGATAATGACCAATTAAAAGTGATTAAAATTTAAATTTACCAACACCAAAGATGATTGAAATTTAGATATATAAATATCGATTATACTTTTTAAGGTATTACAACATCGACCGTAAAATATCAATTAATTAAAAGTTCAAAGAAAAATTATCTTTTCATCTTAAATTCCATCTTCATAGCAATACAAGTGTTAATTCCCGTCATATTTCATCATATATCCATATTCTTGCTTGAAAAAGAATGGTTCAATTTCCATTTGTGATATACTCACGTTGTCTTATTCAATCTCAAATTCAACTCTATACGACATGGGTGATAATCTCAGCTTCCATGTATGTCTACTCATTTACTGACATATCAAAACCAGTACCTTGTATATTCCCTTATATTGTATGATTCCATTGAAACAACATTATTACATTAATTCCAACTTATAATATGTGGTACAAATAATATTTCATAGACATCTAGATTCAAATACGAAGAATTATATTTCAATTAGTAATAAAAAAATAATTAAAAATAAATCATAATAATAACATTATCATCCTTTTAAAATTCAAGTTGAAGTTATTATCATTCATTGTTCATTGTTGATGTTTCAGTTTTTAAGCTTTTTAAGTCACGACGGTGTAGTTTGAAGTCAAAATGTTCTTTATGGTCATCCATCAGAGGTAACAAATTTCTCCGTAAACAGTTCATCTTGAGAATGATTCATCCGGTGAAAATTGTCAGTAATTGTTAATTAAGTCATTGTCTCCATTTAGAATGAGTTTTCATGTAATGAAAAAAATATATCAACTATAAGAGTTGAGGTGATTGTATCTAGTCTACGTGTTGCATTGTTGTGTGTGTTGTGGTCACTGCATAGCCCAAGTGTCATAAATTCACTTTATTTATTGGTAATTAATTAAAAACTTTTTCCTCTGTAAATGTCTTAGAATTATCACCATAATGTCTTCACATTCAAATATTTAGTGTTTAATAAATAATCAGACATTAGTCTGTCCGACTTGTTCACATCACATATTTAGTGTTTAGTAAATAATCAGTCATTAGTCTGTCCGACTTATTCATATTTAGTACAGTGTAAATAACTAAATAAGTAAAATCTAACACAGTATGTGATTGTGGGCTGTTACTAAAGTGACCAACTTTTGTAATTAGTGTGTTGTATTTTTCGAGTCTTTTGAATTTGGGACGAAAAAAGACTCTACAGGTAGCAAACGTATGCTTAACCTGTTGGGTTGTTTCTTGGTCTTGTGACGTCGCTGTAATCCATTCATCTCCGGCATCTGGGTCGATTCTCCTCGTTGATATTTGTGGTTGTCTCGTGTATACGTTGAATCTCATTGTAGATGAAATTGTAAAAATTCAAGATTAACTGTGTGCGAGATCTTGAATTTAAATGAAGTTTGACTTATCCAGCAAGTCAAAAGAAAGTTGTGAACTCAGCCATGTGTTGACACAGAGTTCGTGTGTAGTAGTCGACAGAGGTCGTGTGTTGTAATTGTCTGTGTTTGTTGATCGAGTTTCGATGAGGTGGCATGTGAGTACACACCAGGTAGATGATGTAATCTGTAGAGTACCGGTGGGTGACGTGAGTCCAAACACCAGGTAGATGATGTAACAATAACGTAGTCTAGTAGTGGATGTAGTAGGGTCGAATAAGGTCAACAATATTTTCGTTATTTGAACGCAGGTTGTTGAATATCATACGATAATGAATCCAAGGAAATCGCTCATGTGGCGTTTTGCGATACTTTTTCCTGCATTGTCTTATATACATATATAGCCTTTATCTTTTACAATGATACTAAGACAGGCGTTATTATAATATTCAATGTTTATAAGTTGTAGATATGGGTGCTGCACACTTGTATATTGACATAAGTTTAAATTTGAATACGCTCACCACTGCATATGAAGGAAGTAGTATTGTTCACAATTGGACATCGTTTTTGTAAAAACAATCGTATCTTGAACGTTTATGTAATTATTGACATCGTACATCGTTGGGTATTGTTGTCGTAGAAGTAAATACAAGTAATCCAATTGTTCAATAAAGAATGTAAATATAAAAAGGTTCATGGAAGAAATCTGTGTTGATACAGATATTATTTTATGAATTCTGTCAAGTTTGTATAAGATGAAAGGTACGATGTAATTGAGGTTGCTGTGTATTTGTAGTCTGTAGATTGTGTTGATTCTGGACGTATCAATGGCGTAGTCGAGATTGTTACTCCATTATAATGTATTCGTGGATAGACCAAAGGGATTAGGACATTTTCCGACCTCTGTTGTGGCTGTGTTTGAGTTGCCTCTGTCGTTGTCATCAGCGTTCCCGTTATGACTGATGGTTGCAAGTGTCCTCTTTCGTGATGACTGTATCATGTTTTAGTGCAAACACTACTTCTGCCTTTGATTAACTCGAATTATTCCCCTTAGAAAATCCCTAATTTAATGAAATATGATTTTGTTTATGTTATCGTAGCACTTCCTACCATTTCAACTGATTGCCGATTGATTACACACTTAAGATTTGACAATTGAACATAACTTCTTCTTCAACTCAGTTACACACTTTATGATATAAATGTTAAATTCAAACCACGCAGTAAATATTGATTACAATTACAACAGCGAATCTATAGGAGAAAAATATGATAATCAAAATATTTGCAGAAACGATATACACTCTGGTCAATAAAAATTCAATGTTTCGCGCCTTTGCCCTCGGCTTATAAAAATATTCATATAACTCATTGCGACGTTATCTCGCGCCTCTTAATATAGCATTGATAAATGTGTGCGCTTTAACCACGCGCATCGTATTTATAAAAATTCTCCGCCTTCTGCATCATTTCATAATGTTAAACCAAGCGCTTTAATCAAACGCAAAATAAAATATTCCCGAACGCCTCATTCCTGCGTCTCGTAATTTAAATCGTGTGCACTTTAATTACCGCGTCTTACATCACTGCGCTTATTTACCCACTATGCATATACAGCATTTTACCATATGGGTTACTTATAATTCGCTGATTCTTAACAAGTTAACCACTTGTGTCACAAATATTATCAGCTCACATGACATGATAATGCATTTTCAATATTTTGTTATTCTTCTGTAATAACATTTTAACTCCCATTACAAGACATCAGTCTTTCATAATAATTAATACTCCGTCATTTTATTTGTTCTCTGACTTTAAACCAAAAGTCCGTTATTCCGTTATTATGAGAATATGTCTCCTTTAAAAATCACGATGAAACGCGTTTCAAAACAAAACTAAACAAAACAACGATTGACTCATATTCCGCATAAATCATTTCAACTTAATTTCCAGTGATAAAATCCAAATGTCTTATGTAATCTATTATAACGCCATGTCTCATTACACAACTAAATAAGCTCTGTTGTCGATTACTTGGCTGCGTTAACCACACATTTATTACCAAGAATACAAACAGATATAAAACTTTGCTCTTTGCCATGAACCCATGAATCTCAAAGAGTCAATATCAACCTACCAATTCATCCCTATTGACGGGAGAAAAATATAATCAATGATGTTGTAATATAACAATAAATACCATAAGACATTTTTCAATTATAAAAAC
>NC_088370.1:30094683-30139683 GCF_034508935.2 Berghia stephanieae | reverse complement strand
TGCCTTTCCTATTTTTGATCAGAGAATGGCAGCAGCTTCTAATGGTGTCACACTACTTAGAGGATCTATCCAGGCCGCAAATTCCTCGCCGCAATCATGTACGGTCGCGAAAACCGCCCGGAAGCTTCAACTTTTGAGCCCCTATCGCGTCACTACAGTATTATATCGGAATAAGGACGAAAAGTGTTGCGTCAAAATATTGGTTCTTATCCCAGCGGAAGTGTAAAACCACCCCTCCGGGGGACTGAATACAAACTTTGTATAAATGCTCGTCTGGTCTCAGAGTGACGGCATCTCATTTTCTAGTCTAAGTGTTTGCTGGTCGCCAATAAAGTTCATCCATCCTCGCTCTTTATGTCCTGTAATCCTTAGAATCTGTCTATACATTCTGTGACTACAATTATCATGCCACCGTATGGTTCATTATTATGTAACCTGTTCATTATTTGTATTCCGACGAATTGGTTTCATACACTCTTTCAATGATTTTGGAACCAAAAAAGTATAAGGTGTGACGTCACGACTTTTCTTCCCTACTCACCAGATGAAGAAAATTGAGATGAAAGCCAAAATAGTCAGCGAAGTCCCAGGTTTTAGAGTTTTTGCCTTCATGAGGGTCATTTCAATCAATTGATATTTGAAGGACGAGTTATCTGGCCAAATTTTGAAAGACGTATCACTCCATAGTAAGGTTAATGATCCATTTAGTTGTGCTCTTCAATACAACTTACTTTTCACTTTCTTTTGGTGGTCGTTGTCTTGGTTTGACGAAGGCTACGTACGTTTGGGGTCGACAGGGGAGCATGACAATGACATCATTAATCGGATTCACTAGTCTGATGTCACGTGGCCCAGCAACGGCGAACAGCCTGGTTCTAAACAAAGAAAATGGGTACTTTTTATTCTTCATGCTGGCAAGAACTTTTCATATGTCATGTGATCAGAATGTATAAAAGTCAAAACATGATCATATTTTAATGTTTTTCTTCTCTGGATTCACTTTTATGCTGGTCGGAGAAATATTTCGTAAGGGCGTCCGCCATCATTCCGATAGTTTAGAGCTATTTACTAAGTTACCATGCGTCATTCCGAGGGAAGTGACGTCATGATTGTTGAAGCGTATTGCTGATAGAAAGGGGACAACAAGGGAAACAATCACAATAATCTTTACGGTACGTCAAGTAATCAATCGATTATCTCCATTGAATCCCAACATATTATAGATAGAATGCCCTTGGCCAAGGAGTTCACAACATTGCCATCCGGAAGTATAACGGACCAACACACAAACGCTGTGTAACCATGAGCTTTTATAGTCTGGTTAATACAGTTTAGTGAGAACAACTCACAAACGCGGATGGCAAAAACAATAACAAAGGCCTGAGTGACGTCATCTTCGAACTATCTATAGATGATGTGCCCTTGGCTAAGAAACTCAAAACATTGCCATCAGGAAATAGAAAACTATGTGTAACCTTGAACGTTTATAGTCGGGTTAATAGATAGTATGAGCTTGGCTAAGAAGCTCATATTATTGCCATCCCGAAGTATACAGGACCAACACACAAAACGACGGGTAACCTTGAACGTTTATAGTCTGGTTCATACAATTTGGTGATAATTACTCATAAACACGGATGGCAAAAAACATGTACAACGATTGCCTGTGTTTATGAAAGTTGTGAACATACCCATGGGTCATGCTGAGAAAAATCACCAATAGGCTTCATCAGTCATGATGTCATTTCCCTCGTTATGACGCACAGTGACTTAGTTACCGGTTCTAAACCATCGGAACAATGGCGGACGCCTTTATGAAATACTTCTGCGACGAGCATTTTCAATCGCCAATAAAATGTGCCACATAACCAAAATTGATGAAATAGCCGCTGAAATTCAAAAAGCACCAGACTGTATGAAAATGTATAAAGCAGTGGAGAAGATCAAACAAAAGAAATACAGTAAGTTAATCATAACGGACGAAGACGGCAAAACAATGTGCGATGATAAGGATATAACAAAACGAATCAAATTATATTTTGAAGATAAATACAAAGGAGACCACGAAATCCAACCATTCTGATCAAAATTCAGCACTTGACACGCCCATTACATCAGATGAAGTCTGCGCGGCAATCGGACAACTAAACAACAACAAAGCTGCAAGACTCGACACAATCAAAGCAGAAGAACTAAAGTGCCTTTCCACTACACAACATCAAACATTAGCAAACATCTTCAATGAAATCTTCACACATAAAACACACATAGAAATAGGATCTGGAAAATTAATACTTATCAATAAAAACCAAACAAGAAAAAGGGACCTGTAGAAAATCTGAGACCAATAGTGCTTTTATCAACATTTAGGAAACTAATTAGCATCATAACTCTAAATAGAATCAGACCAAAAGTAGAGACATACCTTTCACCATCGCAGAGCGGATTCAAAAAAGATCGCAGCACCAGTGACATTGTTTGGGCCCATCGATGGCTAAAAGCAAAAACTCAAAAATACAAAGAAGAACTAACAATACTAGGAATAGACATGAGTTCAGCCTTCGACACAATCGACAGACACAAACTTTTAACAGTCATAGAGACATTTCTGGACAAGACGACATTAAACTCATCAAAATACTATTAGCTAACACTTCTCTTGTCTTCACCTCAGGAAAAGAATCGATCACAATTAACACAACATTAGGAACCCCACAAGGCGATATCTTAAGTCCAATATTATTCATAGTATACTTAGAAGCAGCTTTAAAAGAATTAAGAACACATATACCCATAAGCAACAGACTAACAACAGAACTCATTTATGCAGACGACGTAGACTTAATATTCGACACAAAACATGAAGCTGAAAGATTCATCCCCATTATTTCAAATGTGCTCAAAGAATGGAACTTAAAAGTAAACGAGTCAAAAACAGAACTCACAACTACCCATAGGAATCAAGATAAGTGGAAAAGTGTAAGAAAATTAGGAAACCTCATCAACGAAAACGAAGATATCCATCAAAGAAAACTTTTAGCTCAACGGACATTCCAGTCCCTCAGAAACATTTGGAACGGTGATTTCATCAGTCAACAAAGAAAAATCCAACTTTACGAAGCACTCGTCCTGCCCATACTCCTCTACAACTGCGGCACATGGGGACTAACAAAATCAAACTTAGAAAAATTAACGCACTACACAGAAAACATCTAAGAACAATGTTAGGAATATATTGGCCAGATAAAATATCAAATGGCGAACTATACGAACGCTGCCAAAAGAGACCAATCAGCGACACCATCAAATACCAAAGATGGAAACTTTTCGGACATATTCTTAGGCGAGACGAGTCAATCCCTGCACAAACGGCCATGGAGGAATACCTGTCACAGAATGGCAAAAAGTACGCTGGCAGAACACCCACCTCATTCCCAACATCACTAAACCAAGATCTTCAACAGTACTACAAACAACACCTAGACTCATCACAACACGACCAAACAGCCAGCACCCAGCAAAATCAAGAACCATCTCTTCCAAGACACCTTCGTACCAACAAAGACCTCTCTCAACTAAAACTACTGGCACAGGACAGAGAGAAATGGAGAACCATCTCTATAGAAATCGTTAGATCCACTTGAACAAAAACAGTTCACGGCAAGCGCCATTAGGACTGCGACGCCTTATTATATATTATAATAAAATGTGCGCAAATGTTCTGCAAACATTGAATGATTTTTTAAATTCAACACGCGCAAAGCATTATTCAACGATTACGTAGTTACTAAGACATGATAGGGTTTTCCAATGAGAGGGTTGGGATGATTTATCTTATTTTGTCTAAAATTTACCTCGTATTTTTTATCAATTAGATATGTTTAATTCATAAAACTCTTAATAATGATGAATGATGTGAAACATATTATAATAATTTCTATTCAGGATCAATAAAATATATTTGATCTTATCTTATGTTTTATGTGTTGATAGGCCTACATTTTATCCGGCTGGTGGATGTTGTGGGGTTTTTTTTTTTAGCTAAATGCAAAGTATCAATACTGTATGGCGACGTGGATTATTACATGTTCACGCCTGGGTAGCCCTTTATAATAAAAATAAAAACAAACTAAAAAAACAAAACAAAACAAAACAAGAAAAAACCCCAACAAAAACAAAAAACAAAAACAAAACAAACAACAAACAAACAAAAGCAAAACAAAACAAAACAAAGAAAGAAAACAAAACAAAACACACCCCCCCCCCCAAAAAAAAAAAAAAAAAGAACAAAAAAAAAAAAACACACCAAAAAAAAAACACATACACACACAAAAACTTGAGCTTTTATATAGCCCAATCTACACTAAACCTTTCCAAAGCGTTTCACATTGGTCCATGACCCATAGCAACACATAACATGTAGAACGAGACATGACGCCTGTTGGGCGATAATACAACTTTTTTCCGACAGAGACAAGGCGGTTAACAGCCAGGTACTCATTTTACACCCGAGTAAGGTGAGAGAATGTGAGTAAAGAGCCTTTTTCCAAGGACTCAACTATGCGCCGAGTGAGGCTCGAACCCAGGAACTTCCGATCCGAAAGCGAGTGTCATACCACAAGACCACATAGCCACAAATATTAAAAACTCGTAAAAATTGGAAATACAATGAATCTAATATCATGATAAAAATGAACACCATTGGCTTGTTCCGCTCTTTTGATTTGAATGCATATAGCCTTTGGAGATCATACATCTGTAATGAGACTGTTGCTAATTTTTCTTTGTTCACCGAACACATCTGCGACACGCTGTAAATAGCTTCAATTAACAACAAAGTCATAATGTATGAATGCAAATGTGTTTGTGTGTGTGTGTGTGTGTGTGTGTGTGTGTGTGTGTGTTAAGCGCTTTCTGTCGATTTATTGTTCCCTCGATCGATCGCGCAGCGCTTTTCGTGGATCTACAGAATACACACCAATCCATCGACAATACTCTTCAACAGTGGTAACGTCACTTCCCTCGTAATGACGCATGGTAACTTAGTAACTGGCTCTAAACTATCGGAACAATGGCGGACGCCCTTAAGAAATATTTCTCCGGCGAGCATAAAAGCGTATCCAGAGGAAAAAAACCCCATAAATTGATCATGTTTTGACTTTTACACATTCTGATCACAAGACATATGAAAAGTTCTAGCCAGCATGAAGAATAGAAAGTATTGATTTTCTTTGTTTAGAACCAATATGGCCGCCGTTGACGGGCGGCGTGACATCAGACTATTGAATCCAATTGGATCCTTTAAACCTATTGAAAAAAATTTTGAAGCATTCACAGCAACATTTTGTCTGGCTTCAATAAATTTACATGAGTTTGATTATTGTATTTATATCTTTAAAAAAAAATAAATTCCCTTTATTCATCCCACAGGGAAAATTTGTCTCTAGGGTCTATTCTAAGAGAAGGCTGCGATAACCCAGGCGTCAGCCGCAGTGCAGCACCGGAAATTGAGCTAGGGTGAGATGACTTGCTCAAGGTCACACAGCGCAGCAAAGAAGCAAAGACCGTACCGCTGAGCCACGCTGCTGGTTATAAAATGTGGGTTTTGGGTCATCTCTGCGGGAACGTATTTCGACCTGTTTTCGCCAAAACTCAAATAGTCACAACTTCCTTAAAAAGATTGTTATAGTTACGTCATGGGTTTAGACTATCAACTGTGGAAAAAACTCGTGTATTTAAAACATTTGGTCAGAAAACTCGACCTTCAAAATGTCGATGAATCTAAATGACATTCATTATGGCAAAGGCTCTCCAACCTGGGAGTTCGCGAATTCTCCATTTAAGTCCCGAATTTGAGAGTTATTTTTTGTTGCTAATACGAGGGTAATTTAAATCGATCGATATTTGAGGGACGAGTTTTATGGCCAAATTTTTAAATCTAAGTTTTTTCCACAGTACGGGAGCTAACTGGTTCTAGAGATTTTTACTACTTTTCAAAATTGGAAAAAATGTATTAAAAATGAGCATGTGCAGAGATAGTTTTATTTAACTACCATTACCATGCAAAAACTAAAAACATTAGCTTTGATACTACGCCTATAATTTGTCTCAGAAAAACGAAATAAATAGGCATGGGGTAAAAGTAACCTGGGAAAACAACGCATATAGTGGGTGTTAGGGTTGAGTGAGTTAAGCTTAAAAACAGCATAATATATTATTCTTATTAATATTACTCATTATCGCGCCAACCAGCTGCCGTCATTTTGCATAATGATACCAATAGGCCATCAATGGTCTATTCAAGTTTCCAAAGCTAGATAATCTAATCCAGACCAATTTCATTCAATTATTTTATTGAAAACTCAAAACTCTAATAATCATGTAATAATTAAATTAAAAAAAAAAATAAATATATATTTATACATTTGTACAACATAATATAATATAAATACTTTAGACAGTGGCGCAGTCTACTCCGCTTATTCGCACATCCTTGGGAATTCGGGTTAGTGTGTCGATTAACTCTCCCCTTACCGGCCATTTTCCAGATTGTCCCCAAAATTTCACACAAAACCTATACAAAAATAGATTTACTTCACTCAAATACAAAATCTGTTAGCTCTTGCTATACATACTTTTTCTTGCTGAACGAGCTCCTCAATACAACGTTAATATACTTTAACTATAGCAACATTCAAATATGGTGAAGTACAAAAGGAATTAGAATGAGAAAATTGTTGGCAGCATCGTAACGAATGGGACGATTTTCTTATGGGTGGAAAGGAGAGGGTTAAGCGGAGAAGCTAAAAATAGCATCTAACACCAGCTTTCATATAACATTCAGTTTGGACCTTCCACTCTGAGTTTTCTAGGGGATTGGGACCGTCATGTTTAAGACAAAAGAAAGTTTTTTTTTTGTTTGTTTTTTATTTGTTTTATTTTTTGTTTCTTTATTGTGTTAGATTTTTAGTTGTTGTTTTTTCTTTTTTTTTCTTTTTTTTTTTGGTTTTTCTTTTCTATTCTTTTTTGTTTGTTTTTCTTTTCTTTTTAAAAAAAAAGTTTTATCGCCAACAAAATGTGATATTATTGTTTGTAAGAATTGTATACGTGGTGTTGATTGCTTTCTATTCTGTGCAAGCTGTTTATAAACCCTTGTCTCCAATCTCGCTAATGGTGGTAGAACAACTGTCAAGCATTCTTCTTGGATGAAGCCACGTAGTTTGTCCACTATGTCAAGTTTTTCAGTGTAAGTTAGGGGTGGTGTTTAACACTTCAATAAGTCATCCTTATCTTCACTATCAAGGCGTAGTCTTTTATGTGGCTAAACAGAGTCCAGTAGATCCTGAGAAGTCAGTTCACTGCTGATGGGTATATTGTTGTCCAATCAAGATGGAATCAAGGTGTAGCGATTACGCGGAGAAGGTGTGCGATTAAGCGGATAGATTATATAGGGAAAAATGTTTTTCGGGAATGTGAAGCGTATAAGTGGACTTTGTGATTAACCGATGTGCGGAGTTTAAGCGGAGTGGACTGTATTTCGATTTTTAACTTAAAATAAATGCAGCTTCCAAAACCATAGGGGGAATATAGTCGATGTCATTCAAACTCTTTGTCTCAATATCCTTTAGATACATATCTATCTCTAACCAACCAGCATAATAAAGTGCTTTAAGTTTTATTTCGCCAGTCCCATAGGTGAACTGTTTTACTATTTTAACAAATGTCCACGAAGTCTGTGTGCTAGATAAAATGTGTTACTGCTTTGATGGTCAGAATTGATGTGTACAAGGAATTATTTTGACGTCACCCAGCTCTTTGTTATTGTTTTTAGCCAGTCATTTTTATAGGTAATTCTGAATATAATATATATCATTGTATCAACCAGACTATTAACGTTTGAGTTTAAGACTACACATAGTTTTGTGTGTTGGTACGTTATATCGGCTGGCGAATATTATGAGTTTTTAACCAAACTCATAGCATCTATTCGACTAAGCATTATTTTACTCCTTAACATAAATTATAGCAACGCGTAACGATATCAAGTTAACAACAATAATGTGTTAAGTCAGATTATCAAGCGTTAGATTAAACAAAAAATAAGGTTTAAAAAAAATAAAAGTAGCCTATCATAAAAACGTTTTGAAAATTGTCTTCTATTCAAAGGGGAATCGATTGAAGTGGAGAATAAAATATTTCCAACACTCTCGTGTTTGAAAATTCGAACTTTTTTTTTCCCAACGCGCACTGGAATCTCGTGCAGCGGTTGGGGTCACGTCCCCAATGAAAAACGAACAACAAAAAACAAGTGTGACACTCGTATAATATTGGCTACGTTACAAAGTTGCGCAATGACAATAATATTGTAGTCTTAAGACATTGTCTGTTTGTATTTTCGAACCAGTTACAAACAGCGATGCGACCTTGAGAACGCCGCTTTTGGAACGAATTCAAAAGTTAAAATACCTTTTATTACTGGCATCTTGAACACCTGCTAATAAGGATAACATTATATATATATATATATATATATATATATATATATATATATATATATATTTTATATATAATAAATAAGCTAATATATCAGAATATTCTCAAAAGCAAAGATTCAAGCTTGCGTCTGGTATCAAATTTTATGTTAAAAGGACGTAACTGCAATTTCCAGCCTTGAAAAGGTAGTTCGCGACGCCTACTAGAGCACACACACACACACACACACTCTCTCTCTCTCTCTCTCTCTCTTCGTGTCTATGTAATGATAAATATATATATATATATATAATATATATATATATATATATATATATATATATTATATGTTGTTAATAATCTTGTTTTATCATTCTTTTTCAGCACTTTTCAGTCTGGCCTTGCGTCGAATTCCAACACATTGAAGGCAACGATGGATAGTATTTTAGCAGAAGCAGGCCCGTGTGGCTGTTATCAAATTGTCCAAATTTTCTGCATATGCTTGGTTAGATTGCTGTTTGTCTGGGGGGCTTTTATAATGATTTTCGGCAACTACAACCCTGGATGGAGGTGTAAAAATGGCTTTAAGTCAAACGGAAGCTTAGATTTTAATTTTAACCATAGTGATGAGTTAAGAAGTTATCATTCAAACACTCAAATACTTAGCCACAATTCTATTTCGGAGGTGCTAAAGACTGTAAGCAAAACTCATTCCCGTAATGTTTCAAACATGGGACAAAACTCATTGAATTCTCTTCTTATAAATCGTGATTCGAATATTATAAGAAATGTTAGTGATGCTATGTCAAAAGAATACATCAGGAATTGTGATGTGATCGAATATTGTGAAGGAGGGATAGAATTCAATCCAGAATCGTCCACTATTATAACAGAGTTTAATCTTGTTTGTGACAGAGAATGGATTACAACAGTCATCCTCATAGTAACAAACGCAGGGTTTGTGTTCGGGGCTGTATTCATTGGGCAAGTTTCAGAAAGGTTAGGACGAAAAACTAGTCTCTATATGAGCATTGCAGTTGTGATGATTTGTTCGGGAGCAGCTATTTTCTCATCCAACTGGCAAACCTATGCCTGTTTTTCCTTTTTCTTGACATCTGGATCTTACGCGATTGCGCTCTCATCTTACGTTTTCGCTGTGGAGTTTCTTAGTTCAAAATGGCGAGGGATCGCAGTATCTAGGCCAATTATGTCCCTTTCTCTGTGTATACTGTGCGTCATGATGACGATGTTTAAAAACTGGAAATATCTTCACGGATTCATATTTCTATATTCATGTCTAGCATGCCTAGGTTATTTTGTTGTAGATGAAAGTCCAAGGTGGTTATTTATTAATTCAAAAATAGAAAAAGGTGTGGACGTTATACAAGAAATAGCCAAGCGGAATGGTAAACAGCCGATTACAAGGGATACACTTGAATTATTTTTGGCATCCATTGAAAATGATCAGGATGAGCAAGAACAAACTTTCTCTTATTTTGACCTTTTCCGAACAAAGGAGTACGCCATAAAAACGACTCAGCTCTCCCTTTTGACGACGCTGGGTTTGATTCTCTATCGTGCGTTTTCTTTTGGACTTAAGTCAGTGCCTGGAAATTTCTATGAGAACGCCATCATATCCAGCATTCTACAAGCGGTTGTCTTAGTGTCTGCAGGTCCAGTCTCAAATTGTATCGGAAGACGCCGCACGGGATTTTTATATTCCCTTCTCGGAAGTACATCTTGCTTCATAGTTGTAGGCTTTTTGTTCCTGGCGGAAGGATACACTCAAGAAACCGTTATCAAAATATCTACCTATATCGCAAAAGCGGTGACACTGGCCGCTTTGGCAGTCAATTATTTACTGGTGGTGGAGATTTTCCCAACGGCTGCTCGAAGTGTTGCCCTCGGATTTACCTGCGCCGTGGCCAGTCTGGGATCTTTCGCGTTCGCTTTTGCCATACCTAAAGATGACGACGACGCATCGTTTGCCGCGTGCTATTCTGCGATGGCAATTTGCTTTTTCTTAATGATTGTCTTGTTTTGCTCTTTGCCAGAGACAAATAGACTTAATTTGACCGACACAATTGTAAATAAAAGGAAAGTGGATAGGAACTTAACTTCTGCAACAACAAATCATAATCAAGACGTTTAAAGAAGAAACATTTTTCTCTATCGATCTTCTTCTTTTATTGGTCCGTTGAAAATATGGGGGGGGGGGGGTCCTAATAGCTCAGTTGGTAGAGCACTCGCTTCACACACAAAGGGACCAAGATCGATCCCGTGTGCAGTCGAGATTTCTTCCGACCCCTGTCCAATCAACAGTGAATGGGTAGCTGAGTCTGTTAAATTTGGCAGAATGTACTTTGTTATAGACTAGAGTCCTATCCATATATGATAGCAAACAATTGCTATTGTCCGTTTCACGCTATAGAAACCGGGTTTGATTATAGTATATTTCTCTTCCAGGCATAAGCTACATTGTTTTGATGTTGGTGTGTATCCTGTTGCTTTAGATAAAATTTTCCATGAAATGTTGTGGTCTAGTTTGTTGTCTTTTAATTTCCAAATATGTTCGCTGAGTTTTGTGGATGTTTTTTTGTTAGTGTTTCTAAATGTTGAGGTGTGGAGGTTGTATCTTGTTTCAAAACAAGACATTAAGCCGATTTTTTTTTCACCGTTTGGGATTTTTACTTCTTTATTTACGGTATATAAAAAAAAAAACGAAGGGTCTGGTTTTTAATTGTATTTAAGAGTTTAACGGTGCTTGCAACACTTTATGGTCTTATCAGCGCCAGTAAAAAGGAAGAAAATGGGATAGTAAAAAGTTCCAGAATTACAATTAAAGTACCCAAGAAAAGGTATGGCAAAGGGGAATGGGGGAAGAAATGGGGATCAGATGTAGATTCACTCAAATGCTTACATTACACATTCAAAACAACAAACATAATACAGTGCATAACAGAGAGATGATTTACAAGGAAAAAATATCATCTCCCAAAACTAACTATGCATTTGACTGTTTCCATCTCAGCCAGGGCCAGGACAAAACCAAGTACATAATCTCATTCCAAGACAAAGACAGAAAGCAAGTTGGAAAACAGATATAGGGGGATAGAAGACACAGCAAGTACCTCCCTGGGATGAGTGAACAATAGGATGGTTTACAATAACAGTATTATACATAGTGAATTATGTTGTGATTACGATCACAGAACTCCCCACAGGCTTGAGCAGTGATTTACTTTTCACGAGATTCACGTGCACTACTAATATTGCCACCCTAGGTTCAAAGTGACACAGCAAATTGTACACTTTGTACACACTTGAAATAAGCAATTGTTACATTCTAATAGTTGAAAGCCAGAGGCGTAGCTGCCTGTTAAGATTTCTACATTCATAGAAAAAACAGATTAAAAATGGATTAAACATACAAATTTGTCACAAAGAGGAAAAATTACAAGTATTTCTCAAGTGAGCCGAAGCGCTGAATTCATTTTCAAGGCATGAGGCCAATAGCAATATTATGTATAGATAGTATGCAGATGACGTCACTCAGGCCTTTGTTATTGTTTTTGCCATCCGCGTTGTGAGTTGTTCTCACTAAACTGTATTAACTTGACTATAAACGTTCATGGTTACACAGAGTTTGTGTGTTGGTCCTTATACTTCCGGATGGCAATGTTGTGAACTCCTTGGCCAAGCGCATTCTATGTATAGATTGCCCATAACCAGGAACTCAGAGTTCAGAGGACAAATTCAATAATGTCATTTTGATTATGCACCTCTTGAATTTGAAAACTGCGGTTCCTTTGAAAGCGGAAAATATTCACAACAAAGTTGCATTCAGTGGCACAGCTTAGCAAATAATTTTGGGTTGGTTGAAATAGTATTACAATAGATATCCGTAAAGCGCTTTGAGCAAGTTTAGTGGATATTGCGATGTATAAATGGTCCAGTTTTCTTCACGGGGAACGTGGATTGGGAAAGCAGACATGGTGGGTTGAAGACATAGACAAATGACCTCTCTGCCCACCATGATCGGAAGACTCCACACCCAGACATAAGGGGATTTGTTTTTTGTTTGTTGTTGTTGTACTTTTAGAGTTTTAAGGCGCTTGCAACACATTAAGGTCATATCAGCGCCAGTAAAAAGGAAGAAAATAGGATAGCAAAAAGTTCTAGAATTACAATTGAAGTACCCAAGAAAATGTAAGACAACGGGGAATTGGTTCAAATAGGGAACAGATGTAGATCCCAAGAGCATACTATCCTGTCCCTGCGGAAAGTTGCCATTTAAAACCCCAAAAGTTGCAAAAAGTTGCCATAAAAAAGAGCAAAAGTTGCCATAAAAAGGGCAAAAGTTGCCATAAAAATTGCCAAAAGTTGCCAAATTTTGTGGAACATTATCTGACAAGGGGGGAGAAAATATTGGGATTCACAAACGCACAAAGGCCAAAGTTTCAATTTAAACCACATCTGTTAATGACCTCAGCAGTAGTAATAATAATAATGATAATGATAATAATACAGTACTCGCGTTATACTGGCTCGGTCAGTCATCACCGAAAAGTGTGCTAGTATCCGATCGTACCGGAATCCGATAAAGGCTTAAAGTACTGTAGTGCATAAAAGTAAAAAATAAAGTTATAAAAAGAATCTACATGGTATAAACCAAAAGTGTGACCAAACCTAATCAAAAAGCTAACAAATGTAAAAGAACAAAGCCTGGAATTAAAAAGAATACATTTATAATAGTTTCTTTTGTTAGTTTTAGATCCAATCGACCGCATTAGATCATATACCGGAACGCTGAAACAAAAAGCACAAATCAAACCACAAAACATCATAATCATCATAACTGACAGATGATTTACATAAAAATAATATATATATATATCCATAAAAAAATTAAACTAAATACATACATAATTATAATATCATAACAAAATAAAATCATAAACATAAAATAAAAGGACACTGTACTTATTGAAACTCATGAACATCACTATGAGGAGTGAAGTCCAGCCAAGATCAATAAAATCAGTTTGGGCCAACCGTGTGGTGCAACGTAGCTACATGTAAGCAAGGAGTATGCCACTTATAATAGAGTGCCATATGCAATGAAGTTGTTATGGTATAAAAATACTAACGCGAAGCCCAGTCTCCAAGAGTTGTGCGGTCAAAAAAAGCTCAGTATCCAGTTAGTTAAGGGAAAAGTCCACCCAAAAAAATATTCAGGAAAATCGGAAACATCGCGGAAAGTTGCGGGTAACAGCTAAAATCGCGGCCGCGAAAAACGACGGGGACAGACTATCATTGTGAATAGTTTGAGATCACCTAAAAGTCTCATCCAGACACGAGCACAGGATCCCACAAAGAGAGATACACTCAAATGTTCACAAATCATATATAATATGTAAATAAAACAATACAGTGCATAAGAGAGAGAGAGAGAGAGAGAGAGAGAGAGAGAGAGAGAGAGAGAGAGAGAGAGAGAGAGAGAGAGAGAGAGATGATTTACAAGACAAAAAAATATAATCTCCCAAAAACTCTAACTATACACGTGACTGTTTCCCTCCCAGCAAGGGCTTCAGGCCAGGGCCTGGACAAAACCAAGTAATCTCATTCCAAGAAAACAGATATAGGGATAGAAGACACAGTAAGTACCTCCCACCTCACTATGGGCTGTCAGGAACGCCACCCAGCTGAACCACTTACAAGGCCCTCAAGACTAGTGCCGCGCTGAGGACCGGTCCCACGGTTCCTTAGCTGGGACCGGAGGACCGGTCCCAAGCTGACGAGCCGTTGTCCGAACCGTTGAACCGAACGTTATTATCCTCACTTCTTATCTTTCTATTTGAATGGTCCCAGCGATTCTAGTTTCTTTACTGCCTTTTCTCGGTACTTTTGCCTAGGTCGTTCGCCTAACCACCCATCCCACTTAATTAATCGCACCAACCCCCTCTTGCACATACGCCCTCTTGTGTGTGTGGTGGGTAAGAGGGGCCGCGAGACGCCTTGGACGATTCCATTACTCGGGGTAAATTTCCTAATTTACTACACACTAATCGCAATGACAATGATCTATTTTGACGACATCACCCCTCTTCTCTAAAAGGTTATTCTTTGAAATGAATATGACTACTATAAGATGTGTATTTGTGTGTATGTGTTTCGAACCTAGCTGGTCCGATTTTTTTCTTTTGGCTATCTGTTGTCACCACTCCTTTCTATTGCATTGTTGTCATTTGATGATACAATAATATTTTTATTTCGTTTGGTGTTTTAACTAATCAAATGATACAAGTTTCACATACTATAGCTTTCTTCAAAAATAACAAATATAACGTCTGTATTTTTAAAAACCACCATTAATTAGATTATTTGGGGGGCCCGATAGCTCAGTTGATAGAGCACTCTCTTTACACGCAAGGGGCCAGAGATTGATCCCGGGTGCAGCGAGCTTTTTTTTCTTCTGATCTCTGTCTATTCAGCAGTGAATGGGTAGCTGGGTTTGTTAGATCTGGCGAAAAGTACTTTGGGATAGACAGCGTCCTATCCAAAGATAGACTTTTTTTTAATTAAAAAAGAAACAAAAACGTGAACTTTTATATAGCGCAATATTCACTAAATGTGCTCAAAGCGCTTTACAACGGGTCCCTGACTAATAGCAACACGTAACATGTAGAACGAGACATGACGCCTGTTAGCCGATGTTACAATTTTTTTTCCGACAGAGACAACAATGTTGACGACCAGGTACTCATTTTACACCTGAGTACGGTGATAGGATGTGAGTAAAGAGTCTTTCAAGGACTAAACTAGGGGCCGAGCGAGGCTCGAACCCAGGACCTTCCGATCCGAAAGCGAGTGTCATACCACAAGACCACATAGCCGCATGAAAAGGGAAAAAAGGAATGGAGACAACAGCAACCCCCCCCCCCCCCCAATAATTTACAAAATCAAAACAAACTCTTCCCACTTCCCATACTTTTGGTCCAGCATGTCACAGACACAAAATATTAACAATCCATTTTCCTTTCACTCCTTAACATTGACCCGACTCGCTCCATCAATCTTCGCAGACACACACACACACACACACACACACACACACAAACACATGCTTAATGGATAGTGTTATAGCACTATTTTCATGTTTTGAGGCAACACGCCTTCTCCGCTCTCACTTACACTTAGCGGTTCGACAGCCATCTACTGCAGGACCGGTTCTTATCGTTTGACGGTCACAAAGACGCCTTGTGATTGGCCAATGTCGAAAAAGAACCGGTTCGAACCGGTCCTTGCGGTTCACATTTCCCAGGGACCGTAGAACAGGCAGTCCTAAACATGCTTGGGACCGCTCCGCACTACTCAAGACCAAATGGTCTTATTCTGTAAAAAACTTTTTAAAAACTTGAGCATTTATATGGCACAATTTTCACTAAATGTACTCAAATTCAAAGCACTTTACAAGGGTCTCCTAGCCACCAGCAAAACTTAACATGTCGGACGAGATACTATACCTGTAACAATTTAATGCCGTTTTCTCCCCCATAAAGACAATGGTGATAACGACCAGGTACCCATTCTAAAACTGAGTAAAACGAGAGCATGTGAGTAAAGAGCTTTTTCCAATGAATCTTCTTCATGCCATTCGGAGTGGAACTCGAATCTAATTCTAACATGTCTGTAGGCGAGTGTTGTACCACAAGACCAGAAAGCTGTGCAAGGAGAACAAGGACATAAATGGCCACATGGAAAAGACATTATATTTTTTAGAATTACAGAAGCTGCCAAAGCATCCCAGTCGTCTGCATCTTTACAATATTAATCTGTCCCCGCAGTTTTTCACGGCTGTAGAAAGCCATACATTTGAACTGACTCTGCAAGTAAATCCAAAATGCAGGATTTGTTTTTCTCCCTCAAGCTATAAGTATGAGTGTCATACTTTAAATGTTTTGTTTTCTTTTTTCGTGAAGATTTCTTGCATGTCTCCGTAAGGTCCAATGATATCCGAAAGCTTTTCCGCAGTGTAGGCACTTAAAAGGTTTCACTCCAGTATGCGTTCTCTTGTGTCTTACAAGATGAGAAGAGTTTGAGAATGATTTCTCACACAGGTTACATGTGTAAGGCTTCTCACCCGTGTGGACTCTTATGTGGAGAGTCAGATGGTAACGATAACGGAATTTTTTATTGCATGTTTTTCTGAAGAGTGCGTTTTCATATGTTGTGTAAGGCGAATATATGACTTTTTACATATTGAACAGTGCTTTTTTCTCGGTTCTTTGGGTTTGATCTTTAATATTGTCTTCTCGATATGTACCATTTTTAAATGAAGTTTGAATTTATCATGACCAAAGAAGACATCATTGCACTTTGAACATTTATATACCTTTGTATGCATACGTGTATGAGAATTCAAAGCACTGAAGGTAGTAAAATCTTTACCACACATCAGACGTTTATGAGATTTAATAGTTGAATGCATTTTTTCTTTATGTTTGGTCATATCATTTCTAGCATTGTTGAAAGTCTTCTTGGAAATACCACATTCAAACTTTTTCCCACATTCATATTCTATATGCCTACTTAATTGTTTTTGAACTCTAAAAGCCAATCCACATGTGGATCGTTTGTATGATTTTATCCCTTTATGCACATTCATATGATATTCTAGAGAAGATTTGTGTGAGCTTGCTTTACCACAGACAGAACATTTGAACTTTTTTTGCCTGTATGCAGTCTCATATGATTCTTTAAGCCAATTGTTGAGCTTAATTCTTTTCCACATAGTGAACCCTTGTTAATTATTATGTAATTTCCTGTAGCTTGTTTGTTGTTGTCCTCAATAGCGTTACTGAACATGGTGTAATGACAAAGACACCATGATAACCACGCCTCTCAGACAGTCGTCACAATGTAAACAACGACAGTGATTGGTAGCGAGAAAGAGAGAGAGAGAGAGAGAGAGAGAGAGAGAGAGAGAGAGAGAGAGAGAGAGAGAGAGAGAGAGAGAGAGAGAGGTGTAATTGATGGGAAATAACTGCGTAATTGTTGCGTATTTGTAGTAATGATAGAGTTATGTCCCATATCTTATTACCTTTGGATGAGTGAGAGCCCTTGTTAATTATTATGTAACTTCCTTCCTGTAGCTTGTTGTTGTTTGTTGTTGTCCTTAATGGCGTTACTGGACATGGTGTAATAACTCGATCAGAGTAGATTTTTGGAGTTTCTAGTTTAAGAAATATGTACTTTTGACGATCTGCAATTTTCCAACCAAAGCCGATGTCAATATCAACAGGACACTTTTTGGCTCTTTGAATCGGGGTCCCAATTGATCAGTTGGTAGAGCTCTCGCTTCACATGCAAAGGAACCGAAATCGATTCCAGATGAAGTTGAGATTTTTTCCCTCCGCTCAACCCCCGTCCATCCAACAGTAATTGGGTAGCTGGACCTGTTAGATCTGGCGGAAATTACTTTGCTATAGTCTAGCGACCCATCTAAAGAGTAACTAACAATTGCTATTGTCCATTCGCCGGGATAAACTCCGGCTCCATGGCCCTTATGGCTCTGAAAGGCTACATTCATAACCCACGTATTTCCAGTCCCAATCAAGCCCTCACAACAATAGGGACGATATATATTAACTTTCCATGTGTGTCATGGTCTCAAGTGAGTAAAGAGCTACTCGACTATGCATAAAGATATATGTAGAATGAGGCCCCAGAATTTACTAGTTACTATAACTGAAAAACAATTAACGATTTGTTTACAATGAAATAAAAATAATGATGAAATTTAATTAAAAGAGATAAACAGTGATCGTGGCAGTTATAAATAGAGATATGAATATTTTACGTAACTTATGATAATATGTCAGGTTCGTAAGTTTACGTTTCCAGGCAGTTGATGGGCTTGGATGATCTATTCCTCTGATAACAAGATCGGGCTCGTAAAATTCCACTTCCAGGCAATTGGTAAGGGGTTATTGTGTAGTCCTTTGACAGTGGGCTCGGGTTTGATCCTTGAAGATTATACAATCAAAGTTAAAAGCTCCGGCGTCTTAATGGTGTAGATATAATATCTACAAAGTCCCAAAAGATAAAAATCTTCCAGTATATATATAGGAATAGAGCGACTGGCCGTCCGGCATAGATTGTGGAGAGAAGTGAGTGTCGAATGTTAGACCTATCAGCTTTTATAATAAGTGGCTACGTGACAGAATGTAGAACGAAAAGTATTCACTAATTAGAAATTAATTCGAGGGAAGGCTATAAAAGGAAAGACGATCTAATATTAGAAGGTAAAGTTTATCTAAGCCTACCGAAATATAACTGGAGTGAGATGAATTCAGTTCTTAATAAAATAATATTTAATAAGATAATTGTGAACAACCTTTACTGTACACCCCCCACCCACGTTTAAAATATACTCTTTAACCATTATGGGAAAGATATATTTTACAAACGGAAGTAAATTTACTATCATGATACTCTAGCATTAATCCATTGTTATGATTTGTGCTACAATTAAATTATTTATTAACTAGACATGGAAATGTTTATATTAACGTAGGTATATGAATGGGTGACAATAACAATGAAAGATTGTGATTACAAATCATTGTGATGAACAACATGATGGCAATGTGATTACAAATCATTGTGATAAACAATAGTGATGGCAATGAAGCATGATTTAAGTCGATGATATGAAGGTAATTTACTGAATGAAATGAATGAAAATGTAAATGGAATATTGACATTTCAATTATTAATCATAAATGAGTGAAAATTCATAACAATAATAGATAAAGAGAAGATTTCCCAAATCATGAATGGGTATGGTATATATATCCAAACAATACTCAATGTTACATTAAGTTGGGTCATCATGTTTACAAATAAAATTATCGAATTTGTGCGTTCTGATTTGGCATAGTTTGCGAGGTAACTCACAGTATGCATGGGAGGTTAAGTTATACCCTTCTCACGTGTTTACACTAATCGAGAAAGTAGGTCGGCGTGAATATTTTCACAGCCTGGTATGTGAGAGATACTAAAAGTGTAATTTTGCAAAAATAGACTCCACCTTAGTACTCTACTGTTATTCATTTTGTTATTTCTTATGTACGTGAGTGGTTTATGGTCCGTTTCGACCACAAACTCTTTTAGCAGTAGATATCTGCTGAATGTCTTTAAAGCAAAGACGATGGCCAGTCCTTCACGCTCTATTACAGAGTATCGTGATTCTCTGTCCAATAATTTTCTGCTTGCATATAAGCAAGGCATTAGAGTTCCCTCATGTTCCTGTAATAGTACACCTGCGATGCCCTTATCAGACGCGTCAGTTCTTACAACAAATTCTTTTGACATGTCGGGTAATTTAAGAATTGGTTCTGAACAGAGTAATGCCTTTAATTGGTTAAAGCTATTCTGACACGCTTCTGTCCAAACAATTTTGTTCGGTGACCCATTCTTTGTCAGATTTGTTAGCGGTGTCGCGATGTGCGCGAAGTTGTAAATGTATTTCCTGTAAAAATTTAGGAGCCCAAGTACTTTGCGTACTTCTTTTTTTGTCTTAGGTGGTTGCAATTGTGCGATTTTTGTTTGTTTTTCTGTCTCGGGTGTCTGTGTCCCATGACCAACGGTATGACCGAGAAAATCAATTTCGTAAAATGCAATGCTTGTTTTTGACGGTTTTGTTGTTAAAGAATTACGTTTTAATGCTTCAAGCACTAATTCTAAGGTTGTCATGTGATCAGTCCATGAGTTTGAGAAAATACATGTGTCGTCGAAGTATGAGAGTGTAGACGGGATGTCTTTTAATAACATACGCATCATTCTTTGGAATGTCGATGCGGCTGTCGATAATCCAAATGGCATATAGTTAAATTCTAACAATCCTAATGGTGATTGAAATGCTGTGTATTTCTTACATGATTCTTTCAGTGGAATCTGCCAGTATCCTCTAGAAAGATCACATTTTGTCATGTATTTTGCTTGAGATAAGGCAGCAAATTAATTCTCTTGATTTGGTATTGGTTCTGCATCAAACACTGTTGCTTCATTTAATTTGCGAAAGTCGATACATAGCCTTATCGATCCGTCTTTCTTTTTCACTACTACTATTGGTGATGAGTATGGGCTTGAAGAATATCTAACTATTTTGTATCTAGCATATCCTTAACTTCCTTTTCAACTTGTTCTCGTGCGTGAAATGGAATAGGATAGTTTTTCACGTTGATAGGGGTAGATGTGGTTAACTTTATGTCGTGTTCCACTAATGTTGTATGTCTGGGTGCGTCTGTAAAGACTGACTGGTACTTTTCTAATAATGACCTGATTTCTCGTTTCTGACATTCGTTTAGTTGAGGATTGATTGTGACGTCATTAATTGTACTATTTTTAGAGTTACCGTGTTGTGGGGTGTGTTGTAGTTCGACATCATCGCTGTGAGTTTCGATGATTAATCCTACATTTGCAGCTTCAACATGGTTAAATATTGGTTGTGATAATCTGTCTCTATCAAAATATTTTTTTAGCATGTTTGCATGGAATGTCTTTGTTGTGTTGTTAATTTGAATCTCGTAATTAACACCAGATCGTACTGCTAATACCTTGAATGGTCCTTTCCATGTAGCTAAAAGTTTACTCGAGTCATCGGGTAAGAGTATTAGTACTTTGTCACCAATCTCAAATTTTCTTGATTTGCTTTTGCGATCAGAGTATTCCTTGTATTTCTCTGCTTTTTTAGTGACGGATTCCTGTGCTAGCTTACACGTGTCCTCTATTCTGTCTTTCAGGTTTCTTACATATTCGTAAGCAAACATAATTTCGTTATTGTCCTCCTCATTCCCTTTACAAATGTCGGCTACTATATTGATCGGGCCGCGAGGTGATCGTCCATACATCAACTCAAATGGGGAGTAGCCTGTAGATTCTTGGGGTATTTCTCTATATGCAAATAGGATTGCTGGTAAGTATCTGTCCCAATCATCTGGTTTTTCTGCTGACACTTTTTTTAAACATATTCTTTAGAGTGCCTTTAAATCTTTCACAAAGACCATTTGCTTGGGGGTGGTAGGGAGTTGTGAATGAGTGTTGGATTCCCATGAGTTTCATGGTTTCATGCATCATATGTGATGTAAATTGGGGTCCATTGTCCGACAGTATCTCATTTGGTATGCCTATTCTAGTAAAAATTGTCATCAATGCTTCAGCTATGTGATCCGATGTAGTTGATTTCAATGCTATCGCTTCTGGCCACCTGGTTGCGTAATCGACTAGTGTTAGTATGTGTGTATGGTTTCTATCTGATTTTGTTAAAGGGCCTATAATGTCAATTGCAACTTTTTGAAAAACTTTTTCAATAACTGGGGTTGTCTCTAATGGCAATCTAGGTATTCTGCCTTTTGCGACTCTTCTTTGGCATGTGTCACACGATTTCACATATTCTCGGACGTCTTTAGTAATTCCAGGCCATGTGAAATTCTCGGATATTCTCTTCAATGTGGAAGAGCTCCCAAGATGTCCAGAAGTTATTGAATCGTGCGCTATTCCAAGGATTTTGTTTCTGTAAATACTCGGCGTGACCAGTTGTTTAGCTATTTTGTTTCTTTTCCTATGTAACCTGAACAGAATATCTTTTCAATGATGTATTCAACTTTTGATTTCGTCCCTTTGTTTGCGATATTGAAATATGATGTTAAAGTCTGGTCCTTTTTCTGTTCTTCAATGAACGTGTTCCTGTCAAATTGTTGTGGTTCAAGAGAAATAGTCATTGGCTTCTCTGTTGTCTTAGTCATTTTTCTTGTTTCTGCTAGACAAGCTGTTTCTTGGGTTAATGACCATTCTTTTACATCTGTTGGGTTGTCTTTAAGACCTTTTATATTGCCAACAATAACATCAGCGACGGGGTTGGGAAGTATACAGCATTCCTTTTCTTTTGGATATCCCACGATTTTGTAACATTTGTCTGCTGTGTGGCCTTTCATTCCACAATATTGACATTTAATTATAGGTTTGTTGGTTTTCTTATACTCAGTATTATTGTCAGTGCTATTTCTTGTTTTGTTTTGATAGGGTCGGCTATGGTCTCTATTGAACTGTTTGTTCCATGGTTTGTTACTATGGTCATCCTGTTTCACTTGCGTGTTCCGAGTGATTGATCGGCTCGTTCTATTTGAGTACTGAACTTTAGGTGTACATGGACTCTGAGCAGCGGCAGCGTAGTATGGTTCCTTCAATGTTCTGCTAAGGGGTGTCAATGGATGTGCGCTGTTAAAGTTTTCTGCGTAGATTTTTAATTTGTCCAAGTTTTCTGGCTTTCTCTCTTTAAAGAATGCGACTAAATCTGGGTTGCAAGCTTGATAGATTCGATTCTTCAGCGTGAGATAGTAAAGGCCTGCAAAGTCGTCTTGTTTTACGTTTGCCAACTCAAGCCACCGATTTAGAAATTGAGTAATTCGGTTCACGAATGTATTAAAGTCTTCTCCACTTTCCGGTTTTGCAGTGTGAAACCTTTCCTGGTAACCATCTTCCGTTAATCTAAATCTTTTTAGTAGAGCGTCTTTAATTTTACCATAATCATCTGCATCTTCAGTTGTTAAGGTATAGAAAACTTTTAGCGGTTCTCAAGATAAGCAGTTAATCAAGGCTGTGGCCCATTTGCTTTCTGGCCAACGATAACCTTTAGCCTGAACTTCGAATCGGTGTAAGAAGGATTCTAGACAGTCTGAGCGTTCATCGTATGTTGGCATGCGTGGAAGTTTCACGAAAAATTCATCACTATTATTATGTTTTCTTTCATGACCGGTTTTTGTTTTTTCAATTTCCAGCATCATTTGGGTCCTTTTGGTTTCTTCTTCTGCTAAAGCTATATTTGTCTTTTTAGTTCCCTTTCTTGGACTCTTTCTTCTCGTTCTTCTCTACGTATTCTTTCTTCATGTTCTTTTTCTTCTCTACGAATTCTTCTTCATTTCTTTTCTTCTCTACGAATTCTTTCTTCATTTTCTTCTCTACGAATTCTTTCTTCATTTTCTTCTCTACGAATTCTTTCTTCATTTTCTTCTCTACGAATTCTTTCTTCATTTTCTTCTCTACGAATTCTTTCTTCATTTTCTTTTTCTTCTTTTACTTTCTCTTCGCACCATGAAAATATTCTTTCCTGGGGTATTTCTAAGTCCTTTGCGAGACTTAAGTATCTTTTATATGCTTCCATGTTGCAATAAATTAGTTACGATATTTTATATATATTATATTGACAGGATACTGTTACTGACTGTTTTATTTATTTACACTTCCTGGAATGAACTGTTCTATTTTTAGAAATCTCTCTCTCTTATTTCAACTTATTATGTATGTTGAATTTGATGCCTTTTATCGTTTTATCTTATAAAGCAATGTGTCAATACAATGCGGAGTTATTATGACTTGTGTCAATAACAATGTGTCAATCGCGTGTACTCTAAACTATGTTACTACGAAAAATGTATCACCAATGTGTGTGACTCGTCATTAGTTTGTGTACAATTATTCGCAATGACGCTAATATACTAGAGTGTGATAACAATAATAGAATGCCAAAATAATCCCAAGTTATCTATCACTAAATATAACACGACGGCTAGTAGACTCCTTTTATTATTATTTAGTTTTTAAAAACTCACTTTTCAGAACATAATATATAAGTGGTTTTCGGTAACAGTTATATGCCAAAAATGCATTTAAAACAAATCACTATGCAAAACAAATCACGATGTCTATAGTTACTATGTGATGCCCAACTCATGTAAAAGAGAATAATGAAGGATATATTTACCAACTCAGTTCGTGGCTGGGACCTCTCTCTTGTTCAATGGTTGTTCAACAATTGTAATTAGGCATTGAAGAGTGTTTAACAGTGATGTCTGAAATACAAAACAATAAAATATCGTAAGATTTACAATAGTTACAAAATGTGTTCACAACACTGAGTGATTGGATGATAGGTGAATGAATCGTTATGGAATGTAAACATATTGAAAACAATTCATGAATGAGGCAAACAACAAAATGAAATGAGTGATATAATAACAAAGTGGACAAGGAATGAATGAATGAATGAAAAACTGAGTGAATAGATGAATGAATGAATGGATAATGTATGAATGAAAGAATGAAGGGAGGAATAAATGTATGAATGATTGGATAAATGAGTGAATAAACGAATGAATGGATGAATGAATGAATGAATAAATAAATGAATGAACAATGAATGAATGAATGATTTATAAATGAATAAATGAATGAAGGAATGAATCAATAAAATGCTATTCAATTTGAATGAAAGAATGAATGGATAAATTGCTATTCCATTTAAATGAAGAAATGAAAAAGAAAAAAAATTAATCCTGTAAATAGGGAGTTCAATTAAAATACGATCAAGTGGGGCAATTAAGAGTTTTACAATTTAAACTTTAAAGTTAGATGAAATAGATATATGTAACTAAATAAATTCAATTCTTTATATGTGTCCCCTCCAAAATGTCATGGTCTCAAGTGAGTAAAGAGCTACTCGACTATGCATAAAGATATATGTAGAATGAGGCCCCAGAATTTACTAGTTACTATAAATGAAAAACAATTAACGATTTGTTTACAATGAAATAAAAATAATGATGAAATTTAATTAAAAGAGATAAACAGTGATCGTGGCAGTTATAAATAGAGATATGAATATTTTACGTAACTTATGATAATATGTCAGGTTCGTAAGTTTACGTTTCCAGGCAGTTGATGGGCTTGGATGATCTATTCCTCTGATAACAGGATCGGGCTCGTAAAATTCCACTTCCAGGCAATTGGTAAGGGGTTATTGTGTAGTCCTTTGACAGTGGGCTCGGGTTTGATCCTTGAAGATTATACAATCAAAGTTAAAAGCTCCGGCGTCTTAATGGTGTAGATATAATATCTACAAAGTCCCAAAAGATAAAAATCTTCCAGTATATATATAGGAATAGAGCGACTGGCCGTCCGGCATAGATTGTGGAGAGAAGTGAGTGTCGAATGTTAGACCTATCAGCTTTTATAATAAGTGGCTACGTGACAGAATGTAGAACGAAAAGTATTCACTAATTAGAAATTAATTCGAGGGAAGGCTATAAAAGGAAAGACGATCTAATATTAGAAGGTAAAGTTTATCTAAGCCTACCGAAATATAACTGGAGTGAGATGAATTCAGTTCTTAATAAAATAAAATTTAATAAGATAATTGTGAACAACCTTTACTGTGACAATGTGCTCGAGATCATTGGTTACATTGCAAAATGTGCTCAAAGTAACCCACATTGTGAAAAGTATTCACAGCTTTTGAAATATCTAACACCACGATTGGTCATTTTGTTCAGCTTGACACGTGGGTATGTTTACAACTTTCATAAATAAAGCAGCATGTTTACAGAATTTGTTTAGAAATATCCAATCTTTGGACAGCAACAAATCATGTGATAGACGACTCGTAAGGACGAAAACCTAAAAATAGATCGCTCCCATTACTGCCGGCTTTTATTTTTTTTTACAATGACGGTTCTCCCAGTTATTAGTCTGATAGTGATAGTAAACGATGTAGTCCTAATCATATAAGAGACCATGATTAATGCCTATTTAAATTTAGCCGTGATTTTAGGTGTGGCTGTCTTTGTAAGTTCAAATAAGAAATTGTTTTCTCAAGTCCTTTACTAAAGTCATTGACTAAGTGCTAGTCATATTTATATAAGAACGGGCCCAGGTTAGAGGAAATTATGAACGTGAAAAAGGATGAAATTATAGGAAAATTAAACTCCGATGAGGCCATTGAATTGAATTGAATAAATTATTTATTGTCGGTAAAGTACATGTAAATACAAGTTTTATAAAAATCCAACAACTAGAACAATAACAAAAAAAAAGACTATATGAAAAATTAAATAATAAAGAATAAAATAAAATAATATTATTTTCTTAATACAATATGATTTAAAATCAGTAAGAAATTTTAGGCTTTTGCCCAACATAGGAATTTTTTCTGTAAATTAAATAGGCTACTGAACATTTAGATAGATTAAATACTATATATCTTACATAAAAATTGACACGTCTTATAATTTAATTCAAGATTGGGACCTACGTACGAGAACAGAAAAACAGATCTGATAAGTCTAAGAAGCAGCGAACCATGTTAATGTTATAAGAGTCTCTCAAACCTATTCAAATCTGTATCTGTTCTCATGTGCTCTGGCAGATTATTCCACGAAACTGCAGCGGCATATGAAAGGACTGGATTATTTTGGTATTTTGAACGTTAACAGCATTGGTGTGCCTAAAATAATATTTTCTTACTCTGAAAGCTGCCATGGAAGAGGGTAAGGGGCCTGAGAAGAAATCAAAAATCAAAGATGAAAAACAAGGAGAAGAAATAAGTAGGGTGGTTTGGTGGGGTAGGGTGGTAGGGTGGGGTAGGGTGGTAGGGAAGGGTAGGGTGGTTTGGGGGGTAGGGCGTAGGGTAGTGTAGGGTAGGGTGGTAGGGTGGGGTAGGGTAGGGTAGGGAGGGGGTAGGGTAGGGTGGTATGGTGGGGTAGGGTGGTAGGGTGGGTAGAGTGGTAAGGTGGGGTATGGTGGTATGGTTGGGTAGAGTGGTAGGGTGTATGGTGGTATGGTATGGTTGGGTAGAGTGGTAGAGTGGTAAGGTGGGGTATGGTGGTATGGTGGGGTAGGGTGGTAGGGTGGTATGGTGGGGTATGGTGGTATGGTGGGGTAGGGTGGTAGGGTGGGTAGAGTGGTAAGGTGGGGTATGGTGGTATGGTTGGGTAGAGTGGTAGGTGGTAGGTGGGTATGGTGGTATGGTGGGGTTAGGGTGGTGGGTGGTAGGGTGGGGTATGGTTCTTCTTCTTCTTCTTCTTCTTCTTCTTCTTCTTCTTCTTCTTCTTCTTCTTCTTCTTCTTCTTCTTCTTCTTCTTCTTTTTCTTCTTCTTTTTATCATTATTTCTATTATAATAACAATTATTATTAGTAGTATTGGTAGTGGTAGTGATAGTAGTCGTAGTAGTATTGGTAGTAGTAGTAGTAGTAGTAGTAGTAGTAGTAGTAGTAGTAGTAGTAGTAGTAGTAGTAGTAGTAGTAGTAGTAGTAGTAGTAGTAGTAGTAGTAGTAGTAGAAGTAGAACTTTTGCTGTAAGAATATTTAATGATTATATAAATCATATATGTAAACAAAGCTCATTGTTGAAAAAGCCTTTATTGGACAAAATAACTATAAAAACTTCAGGCCTGTGTCTAATTTAAGTACGTTATCTAAAATAATAGAAACATTTGTATGCTCTAAATTGAATACCTTTTTAGATGAGAGCATCTTTCGATCAATGGTACAGTCTGCTTAACGTAAGGGACACTGCACTGAGTCTGCTTTGATCAAAGTGCACAATGATCTTGTTAATTATGTTGCTGATAAGAAGACGGCAGTGCTCATATTGCTTGATTTAAGTGCCGCATTCGATACCATTGGTCGGAAATTACTCTTAAACAGACTTCAAACCGATTTTAATATTCAAAATGATGTTTTGGACTGGTTTGAATCTTATCTTTCTGACCGCACACAGTGTGTTGCCATTGAATATTCTCTTTCTGATATTAGTGTTCTGCAGTTTGGGGTACCCCAGGGTTCTGTCCTGGGGCCCGTCTTATATACCTTGTATGCAACACCCATAAATGCTATAATATCGGCGTATGAGTTGAATTTTCACTTGTATGCCGACGACACTCAAATTTATTTTCCTGTTACTAAAGATACGAGAGTGGACATTGTATCTCGAGTGGATGCGTGCGTGAAAGACATAAAAGATTGGATGGTTTTAAATAAATTAACGTTAAATGAGGATAAAACGGAAATAATTTTTTATGGAAATAACCGGAAAAGAACAGAAATAGAATCATTGAGCATTGCTGGTAGTCAAATTAAGATTGTAAATGGTGGAATTGTCTGGAATTCAGGTGCATATTTAGATTCACGATTGTGTATGGACGCTCATGTTTGTAAAGTTGCTCAGATTTGTCATCTTCATCTCCATAAAATTTATAGAATTAGACATCTTTTGGATACTGAGACTGTCAAAACATTAATGACATCATTTGTACTTAACCGAATAGACTACTGTAACGCTCTGTTACAATCGTCACCAAAATATATAATTAGACAGCTTCAGAAGGTGGAAAATAGAGCTGCTAGAATGGTGACTGATTGTGGGGTGAAAGAGCATGTAACGCCGATTAAATATCTTTGCATTGGCTCCCTGTTAACAGCCGAATTATTTTCAAAATTCTATGCTATGCTTTTAAATGTTTTAATAAGACAGCTCCTGTATACCTACAAAATATGGTTAATCTCTATGTGCCGGCTTAGATCCAGTGGTCAAGATCTCTTCCAGGTTCCTCGCTGTAGATCGTCTTTTAGTGAGAGATCTTTTAGCCAGTCGGCACCCGTCTTATGGAACCAACTGCCTTCATCCCTCAAAAAATGTCCGACATTTGAAAACTTTAAAAAGAAACTTAAAACACATCTCTTTAGAAAATCATTTGATGTTTAACATTTTATTAGGCCAACATATTATAGATATCCTAAATTTTCATCTTGTAGCACAGTGCGTGGTAATTCAATTACAAATTGATTAATGCTATTCCAATATGATAGATTTTATGCTTAAATTATCAATTTATTTTTGTGTTTTATTTGCATTGTAAAGCTCCTCTGAGCACTTTGTGGATCTAGGCGCTATATAAATTCATTCATTAATTCATTCATTCACTCATTGTATAGTGTAAAAAATCATCATCGTCATCGCCGTAATTTATGTTATTTTATGAAATGAGAATTGTTTGACTTGTATATGTTGCCTATAAGGTCAAGTGTTTAAAAAAATTAATTGATTAAAAAAAATAATTCAATTATGATTATATCTATTAAACAATTCATCTATTAATTAGATTTTAAAATGATTTTATTATTATTATTATTATTATTATTATTATTATTATTATTATTATTATTATTATTATTATTATTATTATTTTATTATTATTATTATTATATTATTATTATTATTATTATTATTATTATTATTATTATTATTATTATTATTATTATATTATTATTATTATTATTATTATTATTATTAATATTATTATTATTATTATTATTATTATTATTATTATTATTATTATTATTATTATTATTATTATTATCGTTATCATTATTATTATTATTATTATTATTATTATTATTATTATTATTATTATTATTATTATTATTATTATTATTATTATTATTATATTATTATTATTGTTATTATTATTATTATTATATTATTATTATTATTGTATATTATTTATTATTATTATTATTATTATTATTATTATTATTATTATTATTATTATTATTATTATTATTATTATTATTATTATATTATTATTATTATTATTATTATATTATTATTATTATTATTATTGGGAATATTATATTCATGCATGAGTTATATTGTCAATTGCGTACAAATAAACTTTAGAATTATATCTTAATGTCATATTTACTCCTCTGTATCCATTTAAATAAATAGGTAAGCATAAATTATGGTTCTTTAAAATAATTAACTTAAAGAACGATTAGAATATATCCAGCTTATTAAGGCAAACAATAAAAGAATGGCCTCACATTACTGATGTCGCTCATACTGAGTTGTGTTTTGTTTCAAGAGAAATCTAAGGTTTGAGAGTTTTTACAAAGAGGAGGGTCATTTAAACGAACGATATGTGGGGGCGATTTTTCTGGACAAGTTATTAAATGGTTAATAAAGCGAAATAATTTCATTGGCGAAAGAGGAAAATGAAAATCAGAAATCATGTTCTGTATTTCCCGGAACTATTATTTTTCAGGCAAAGTGTTATAATTCTTGGATTAACTTATTATACATTTGTGTACCTATATGCCTATTTTCGCCCACTTTCTCACAAAAGTTAATATTTTCCTCAACCAGAAGGACTAACGATTCACAAAATCTCACATTTCCATTTATTTTGTCTGGGGAAAAAAGATGCCACTTGCTCTCTTAATTTTTTCCAGAAATTCGTGCTTTTCATTTTATTCTTAATTCTAACTTTGAGTTTATCGATATCACGAATTTGGTTATTGACATTCTGTTCACCATTGACTTGAGAAATCAACAATCTAACATATTCTTTCAACGTTTGCAAACTTGTGGTATTTATACCACAATCCTCTCTGAGCATTTCGTCAACATCATCTGCATCTTTTATCATTTTTTCGCCAATCTCAATATCCAAACGTCCTTCGTTGCTCACAGCATTCAGTGTGGATTGCATGTCACTCAATACATACATTGGTCTGATAAAATTTAACTGCTCTTTTTTGTCTCTGATTGCTGTTGATCTTTCATCGTCTCGAACCTTGCAGATATCCGGAATGAATCGAGTAGGTCGATTTTCTCCTGGAGTGAGTTCTTTGTTTCCTGGAGTGAGTTCGTTGTTTCCTCCCATATATTTTATCAAATCCATCAGTTTTGAGCGTTGATGATTCTTAATAGCTTCGTCTTCGGAAACATTGTCAAAAAGAACACATCTATGTTGACAAAGGATATGCAACCACTGATATTTCATTGGCTATTTGTCTATCCAGCTTTTAATATCTCCATGAAAATCAGGAAATTCTCGTCTAAAGTTGTCCCCGTAATACATTCCCAACAATCCGTGGCCTCAACAGCTTCTGAACCTAGAATACCTATCATGGTATTTATTGTATTCTTTGCATTTTCGTCTAAACGTTGGGTGTAAGGAAGCACGATGACCACAGCGTGAAATCCATTTGGAAATTGAGCTAATGAATCTGTCACCGCATCAATCACAAGGTTCAGCTTTTCCTCTGTCGTATCAAGGTCTGTATCGTTGAAACCTGGAATATCAACGACTTTGATTTTTTGTCCATTATACTCTGACGCACCAACTTGATGTTCTTTCGTCACAGATGACCAACCTCCCATTGAATGAAAGACTTTCTGGCCCAAAATACTGTTTCCAGTGGCGCTTTTTCCGCTGCTTGAATTACCAATTAAAAGTATGCCAATGTCCTCTTCAACTTCTTCCGGATTGATTTCCTGCGGGGTGGGAAAAATCAAGAATAACTTTAACAAAATAGGCCAGGCATAGGTACTGAGCCGTAAACTGGTGACTAAAATCATTGCATAGAGAAGGCAAATCTATGTAATGCATGTCCGATGAAAAGAGTTCAGTAAAAATCATAGATCAGAAAAGGCAGATCTGTTACTCTGGACATATGTTCCAATATAGTATAACACAGAGAAGGCAGAAACAGTATTATACTGGGCGGTTAGGTAACAAACTAAATATAACACAGCGAAGGCCAAAACTGTGTTATAAAAGTATTAAATGCTGGTTAGTTCGGTAACAAATTAAAAAGCGACGTATGTCGTAAAATCACATCTCTGCTCTTAAAAGAGTGTGATAATATAAATTGCCCGTCAATGATCTAGATATCCAGATATAAAAGGATAGTGTAAATTCTTGTGTGTAAAAACATGTTTGGGAAGCACAGTTATTGTTGTAAATATTTGTTGGGCCGTGGTCGGTACCGAGTGAAGAAGTTTCTACACTACACATCTTCTTGACGACAAGTCAGATCAATGCTGCTACAAGAAAACAGAAGAGAAAACTTGAGACAACAAGATAAGATTTGTTGGTATTGTCTTTACGTGTTACGAAATAGGTACACACCTACGTTTTAATTTGCCAAAACCTTTTTTGACATTTTATTATGTTTAAATAAAGTTATAATTTAATTAAATCAGCAGATTTGTTTAATAACTTAAAGCTATACTTTTGTGGGGACCTTTTGTAATAATGTCATTAGTCCGATTGTGGTTGGAAAAATCTTTAATATTTTAATGTCATAAAACCAGTGACAAATATCATGCCTGCATGCAGGCAATAAGTAATACTGTGTGGAGAATACCGAGGGCCTGAACGCTTCAAATCAAGAACGTATATTAAAGAGTTTGATGATTTAAAACAAGGAACATTCTTGACTTTATAAGGAATGATTAATAATATAGGTCGACCCAAATCCGTACGGTTTTCTTTATCTCAACTTCTAAGAGCACTAACTGTGGATCGGCTCAACTGAACTCTCCGTTGTTTAACAAACTCAATTATTTTATGCATTTTGAGTGGTTTGGTGTACATTTAATATACGAGGTGTTATCAGTTGACCTATATAAAAAACCCGAAAAAAAGGATCTTAGCCACATGCCCCCATAGCGTACAATCTTGTCTTAAACCCCCGCCCTTGCCTTAAAACCCTGACAGTGGGGCTTGCCCCAAATTCGCACAGCAATACATTATATTGGTGTAATAGTACCACAAGAAACAATTTATCAATATTTAAAATGGGGTTTTCTTACTATATTCATAAAGTACCCTGATGGTCACGGAAAACACTTTAAATTTTTTTTAATCCAAGAAAATGAGAGCAAAATAATTATTGAAGAACTTATTTGTTTTGCTTGCCAATTGATGTATGAGGGGGATTCGTTAAAAGAAACCCCCCTTGAATTGTGCAAATTAGGATTGAAAGCATGAATTACATATTATGTTGTAGAATATAAAAATTATATAATTTATGCCATAGAACCACTCTGGAAGATCAGTATTAGTTGAAATACAAGCTTTTTAAAATTGGAAAATTTTGACATGGACGACAAAAAAAAAAAAAAAAAAAATTCATTCATTCCTATTTTATAAACATTCAAGACAAGGCGACCCTTATGTTGTTTTACGTCATCCTTGGATTCCCATTGGTGATTATTTTTAACGTCAAACCGGGTGTTTTCCTTTCACTAGACTTTCGATTCATGAACTATCCAAATTGTTTAATCGTCAATCTTATTCAATTTTGTTAGTTTTGAGGGATTTCTATCTTGCAAAATTCTATAATGAGAGATTTTTGTGTATCTGATTTAGTAAGCATAATCAACTTCACTAACAAAGACGGACAGACAAACAGACTTGCAGAATACAGCTCGATTAAATGTCGGCAACAAGTGTTTACACAGATGTATGTATGAATGTATGTATGTATGTATGTATGTATGTATGTATGTATGTATGTATGTATGTATGTATTTATGTATGTATGTATGTATGTCTTATGTATGTCATGTATGTCTGTATGTATGTATGTATGTATGTATGTATGTATGTATGTATGTATGTATGTATGTATGTATTTATGTATGTATGTATGTATGTATGTATGTATGTATGTATGTATGTATGTATGTATGAATGTATGTATGTATGTATGTATGTATGTATGTATGTATGTATGTATGTATGTATTTATTTATGTAAGCATGCATGTATGTCTGTATGTATGTCTGTCTGTCTGTATGTATGTATGTATGTATGTATGTATGTATGTATGTATGTATGTATGTATGTATGTATGTATGTATGTATGTATGTATGTATGTATGTATGTATGTATGTATGTATGTACGTATGCATGTATGTATGTATTATGTAAGAACGCTCATTTCTTTTGTATACATGTGTAGAAACAATGTGCTAGCGTGTATATTTGTGTATACCTGTGTCTGTTATTGTAAATGTGTTGATGTTCATACGATGAACCAAACTGTTAGAGCATTATTTACCTCTCATGAATTGCCGTTTATTTGGACAATAAAGATTCTTCTTCTTCTTCTTCTTCTTCTTCTTCTTCTTCTTCTTCTTCTTCTTCTTCTTCTTCTTCTTCTTTTTTATTATTTTATTATTATTATTATTATTATTATTATTATTATTATTATTATTATTATATATTATATTATATTATATTATTATTATTATTATTATTATTATTATTATTATATTATTATTATTATTATTATTATTATATTATTATTATTTATTATTATTATTATTACTATTATTATTATTATTATTATTATTTATTATTATTATATCATCATTATTATTATTATTATTTATTATTATATTATTATTATTATTATTATTATTATTATTATTATTATTATTATTATTATTATCATTATTATTATTATTATCATTATTATTATTATTATTATTAAAACCAGGAAGCTCGATCGATGTGTAGGTCGTCATGCCCTCCAAACTGTGCGTGATATTATTATCGTTATTATTATATCGTCTTCAAACCACAGCCATCGATTTTCTCAATTCATAACATTTTCATAACAATAAACGATTTTGTATCTAAGTCGTCCTGCCCTCCAAACTATACGAGATATTATCGTATCCAAACCGCAACTATCGATATTCTGGGAACTCTGTTCTCAACATAATATGTACCTATAACTTCCAAACGGTATTATATCTGAATTAACCAAATAGCAAAATGGATTTAACAGTAAAACGATTGGTCATTACATGTGAAATTATAGATTTAGTTAGTTTAACAAATTTTGATCATTCTCTTTAATAAACACACAAAAACGTCCTACAGTTTTGTCAGTTTAACAAATTTTAATCATTCTCTTTAATAAAACACAATAACTCAACACGTCCCGTAGTTTTGTCAGTTTAACAAATTTTGATCATTCTCTTTAATAAAACACAATAACTCAACACAAGTTTTATAGATTTAGTGCATAAAATCTATTTTGAACATTTTCAATCAGCCCGACATGATACTGTTGACAGGAAAATGATGTCACAACAAAAACAACAAAATGATGTAACCATATTGTACATTTAATGAGAAAATATTATTTTAACTGAATTTTCCATAGTAAAATCATGGGGGTCAAATTTCCCCCAAATAAGAAAATAGGGCTTTCTATCATTGTACAATTTCCAAGTCATGGGGGCCATATTTGTGTCAGTGCATGACTTAATCAGTCGGAAGGTGAAAATTTTGGATTTGTATTTTTTTTTTTTTTGCATTTTCTGAAAGAATGTGCTTTCCAGAGAACTTTAATCTTTATTTGATGTAAATCGGGTGGTTTTTCATGACGTTATGGTCAGATGTATGGGAAAGGTATCCAGCAACTTTTCTCTAATTTCATACTTTTTCAACTCGACTAGCTGTAAAAAATATTTAGAAGTGAAATTAAGCTTTGATATTTCCCGAAGATGTACGAAAGGGTTGATTGAATCATTTATGACAAGAACTCATTTTTGAAAAAAATTCACCTTCTAACTAAACTTGGCAATATCTCAGTTCAAACCTTTTCACCATCCGACTGATTAAGTCATTCACTGTAACATTTATTAATCTCGTTATATTTTTATCATGCAATAACACATATTCGCAAGCTCATTGTGTTATTGGGCACGATAAAAATAACTCGTTTAATAAATACCACGAGATGAAAGAATCGTTTATTGCTGAAATTATACATAGTAATATTGTTGCAACTTTACAGAGAACTTTGCTTCGATTTGCATAGAAGGAAGACATTTTTGAACAACACCAGCTGAATTTTCATTTTAGAGAGACTATCTCTACACCGTCAATTTGAAGGTGGGGAATAAAAAACTTAAGTTACAAATGAAGACTGGTTTTCCAAAACTCTCTAACTCCGTTTTTCCCATTTTGAGATATTGAGGATTATTTCCCCTAAAATGTTTAATTCGGACTATCATTCATATTTAAACTTCAAATTCGCACAAATCTATGGGAACTCTTGTGCCATTTAAAAATAAAGTTTACGTTTCAATTTTTCTCATGGATGGAAAATCTTTAAAAAAGTAGAAAAATTGACTTGAGTTTTGGAAAACCAGCCTTCAAATACAGTCTTAAAGTAATAAAATTATGATCGTCAGATACTCAAATACTTAATGAAATATCAAGGCGATATCAAGGACGCACGGAATTGTAAATTATTTGAGATCATTTAAGTCTTCAAAACCCAAGCGAGAACGACCAAGAAAGAGGTGGTTCTACAACATCAAAACGTGTCCTCTTGGTGCATTCCTATGACGGCCTGCGACCAACTGGACCTGTGACAAAGACAAACTGGACTGTGGCAAACTGGATTTGTGTCAAACTGGGCCTGTGACAAACTGGATCTGTGCCAAACTGGGCAGCCCCCGACTCGAAGAGCAAATCATCAGTGTACTTAGTTTGAGATCACCCGAAAGTCTCATCCAGACATAAGCACAGGATCACACCGAGAGGAATACACTCAACTGTTTACAAACCATGAATATATTGAAAAAAAAAACAAAAACAAAACAAAACAAACAACAATACATAACACAGAAATGATTTACAAAGGAAAAATATTATCTACCAAAACTAAATTTTAGAAATAATTAAAACTTGAGCTTTTATATAGAGCAATATCCACAAAACGTGCTCAAAGCGCATTACAAGGGGTCCCTGGCCAATAGCAACACTTAACATATAGAACGTGACGTCGCCTGTTAGGCGATATTACAATTTTTTTCGGACAGAGACAACGTTGTTAACCGCCAGGTACTCATTTTACACCTGAGTAAGGTGAGAGAATGTGAGTAAAGAGCCTTTTCCAAGGACTCAACTATGCGCCGAGCGAGGATCGAAACCAGGACCTTCCGATCCGTGAGCGAGTGTCATATCACGAGACCACATAGCCACAAAACTAACACTACACCTTTGACCTCCCCCCCCCCTGGTCAACGACTCCGTCAATGGTCAGGATAATATAAAATATATAATATAAAACCACGGACATCCAAAAGAAAGACAGAAAACAACCCAGAAAACAGATATGGGGAGGGGGGAGAGGGGGAAGAAGACACGACAAGTGATCGCCTGCCCACCATTGCAGGTCAAAGGACCCCATCAGAAAGCATGCAGTTGCTTTCCAAATAATTATTATATTCATCATGTATTGTGTATTGTATCATTACATATTAATATATTGTTAGGTTGAGTTAAACATGCAGAGGGTATCAAAAACCAGCTAATGTAAACAAAAAGATTGTTAGAGTAAGAGATTAGAAAAAAACAACCGTTCTTCATATTTCCACAACCATATAAAATATCTTATATTATAAAGAACTTTTAGGAATGAGAGTTTATATAATTTAGTGAGATTATTGGTTGTGATTAGAAATAGGTAAATCAATTTACAAGGCAGATGAGAACTTGAGAACAAAACAATCAGATTCTTCAGGTCTTCATATTTCTACTGACAGTCATACATCTCATATCAAGACCTTTTTGGAAAGAGGGTTTATATCAATTAACGAGACTGTTGATTGTACGTAGGAATAGATAAACCAATTTATAAGACCGACGAGGAACGGATAAAAACAGACAATCAGTTTTTCTTTAGTCTCTGCGCACATCAACGTGTCCCAATAACATAGGACTGAAAAACTGTAGTGAGGTTATTGTTTGTGCTCAGAAACAGAAAACCGAATCAATAAGGTGGTTTATGGCTCGAATGGTATAAACTAAGAGCTTAAACTAAAACAAAATAAAGGATAACTATATATATAACACACACACACACACACACACACACACACACACACACATATATATATATATAATATATATATATATATATATATGAATAATTAAGCTTACATTTCTATAAACATTTCGGGTTATAAGCAACAAATGAATTAATAAGTTGAAACGTTCGCAATCACATTGATATTAATAAAAATAAATATGAAAGCAATCATTTGCATGGATTAAAATGGAGAATATCCTTACAAAGATTTATCTGGAAAGATAATGGGTGAATCCACGTTTGTATTATTATGCCAATGCGACCACATGGAGGTGCCATCTCTATATATATATATAGATATGCTGGTCCGACATCCGAATCCACTTATGGGCCTTGATTAACATTGTTGTAATGGATAATATTTTGCGTCATTTTTTGAGATTTCCATTACAAGAATGAACCCATAAGGAATTGGGTTATCAGACCTGCAAATGAGTGCACGTCGCGTGTAGCCTATTTATAATCATGCATTTGAAATATAAATCTAAAAATTAAAACACAAGAACAATCAAAATTTACATCCGCGATTCACAAGATACGAAGTTCTTATGAAATAGAAAATCGAAAGCCTTCAAGTTTTCTACATTGAAGTTTCGTCTCCTCTGAGAAAATAACTCTCAGATTATAAATTGAGAAACTCTTATCGTGATCAGCATAATTCAGACAAGTGTATAATATATATAGCTATTTTGCCTACATGAGGAACATCTTCACTCATACCAGAGAAAGTGCATACAAAGAGACATTGTTAGCCCTTATCCTGCACTCGTTCCATAGTTTCTAAGAAAAAGAACTGAACAAGTGTGCATGAAAGGTGCCAGACAAAGCAAGAAAGAAAAATACAAGAAAAAAACCCCCATCCCCAAAATCAGTCTACCTCGTCTAGGGATCGAACTTCAGAGCTTCTGATTACCGGCCAGACGTGCTACAATGGTACACCATGTATATATATATTTTTTAGATTACGCCGACTGAGGACGTGGAATAAACCCACAGAAACGAACGTCTCGGCCATATAATGTGAGTGACAATTTATATTTTATATTTTATATTTTATATATATATATGTATATATATATATATATATATATATATATATATATATATATATATATATATATATATATATATATATATATATATATATACATACAGTGCTTCTTCTCAAAAACTGGTCTTGTCAAGATGAGGGTCATTAAAATCGATCGATAACATGAAGGACGAGTTTTCTGGCCAAATTTCTAAATACGTAATTTCCAGAATGTGGTGGTTAACAGGTTAAAACACTTCATTATCAACCCAAATCTGGAATCGCTGGTTCAAAATTCATTTTCAGCATCTGATTAACTCCGTCACAATACACGAATGCGACTAAGCTTTCTCATTTTCGCAACAACATTTTTTTTAAATACAAAGAAATATCCGCTTACATGAGGAAAATTACTTAGCACTTATTTACACCTCAGCAATAAAAGATTACACAACTCGATTTTAGTTCTGCATTTTGGGCCGAAGCTCTCCGTTGGCGTGTGATTAGCTTTCTCCCGGCATCCGGCATATGCCAGTCATACGAGACTCTTAAAGAACCCCAAGTAGGCCCTCAATCGCAGTAATAGTCGTAATACTGCTATTCTCTGGAAAATCACATTTTATATTTACTTAAGTCCCAGGCTTGAGCGGTTTATTTTTTTGCCGAGACGAGGATCATTTGGACTTAAGTCCCAGGTTTGAGTTTTTGCCAAGACGAGGATCATTAGGACTTAAGTCCCAGGTTTGAGAGTTTTTGCCAAGACGAGGATCATTTGGACTAAAGTCCCAGGTTTGAGAGTTTTGCCAAGACGAGGATCATTAGGACTTAAGTCCCAGGTTTGAGAGTTTTTGCCAAGACGAGGGTCATTTGGACTAAAGCCCCAGGTTTGAGTTTTTGCCAAGACGAGGGTCATTAGGACTTCAGTCCCAGGTTTGAGAGTTTGTGCCAAGACGAGGGTCATTAGGACTAAAGTCCCAGGTTTGAGAGTTTTTGCCAAGACGTGGGGCATTTGGACTTAAGTCCCAGGTTTGAGAGTTTTTGCCAAGACGAAGGTCATTAGGATTTAAGTCGCAGGTTTGAGAGTTTTTGCAAAGACGAGGGTCATTTGGACTTCAGTCCCAGGTTTGAGAGTTTTTGCCAAGACGAGGGTCATTTGGACTAAAGTCCCAGGTTTGAGTTTTTGCCAAGACAAGGATCATTAGGACTAAAGTCCCAGGTTTGAGAGTTTTTGCCAAGACGAGGATCATTAGGACTAAAGTCCCAGGTTTGAGAGTTTTTGCCAAGACGAGGGTCATTTGGACTTCAGTCCCAGGTTTGAGTTTTTGCCAAGACGAGGGTCATTAGGACTTCAGTCCCAGGTTTGAGAGTTTTTGCCAAGACGAGGGTCATTAGGACTAAAGCCCCATGTTTGAGTGTTTTTGCCAAGACGAGGGTCATTAGGACTAAAGCCCCAGGTTTGAGAGTTTTTGCCAAGACGAGGATCATTAGGACTAAAGTCCCAGGTTTGAGAGTTTTTGCCAAGACGAGGGTCATTTGGACTTCAGTCCCAGGTTTGAGTTTTTGCCAAGACGAGGGTCATTAGGACTTCAGTCCCAGGTTTGAGAGTTTTTGCCAAGACGAGGGTCATTAGGACTAAAGCCCCAGGTTTGAGAGTTTTTGCCAAGACGAGGGTCATTAGGACTAAAGCCCCAGGTTTGAGAGTTTTTGCCAAGACGAGGGTCATTAGGACTTAAGTCCCAGGTGTGAGAGTTTTTGCAAAGACGAGGGTCATTTGGACTTCAGTCCCAGGTTTGAGAGTTTCTTGTCATGATAAGTGTCATCTTAAAAATCGATCAGTATTAAAAGGACGAGTTTTCTGGATAAAATTTTTTTTTTCTTAAGAATATGGCTTTGTTGTTATTTCCGTTACGTGTTTTTAATTGTTGTTTTTGTGTGTGTTTGTTCTTAATGGGATAGATTGATAGCCCTAAGCCCAACTCCCAACCAAGAGGGCCACTGACTCCTTTAGATTGGCAGTTAAACGCAGTAACCTTAAGGTGAGAAAATGTGAGTAAAGAGCCTTTCCCAAGGACTCAACTATGCCCCGCTCAGAGCAGGATTCGAACCCTGGACCTTCCGGTCCGTGGGCGAGTGTTATACCACAATATATATTGTCGCACTTGCCAAAAGACTTCCTATAATAATAATAATAATAATAATAATAATAATAATAATAATAATAATAATAATAATAATAATAATAATAATAATAATAATAATAATAATACAGTCCGGGGCTGATAATTGAATAGTCTCAGCTACCTTGTGTAGGATCGACTTCCGCTTACCGCATCATGCAGACCAGATGATTTGGAGCTTAATAACATTAAGAGGACTTACAAGGATCGGAAATAAAGGAGATACAAACAAATTAATCGATGGATTCTAATACGCGGAATTTCAGCACGTTATGCAATACGGCTGGAAGTCGAATTTTATCTAAAATATAATATAGAGTCGTTATCCTCCCGTGAGCCTCGGGTTTCGGCACGCTCGGATTCTAGCTCGCTTTCTGGCTTCTCCCGCGACCTTGCTAGAAAACAGCGAGTACTGTGATAGCAAAGAACATTTCAGTCTCAAATAATTTAGAATACCCTATTATTGTTGTTGAGATTTTGTATAGCGCAATATCCACTAAACGTGCTCAAAGCGCTTTAGACAGGGTCCCTGACCAACAGGAACACGTAACATAAAGAAAGAGACATGACGCCTGTTAGGCGATGATTCGACAGAGACGACTGTGTTAACGGCCAAATACTTATTTTATAACTGAGTACGGTGAGAGAATGTGCGTAAAGAGTCTTTTCCAAGGACTCAACTATACGCCGAGCGAAGCTCAAACCCAGGACCTTCCAATCCGAAAGCGAATGTCAAACCACAGGACCATAAAGCCGCGCTGTGATAAAAATAAAAACGAAAATGGCAAACAATTCCCTGATATGATAGAAACATTTTGAGGTTAGAAATGTAGAGCAATAATAGATGTAATATTTTCTTCTTACAATCTGATCTTATCTTCTTCCTAATTCATATCAAAACTACTTCATTTTTGGAAAGTGTTTGTCGAATTCCTTTTTGAAATGCCACAGTTGGCGATGATGTTCAAACCACGACAATTTCCCAGGCGTTTTATTGGTTAATTGTATCAGAATATACATGCAGTCAACAGATTTTTGTAATGAAGAAATATAAGCAATCTTAGGATCGCTTTGTATGTCTGATTTGGCATCATCCATCGCTTTCATTTGTAAGCCTATCAGCTTGTCTCGGTTTGCTTTGTTTATTTTATTCAGTTGGTAACTGTTGTAAAAGCGGTCTAATCGGTTGTATTCAGACAATATCGTGTTCTTTATGTTTTTCAAAGTCGAGTTTTCATGCTGTATAAATTTCCAATTAATTGACGCAAAAGCGTCATACGTATACACACGATGACCAAATCCCTGTACAGTTTCCATAAGTTTTGTAAACTGTGACTCCCGTCTCTCAGTGTTTTTGGTAACGTTGTCAAAAAGGACACATCTTGAGCCACATCTCTGTTGCAATATTTTAAAGAAACCTCGTTGGACTTTTATCCAGTCTTCAACGGTTTGTTCTTCTCCCAGATCCCGAAGCAAGTTGTCGGCATAAGTTATTAACAGAACACTGTTATTCTTCATGGTATCTTCTCCAAGAACAGACCACAGATTTTCAAATGTTTTTGCCAATTCAAAATCTATACGCGAAACGTAGGACAAAACCAAAACCACAGCGTTAAACCCTGATGGAGAGTGCTGGAAAGCCTCACAAATAACCTTTTGGAAATATTCTCTTTGAATGTTTGCACCATCTTCACTGAGATCATTATTTCTGATACCTGGGGTTGCCACTGCTGTGACCTTGGTCTCATTAAATTCAGCTACACCTATTTCGATGTGATCAGTAACAGAGGCAAACCCTCCAAGAGCCAAGGCTTGTGATGCGTTGTCAATTGTCTTGCATGTACTTGAAATGCCGCTTCCAGTTTTTCCAACAAGTAACAGGTTCATACTCTGATTCGTGTTGTCATCTTGGCGTGGCTTCTCATTGTGCTGATCCTGTAAGTTAAAAACAAAAAATTGCTATAGTAGTATGCGCTTGGTTAAGGAGCCCACAATATTGCCATCCTGAAGTATAACAGACCAACATACAAAACTTTGTGGAACCATGATCGTTTATAGTCAGGTTAATACAGTTTAGTAAGAATTACTCATAAAAGCGGATTGCAAAAAACAATAACAAAGACCTGAGTGACGTCAACTTCGAAATATCTATAGATAGTATGAAGTTGACGCCACTCAGGTCGTTGTTATTGCTTTTAGCGAAACGCGTTTATGAGTATTTCTTTTTAACCAGACTATAAACGGTAATTGTTACACATAGTTTTGTGTGTTGGCCCGTTATACTTCCGGATGGAAATGTTGCGAGCTTTTTAGCCAAGCGCACACTATCTATAACTTCCATTTCGAGTCCTTTTCTTTACCTTTAAAATATGTGAGTCATCGTCTCAACAGGTATTTGGAAAAAAATGATTATGTCACACCTTTGTTTTGGACTTTACATTGGCTCCCCGTTAGATTGAGGATTACGTATAGATAGTATGCGCTTGGCTGAGAAGCTCACAACATTGCCATCCGGAAATATAATGGACAAACACACAAAACAATGTGTCTTTTATAGCCTGGTTCATAGACTTTAGTGAGAATTACTCATAAGCGTAGATGGCAAAAACAATATTAAAGATCTGATCACGTCATCTTCTCTCTATCTATAGATTTTTGTTTTGTTTTTAAAGTTTTACGGCGCTTGCAACACATTTAGGTCATATCAGCGCCAGTAAAACGGAAGAAAATTGTAAAGTAAAAACATTCTGGATGTACAATTAAAGGGACTTGAGGAATAAGTGAGACAAGGGGAAAAGGTTCAAATAGAGAACAGATGTAGATTCCAAGAGCTTAGCTTGAGATCACATAAAAGTCTCACCCAGACACCAGCACAAGTTCCCACTAAGAGGAATACACTCAAATATTTACAAATCATATGATAAGAATTAAAAAAAAAACAGTACATAACAGAGAGTTGATTTACAGGGGAAAAATATCATCTCCCAAAACTATAACTATACATTCGACTGTTTCCCTCCCAGACAAGGACTCCGGAATAGGGTCAGGACAAAACCAAGTAATCTCATTCCAAGACAAAGACAGAAAGCAATTTAAGAACAGACACAGGGTGATAGAAGACACAGCAAGTACCTCCCTGCCCACTATGGGAGGTCAGGATATCTTTAAGATTGCTCACAGGAAATGAAGTGAGTAGGAAAGTTCCAGCAGACAAAAGAGAATAAAAATTTAGCGGCGGCGACGGGGTCTCGAACCCGCGAGCTTACTGGTAAGACAACTCCGCCTGGTTGGGGAGAGCGTGAGTCTACCGTATGAGCTATCCACCACTGGTGGAGACCTCATACGCGAGTGGTGGATAGCGTATTTAGAGTTCGGAGATGACGTTACTCAGGTCTTTGTTATTGTATTTTGCCATCCGCGTTTATGAATAATGCTCACTGAACTGTATTAACCTGATTATAAACATTTATGGATATACACAGTTTTGTGGGTTGGTCCGTTATACTTCCGGATGGCAATGTTATGAGCTTCTTGGTCAAGCGCATACTATCTGTACTGACACAGTGGAGTGGTGGATAGCGTATATGGTAGACTCACACAGTGGAGTGGTGGATAGCTCATACGGTAGACTCACACACAGTGGAGTGGTGGATAGCTCATACGGTAGACTCACACACAGTGGAGTGGTGGATAGCTCATACGGTAGACTCACACAGTGGAGTGGTGGA
>NC_088370.1:30069683-30084683 GCF_034508935.2 Berghia stephanieae | reverse complement strand
TACTAGATGTTAGAGTTTACTATGTTTTGTTTTTAAGGGTTTTACGCGCTTGCGACACATTTAGGTCATATCAGCGCCAGTAAAAAAGGATAGTAAACAGTTCTAGAATTACAATTTAAGTACCTAAGAAAAGGGAAGACAAAGGGGAATTGCTTCAAATAGGAAACATATGTAGATTCCCAGAGCACACTATCAAAGTACGTAATTTAAGATCACCTAAAAGTCTCATCCAGACACAAGCATATGTACCCACTAAGAGGAATACACTCAAATGTTTAGACAACATATATAATATTATGTCAACAAAACAATACAGTGCATAACAGAGAGATGATTTCCGAGACAAAAAATATAATTTCCAAAACTTTTAACTATACATTTGACTGCTACCCTCCTAGTTAAGGTGTCTGGCCAAGACCAGGACAATACCAAGTAATCTCATCCCAAGACAAAGACAGAAAGCATGTTGGAAAACAGATATAGGGGGGGGGGGAGGGAAGACACAGTAAGTGCCTCCCTGCCCACTATGGGAGGGGTGGAACCTCACCCAGACAGAGTTAACAAATCGCCTCCATTCAGTATGTATTAATGTCCAGTGATTTATGATATTTTGTTTGTTTTGTTATAGAGGTTTTTAAAACACTTGCGTCACTATAAGACTATTTCAGTAGAAAGAGAAGAGGGTTGCTAATATCTATATATATTATACATATTGACATACACACGCACACACACACACACACACACACACACACACACATACACATACAAAATCAGATATACTTAGATGACATATGTTACAATGTAAAGAATCTTTGCGCCATCTGTGTTGATAAAATCATATCATTGAACACGACGCTTGTAACGACAATATTATTATTATTATTATTATTATTATTATTATTATTATTATTATTATTATTATTATTATTATTATTATTATTATATATTATTATTATTATTATTATTATTATTATTATTTATTATTATTATTATTATTATTATATTATTATTATTATTATTATTTATTATTATTATTATTATTATTATTATTACCTACATTTTATTACTTTGAATTTTATTATTACATTAACACATACTAACATCAAATTACTAACTGGATACTAGAAACAGACTGACACGCTCGAAGTAACACACACACGTTGACGGCAAGCGTTCACAGAGACAGCGCAGCCATATTCATCCATATCAAAAGAAATCGTACAAATGCTAAATATGTTACATGCAAAAATTGCAATATAATGTGCATCATTATGTAAATTATTTGTGTGTGTGTTGGGAGGGGGGGTGGGGGGGGGGGGTGGAAGGGGATTGTATATTGTATGTGTATTTATAACTTTATTACGTGCAAGATGTGGAATTTGCCATGGTAATTATTATGTAATGAACCAAAGCTACATGAACGAAAGATACAATAAACAATAATTAATTTTTCTTTTACATAAAGGATATCCAAGCAAATGCAAAAGTGCATAAAAAAACTTCCAAGAACTGTCTGTTATCACAAGTTACCTATTTGAAAAATAAGATATTATTGAGATTGACTTGCAGAAAACTCCTTTGTAATTTGTTCTGTTTTGAAGTTGTCATTTTCATTAATTATTCAATAGGTTATATAACAATCTATGAGTTGTGTGATCGCTAACTTTAAGATAGTCTATGTTCATTAGGCTTTATAATAATCTATGATTGTGTGATCGCTTACTTTCATCTATGTTCATTAGCTTTTATAATAATCTATGAGTTGTGTGATCGCTTACTTTCATTTTTTTTTTTGCACTCGCAGAAATAATCAAGCCATTTGAAATGTTGATTACGTATAAGATAAATTAAAGATCTGAAACAAGTGAACATGAAATAGTTCCAGATAGATCCAGAAAAACAATTTTCATACACATTTTTGCAGATCGTTATCTTACACTAGAGCCTTAGTTTGATTACGGCCATTGTGGTGTCCACGGTGCTGGGCCCAACAAACAAACATAATAGGTGATAACGAACAATGATTATGAATTTGTCAGTCCGAAATCAGAGGACTAATTCAAATTAAAATGCTTTGTGTTTTACTAAAATAAAACAAGCCTAGGAAAAATGAGCAACTTCTGCTTTCTGTTACGCTCAATGTGATGTCCACAGTGTTGGGCACAACTAATGAACAATATACCAGGTGACAAACATAATATAATGATTATGGTGTCCACAGTGTTGGGCACAATTAATGAACAATATACCAGGTGACAAACATAATATATAGTAATTATGGTGTCTACAGTGTTGGACATAACTAATGAACAATATACCAGGTGACGAACATATAATGATTATGGTGGCCACAATGTTGGGCACAACTAATGAACAATATACCAGGTGACAAACATAATATATAGTGATTATGGTGTCCACAGTGTTGGGCACAATTAATGAACAATATACCAGGTGACAAACATATAATGATTATGGTGGCCACAATGTTGGCACAACTAATGAACAATATACCAGGTGACTAACATATAATGATTATGGTGTTCACAGTGTTGGGCACAACTAATGAACAATATACCAGGTGACAAACATATAATGATTATGGTGGCCACAATGTTGGGCACAACTAATGAACAATATATCAGGTGACAAACATATAATGATTATGGTGGCCACAATGTTGGGCACAACTAATGAACAATATATCAGGTGACAAACATATAATGATTATGGTGTCTACAGTGTTGGGCACAACTAATGAACAATATACCAGGTGACAAACATATAATGATTATGGTGGCCACAATGTTGGGCACAACTAATGAACAATATACCAGGTGACGAACATATAATGATTATGGTGTCCACAGTGTTGGCACAACTAATGAACAATATACCAGGTGACGAACATAGAATGATTATGGTGACCACAATGTTAGACACAACAGAGGCACATTCTACCAGTGACAGACACAATATGATTATGAATTAGTCAGAAATCAGGGGAATAAATCAATAAATTATAAATACAGTGTCTTTCATTAAAAAAAAACCCAAACAAGCAAATGAAAAAAGAGCTAGAAAGATAAATGATGGCTTGTTCCACTGAAATAAATCACTACACATGTATGCCTGGAATATTAATTCGTTTATTAAAAAAAAAAAACATGGTTTAAATTTCCTTCTACTGTTACTTATTCGCGGACCCACCGCACCAATCAATTATGATGTCAAAATGAACAAGTTTTTGAAATGGGAGTTTATGTGCGGCTATGTGGTATTGTTGGTGTGACACTCGCTTTCAGATCGCAAGGTCCTGGGTTCGTGCATAGTTGAGTCATTGGAAAAGGCTCTTTACTCACATTCTCTCACCATACTCAAGTGTAAAATGAGTACCGTTAGCAGCGTTGTCTCTGTCAGAAAAAAATTGTATTATCGCTTAATACTAATAGGCGTCGTGTCTCCTTCTGTATGTTACGTGTTCTTGTTGGTCAGGAACACAATGTAAAGCGCTTTGAGCACGTTTAGTAGAAATTGCTTTTTATAAAGGCTGAAGTAAAAGCTCAACTCTCCCCTTCCTGGCCATTTTCAGCATTTTCCCCAAATGCCAAAGCGACCCAACAGAAAAAAAACGATTTTTAAAAACTCAATCTTAACTGTATGCTAATACCAAACCCTAGTTTTGTTTTCAAAACAAGATCTACAAAACAACATCAAATTCTTATAAAGAAAACGGTGATCATTCTTCAAATGTTATGATGTATTAAGTATGTCTGAACAATGAATACGTTTTTCGTATCGCAACAATTGTGACGACTTTCCCTATATTTGGTAAGGAGAGTGTTAAAGTCATTATGATAAGAACAATGAGATTTTTTATTTTTGTAGATTTAGAAACAAAACTCATCCTCCAGAATGAGAGTATTTGTTTTAAATGATAGTTTGTAATCTAAGCTTTAACTAAACAGTTGTAAGCATCTAGCTCACCCCGTCATAAAACCGTTTTGGTCACACATTACATAACATGCATTTTGCAGGCTAATGTTGTTCAGGTTTAAGCTTGTAACTATTATTCCAAAAAGAAGAGACGAACTCCAATGATCTAGTGAAGCTGTCCCTAAAATGCCCCGATGTTGTAATAACCTTGATACCAAAAAAAAGAACTACCACACCGATCCACTTCCGGAATTCCCATAAAATCGACATTATCCTTTTAAAGCTATATTTTCCCCTTTCAGAAATTACAATTCGTCCTCCCTGCATTTTGTCAACGATAGAAATCAATTCTTGGCGTTGTCGTTCCATGAGATTTTGGTCATTCGTGACATTGTCAAACAAAATGCATCGAAAATTGCAGTCTTGTAAAACCTGATTCATTAACCCTTTTTGCTCTTTACACCAATCCTTGAAAGTCAACTTGATGTCGTTGAAATCACGCTGGAAATTGTCTCCAGACGTCACAACAACAATACCGTGGGTCTTCAGCCAATCTTTCTTTCCTAGAGTATTTTTCAAACTATCAATAATAATGGAGTGACCCTCGTTGAAACGACCACTATACGACAGAACCAAAATAATTGCATTGAAACCTTCTGGAAATCTTTTGCATGCTTGGACAACAGAGGAACGCATTAATTCAATTCTTGCCCGGCTATCTTGCAAGATTCCAGGGGTATCAACGACCTTGATAATTCTCTCTCCAACTTGAGTTTGCCCCACTTGATAGTTTGGGGTCACTGCAGTCCACCCCCCTCTTATTTCAATGTCGTCTTGACCTGTAATGGTTTTCCATGTCGAACTCAAACCATTACCAGATTTCCCAACTAAAAGTAAATTGATGTCTCCTGGAGCTGCCATAATTCCCTGTCCTTGATGTTGGTCCTGTGGATTCAATGAGGCACACAAAATGGAAATATCAATGGGGCTTATTTTTCTCAACAATAATATCAAAACTCACATAAATATCAATAACAATAACATGACACATTAATAAAACAACAACAAAACATCAACAACTTAAACCTTAATAAATTTGAAACACAAACAAGATGCTGGTCAAACCAATAATGTGTACCCCACAAATTCCCTATCCCTAAAAGAATGAACATTCGATGGACTGATATGGATGGTAGCCACAAAACATTTTGTTACTTTCGTTTACACGAGTGGAATCCTTCAGTTGTTTGACACAATTGGGTATAATCCTCAAATGTGATATATTTGTTTAAGATATCGCACAAGGCGAAAATAGCCAATTAAAAAAATTTGCAACCCGCCTTCTCAGATTTTGCCAGTACACAGTGTTTGCAATCATTGTGTCAATTTTGTTTTGCAAACTAAGAGCAGCTTCGTGGATTTCGTTTCCCGCATTCTGTAAAAATGGCACTCTATGATTCAATGAGTTCACTTTATTTAACAATGTTTGTAATTCCGTTGCGCGAAAGACTCCATCATTTGTCAGCATCTGGACAATTCTTTCGGTATCAGTTCTTAGTTGTCTTTCAGCTCTGATATCGAAAGCTTCCTCATCTATAATTGCCATCTGAAGTTTGTATCTCAGAACGGCTAAAACCTTCAATGCCTTAATGTATTTGATTAATTGTTCTCTATCTCTGATTTCTGCATGCCTGTTTCTAGCTGGAACGTTACAAATTTCAGGAATGTATCGATTACGTGTTCCAAGATTGTCTATGATATTGATCAAATTATTTCTTTGGCGGTTCTTAACGTTGTTATCTGTGGTGATGTTGTCAAAAAGAACGCATCTTTCCTGACAGAGGTCATTTACCCACTGAAGCCTTGAAGGCAGATCTGCCAGCCAGCCAGCAATGTCGACATTTCTATCCGGATAATCACGTCTAAATGCGTCGCCATGACTCACTGCTAATATCCCATGACTTTCCACAGACTGGTGACCCAGAAGACTAACCATGGTGTCTATAGTCTGTCTTTCAGCATCGTCCATACGTCGGGAGTAAGGAACTACCAGCACTATTGCGTGAAATCCATTTGGGAATTGAACTAATGCCTGCGTCAACTCATCAATCACAAGATCCAATCTCTCTCTTCTTGTCCTCAGCTCTGTGTCATTAAAACCGGGAGTATCAACTACTTTTACCAGACGTCCATTAATGTACGTCATGCCAACATGATATTTCCTCGTCACAGAGGTCCAGCCTCCTCTAGCCTGAAATATTTGGTGACCCAAGAAATTATTTCCAGTGGAGCTTTTGCCGCTGCTTGTGTTACCAATTAGAAGTATGCCGATGTCCTCATCAAGGTCTTCCAGATTGATTTCCTGCAGGGTGGGAGAAATTTAAAGCCGTCACATCATCTAAATATGCTAAGTAATAATTCCAAGTAGTCTTGTTACCAAAAGATAAACACCAAGTTAACAAATAGGAGCTACAATTTCATCGAATAGTTCTTAAAAATTTATTACACGATTCTTTTGGGGTATTTTTGTTTGATTTGTTTTGTTTGTTTTTGTATTTCTGAAAGCCTGTCTATCACTGAAATATTGGAATATTAAAAAAATACTATTTACCTATAATATTTCTTTTCAGAGTTTTGAACTTTTGAACAATGAATATTAATACAAACAAGCTTCCCTTTTCAAGCAAAAGAACCTTTCATTTCCAACGATAAAGATATCAATTGGGAAAGCGGGAAACGTTAAATGTAGGAATCAATTTATACTTCAACTGAGGAAATAAAAAAAAAATATCAAGGTTTTGCAGGTGGGAGTCATTTTATTTTAGTCTGTGATTCTTTCCTGATGTGTCACCCGCCATCTTAATCTTAAAATATATGACTGTGATTCTTTCCCGATGTGTCACCCACCATCTTAATCTTATAATATATGACTGTGATTCTTTCCTGATGTGCCACCTACCATCTTAATCTTACAATATATGACTGTGATTATTTCCTGATGTGTCACCCACCATCTTAATCTTATAATATATGACTGTGATTCTTTCCTGATGTGTCACCCACCATCTTAATCTTATAATATATGACTGTGATTCTTTCCTGATGTGTCACCCACCATCTTAATCTTACAATATATGACTGTAATTCTTTCCTGATGTGTCAACCACCATCTTAATCTTACAATATATGACTGTGATTCTTTCCTGATGTGTCACCCACCTTCTTAATCTTATAATATATGACTGTGATTCTTTCCTGATCTGTCACCCACCATCTTAATCTTATAATATATGACTGTGATTCTTTCCTGATGTGTCACCCACCTTCTTAATCTTATAATATATGACTGTGATTTTTTCCTGATGTGTCACCCACCATCTTAATCTTATAATATATGACTGTGATTTTTTCCTGATGTGTCACCCACTATCTTAATCTTATAATATATGACTGTGATTCTTTCCTGATGTGTCACCCCCCATCTTAATCTTACAATATATGACTGTGATTCTTTCCTGATGTGTCACCCACCATCTTAATCTTATAATATATGACTGTGATTCTTTCCTGATGTGCCACCTACCATCTTAATCTTACAATATATGACTGTGATTCTTTCCTGATGTGCCACCTACCATCTTAATCTTACAATATATGACTGTGATTCTTTCCTGATGTGTCACCCACCATCTTAATCTTATAATATATGACTGTGATTTTTTCCTGATGTGTCACCCACCATCTTAATCTTATAATATATGACTGTGATTCTTTCCTGATGTGTCACCTACCATCTTAATCTTATAATATATGACTGTGATTTTTTCCTGATGTGTCACCCACCATCTTAATCTTATAATATATGACTGTGATTTTTTCCTGATGTGTCACCCACCATCTTAATAGTCGTTAGTAGAGCTCAAGGAAACAAGGGATTCCATCGGTTGACCTATTGAACACAACTCACGATTTGTTTTCAAATGTGGTCAAAGACTTGTCTTTTGACGTCATTTTTTGGTCAGTGTCAGGCTATAAGTTAACGATGGCTGCGGTCCTAGTGCAGGCTATAGATAGTATGCGCTTGGCTAAGAAGCTCATAACATTGCCATCCGGAAGTATAACGGACCAACACACAAAACTGTGTGTATGGATGAACGTTTATAGTCGGTTAATACAGTTCAGTGAGCATTACTCATAAACGCGGATGGCAAAAAACAATAACAAAGACCTAAGTGACGTCATCTTCGAACTATCGAGAGATAGAATGAAAATGAAGATGACATCACTCTGGTCTTTCTGGGTGGGGATCCTGACCTCCCATAGTGGGCAGGGAGGTACATGCTGTGTCTTCTATCCCCCCATACCCGTTTTCCAATTGTTTCCTGTTGTTGTCTTGGAATGAGATTACTTAGTTTTGTCATGACCCTCGCCGGAGTTCCTTGGCTGGGAGGGAAACAGTCAAATGTATAGTTATAGTTTTGGGAGATGATATTTTTTTCCTTGTAAATCATCTCTCTGCGTAATTATATGATTTGTAAACATTTGAGTGTTTTCCTCTTAGTTGGGACCAGTGCTTGTGTCTGGATGAGACTTTTAGGTGATCTCAAACTAAGTACTTTGATGGTGTGCTCTTGGAATCTACATCTATTCCCTATTTGAACCATTTCCCCTTTATCTCACCTTTTCTTTTGTGCTTTAATTGTAATTCTAGAACTTTTTACTATCCCATTTTCTTCCTTTTTACTGGCGCTGATATGACCTTAATGTGTTGCAAGCGCCGTAAAACCCTTAAAAACAAAAACAAAACTCTGGTCTTTGTTATTGTTGTTTGCCATCCACGTTTATGAGCAATGCTCACTAAACTGTATGAACCAGATTATAAAAGTTCATGAATACACATAGTTTTGTGTGTTGGTCCGTTATACTTCCGAATGGCAATGTTGTGAGCTTCTTCGCCAAGTGCATGCTATCTATAGATAGAAGGCCTGAGTGACGTCATCTGCATACTATCTATAAGTAACGATGGCTACGGACAGAGCGTGGCCTTCGTAAATGCATGCCCTGACACTTCCTCCTCCCTCAACCCCACCCCCCCACCCCCCCCCCACCCCCCCAAAAAATTTTTTTTAATGGTGTTATGTTTGTGAGTTACGCGTTCTGAAAGACATGTGGCAAGCGCCGTTAAACCCTTAAAAACAAAAACAAAAAACATGACAACCACTAGACTATAGGCAGCATGAACTTGACGTCACTCAGCCCTTTGTTATTGTATTTAGCCAGCCATTTTTATGATTACTTCTCACTACATTGTATCAATCAGACTATAGATAGAACGAAATTGACGTCACTCAGCTCTTTGTTAATGTTTTTAGCCAGCCATTTTAATGATCACTTCTCACTAACCTGTATTAACTAGAATAAAAACGTTCAAAGTTACACATGGTTTTGTGTGTTCGTCCGTTATGTAGATAGTATGCGTTTGGCTAAGAAGCTCACAACGTTGCCACGTTGCATCCGGAAGTATAATGGACCAACACACAAAACTATGTGTACCCATGAACTTTTATAGTCTGGATAATACAGTTTAGTGAGAATTACCCATAAACGCGGATGGCAAAAAGCAATACCAAAGACCTGAGAGACGTCATCTTCATTCTATCTATATCCGGTTGGCAATGTTTTGAGTTTCTTAGCCAAGCGCATAGCATCTGTAATACAAGCCAAAAGAAAGAAAGAAAAATTGCTGTGTGACCATTCAGAAGGAAGAAATAGACACCGAGACAACCACGCTTCTCGGGCAGTCGTCTTAATGTAAACAATGTAAATGATTGGTAAACATAGCGAACGACACAGGTTTTACTGTCGATGGTAAGTGTCTGAGTAAAATAAATACCCACTGTTCTACCGCTTGATCAATAGAACTAACACACACACCCACACACACACACACACACACACACACACACACACACTAGTGCCGCGCTGAGGACCGGACCGAGGACCGGTCCCACGGTCTTTTAGCTGTGAACCGTGGTCCAGTCCCAAAGAGGAAGACCGCCGGCGGTCCTCACTTCTTATCACCTTTCAACGGTCTCGCGCCATACTACTTCCCCAGCGATTCGTTGCCTCGGTCCTTTGCCTATCTTCCACCAATCACCACCCATCCCACTTAATTAATCGCACCCACCCCCCTTTGCCATACACTAAACGACACAGACGACCATAGAGGCAGACGACCACCTCCCTCCACTCCGCAAACCGCCCTTTCGTGTGTGAGATGGGGGGAACAGGAGGCGCACGCCTTGGACGATTCCATTATACGGGGTAAATTTCAAAATTTACTACACCATAATGATCGCAATGACAATGATCTATGATGAAGGCATGACCCCTCTTCTCTAATGGGTTATTGTTTGAAATGTATGTGACTACTAAAGATGTGTGTGTGTGTGTGTGTGTGTGTGTGTGTGTGTGTGTCGAACCTAGCAAGTTGCAAGTCTGATTTTTTGTTTTCTTTTGTCCATCTCTTGTCGCCACTCCTTTCTATCGCATTGTTGTCATTTAAAATAATACAATAATATTAAAATTTCGTTTGGTGTTTTAACTAATCAAGTAATATGAGTTTCATTAGTTTCTTCCGTCCAAAAAAACCAGTTATAACGTCTGTATTTTTAAAAGGTCCAATAGAATATTTGGGGACCCCGATAGCTCAGTTGATAGAGCACTCTCTTTATACGCAAAGGGCCAGAGATCGATCCCGGGTGCAGTCGATTTTTTTCTGAATCCCTGTCTACTCAGCAATGAATGGGTAGCTGAGTTTGTTAGATCTGGCGAAAAGTCACCATCGACCCCTCTTATCACCTCATCCACCCCCTCTTATTATAACTTCACGTCTCTCTCTTACTCTTCAATGCTCGCTGCCCTCTAATGTGTGTGTGTGGTGGGGGGGGGGGGGGGGGTAGGAGTTGCGTGTGTGTATCAACGCCACGAACAACTCGATCAACGCCTTGGGCGATGCCATTATCTCCGTTAATGGGGATAAATTTCAAATTTTATTAAATTATCGAAGTAACAATGAAGTACGGTGAGCAAATAAAGAAGGCATCACCCCTCTTCTCTAATTAGGTTACAATTTGAAATGAGTGTGACTACTCCGTGTGTTTTACTCCTGTAGGCCACGGTTTTCATCGTGTAGCGGTCTTTAACGGTTCAAGAATGAACGGACCGGTCTAGAGACCGGTCCTTGCGGTCTTCATTTCCCAAGGACCGTAGGACCGTGGTCCTTAAGCTTGCCAAGGACCGCCCCGCACTAACACACACACACAAAAACGATGTTTAAACTTAAACGTTTATAATATAATCAAGAAAATCGTGTGATAACTAGTCACCCATTTCGCGGTATAAAAACAATAACAATAATCAGAGAGGTCGATTTCATTCACATTATTGTTTATGAACAACCAACTATGTTTGTCCGAGCACTTTTGATGGTCTGTCACAAATTCAATGTTTTTTTTGGTAAAAAATCTACTGGTTAATTCCTTCCTGTTAAGCGACAATGAAATAATTAACGCTATCAGGTAACCGAGAGTTGGTTATATAAAAAAGTAACACAAAAAAAAACAAAAAAAAAAAACAAAACAAAACAAACAAACAAAAAAAAAAAGAAAAAAAAAACCAACAAAAAACAAACAAAGAACAAAAAAAAAAACAAAAAAGAAAAACAAACAAATCAATCTAGAGCAATTAAAAAGTGCAATATCCATTAAGCGTGTTCTACGCGCTTTACAAGGCCTCTTTAGCAAACAGCATTGATCACTCAACATGTAAACCATGACATGACGCGTAATATGTAAGTCATTATGACATTTTTAAAAAAAACCCAAAAACCAAACTCAACGTTGTTAACGACCAGGTACTCATTTTACATCAGAGTACAGTGAGAGAACGTGAGTAAAGTGCCTTCTACGACGAGGACTCAACGTTGTGCCGCCCAGCTGACGCCCGAGCGCGAATGTCATACAAAAAGATTACAACGCGTCAGTTAACAATGGCATAGAGAAAGAAAAGCGATAATACTATAGACAGATTTATAATAAGTGGCGCGTATTTTTCTTCTTTTCCTCAGCTGCCCCCCAATGCATAGCTGTAAAAATATGTATGAACTTCTCAATCAATTTGTCTTAATAAAATATATTTTTTCATGAATTTTAAAACAATAGGAAAGGATTTCGTTTATTACAGCTCTATATTAAAATCGATAACAGGCGAGGATCGGAATTCATAGAAGATTTACATTATCAAAATTATGAATTTTCCGCATATCCATTTTGAAGGAATTCGTTAAACTGGAGTGTTTGGTTAATTGAAGCTTAAACGATATACGAGCAGTATTTGAATATGAAGCAACGAATGGCAATTTTTAACTATCAGACATCTACATTTTATAACTATCGATACACATTACTGGTGAATACAAACGAAAGTGAAGATAACGCGCTTCCAATATAATTTTGATTGCAAACGTTTGAGAAATAGCTTTGTTTATGCCAAAGAGGATTACATACATTTATGTACACTGGTCAAAAGTAAAAATTTATCAATTATGAGACAGTGTCTCCACAAATATGTGTTCAACAATAACAACAACAACAACAACAACAACAACAACAACTACAACCAAGAAATACTGGACACATCAATCAGCACAGTCTGATGACGAGGATGATGAAAAGGAAAAATGAAACGACGACAGAAAGATTCCAAGTATCACTCTATCCAATGAAATGTAATTTTCCTCTAGTTTGCGAAGGTTGAGGCATGCCTTTTCTCAGTCTACTCTTTATCGTTTATTGCCTCGTCGGTGAGAGTAAATTTAGTGTTCCTCCTCTCAATCTTTTCCTCTACTTAGACCCAATGCCCTCGATTGGATTGCGCTCACAGTGATATGGGGGAAGTCGCGCAACCTCGTGTCAAAACTCCCTGATTAGACAGTCTGCTTTGAAAGCTGTTTCTGGTTCATTTCTTATTTTATTTTTTTTACTAAGGAGTATAGATAGCATTTTCATAAATGGTCAGAATATGTAGTACTGTCTAATTGAACCTATGAAATCATGTCAGCTTTGCCAAAGTTGGAGCCTTAAAGTGACCATGGGCCAACGAATGGTAGCGTTGTCCAATACAATACAGCTGGGTGCTTCAATGGAGGGCAGCAAACGATATTTTTAGTCAGTCTTAAAACACCTTTGCATTGACCCAGAATAATATTCCAGATGATGCAGAGAAGAAAAAATTGCATGGCATCCTTTTAAATATCCAGTATCATCACCACCTGCAAGAATAACAATGATTCTCTGTCCAGAACCCATGGGCCTTTTTCTGCTTGAATAATCAGACGTCCAATATTTTTTTCGGATGTATATTTACGCTCGCTCATACATCTTTGGATGATATCCATATCAAAGTTATCTATGTTCCTTTTCCTGCCACGTCGTTCTACACAGGTGATCTCTCTGTCGTATTTCGATAACGATCTTCTCATGGTTGATTGTGAAATTCCAAAACCATTGCCGTCCTCTTTAATGACTTATCGATAGATAAAAGTAGTATAGTACATCGATTTTTAAAAAAATACTGTATTACAGTGAAAGTAACAGCGCAATGATATGATTTGATTTGTTTCGTTTCTTTTTTTGTTGTTGCTATTTTTAGAATTTTCTGTAATTTCTTCATTCTTGTTTTCATTCATTATTGTTGCTGAGGAGAGGGCCTTTTTTTAAACGATGTCTTTGGTTTTTGTTTGTGACGCTGAAGATGGAAGGGGTTGTTATTTTTGTTGTCGTTGGGATTGTTGATAGTGATGATGATGATGATGATGATGATGGTTGTGGTGGTAGTGTGGTGATGATGATAACGATGATGATGATAATGATGCTGCTGACAATGATGATCGCGACGACAAATCAAGAGGATGTATGTACAAAAGGAAAGATGAAAGTAATGGTAGGATTAATGACTATAATATTTGTTATGTATAAAAAGCCCTTACCTCCAAATCCATTATGGGAACACGACTTGTAGTTTGAAAGATCTTTTTTTCCTCTTGATAACAATTAATTCTCTTTCTAGTTTTTAAAGTGTCTAAGTTGCTAAAAATTGTTTATGATTTTCTTTCTAGCCCTTTGCACAACTACAAGAGCGAATGTCAATGTGACAACATTAATTATAGTAGTTGTCTATGTAACAAGTTCGTAGCGTCAAAGTCGTCTTATCACACTAAGTGGTAACAAAAGATGTTAACTGAATCAGCACATGCACAGAAATGAGCAGACGGCAGAATACTGGCTGAATAAATCAAGATTGAACTAAATCTACATTCGGAACGCGTGCAAAATTGCATGGGCGTCCTTAATTCACAGCTCGATATATATACTAAGAACATGAATTCCCAAGGAATAGTCACATAATGGAAATTTCCACCAGCTTATCCCGAGGAATGCACAACGCTGTCCTCATAATATTGTGTGTGTGTATGTTAATGTGTGTGTGTGTGTGTGTGTGTGTGTGTGTGTGTGCGCGCGCTAGTGGAGGTGTGCGGGGTGTGCGTCTGTGTGCATATTGGAGAGGGTTCGGTGTATAAACAGAAAGATAGGCCGATCCAATTCTACCCCTGACCAAATCCCCTAACCTCACTAATTCACCTTAATCGTCATTGCCTCTTACGGTATTTCCTTAGTTTTTGTGTTCGTTTATCCCATGGTTTATTATCTCCTTCGTGCAATCCTTCATTTGATATATTTAATTTTAAGATTAAAAAAAAAAAGCACGAGGGAGGGAGAGATAGAAGGGGAGAGGAGGAAGAGGAGGAGGAGGAGGAGAGAGAGAGAGAAAGAGAGAGAGGGAGAGAGAGAGAGAGAGAGAGAGAGAGAGAGAGAGAGGGGGGGGGAGAGAAAGAAAGGAAATAAAAAGAAAGAGAAGAGTGGGGAGGGGGGGGGCGGTAGATCAAAAAGAAAGAGAGAGGGATGAGAGGGAGATAGAGATAGTAAGATTGTAGAAAGAATG
>NC_088370.1:30062183-30064683 GCF_034508935.2 Berghia stephanieae | reverse complement strand
CGGTTGATCTAGCCCGTCGTATCATGGAATCACACCAAAATGAGAGCTGTGTAGATGCATTTTGATCTCTGATTGCAAAGATTTTGGAATAATGACTCTTTCTCCTTTCATCAGTAGTCCATCAGAAATATCAATGAAATCTTTGATTTGGTGATAGGATTTCAGTTCTGGAAGTAATTCATTTATTTTTGGCCATCCGCTTTGAACATATTTTATCAACGTTTGGAGAGAATTGTCTTTTTGAGTTTCTGATCTTATTTTATCCAGAGTTACGTCGCGGATTTCTATAGCATTAATATAGTGTTCTTCTATTTCTGCACTGTCCTTCAAGAATGCACGACTGAGAGTATCTGCTAATTTTAACTGTGATCCAGGAACAAATTCAAATTTGATGTTGTATTTGTTAATTCTCATCATCAACTTTTGTAATCGTTTTGTGGCTTCGCCCAGAGGTTTTGAGAGGATATTTTCGAGAGGTTTGTGATCGTTTTGTATGAATATTGGTCGGCCGAAGGTGTATGGTGAAAACGTTCCAGGGCGAATACTATGGCGAGTGTTTCCTTTTCGATTTGAGCCCATTTATTTTGCGAATTAGTGAGAGCACGTGAAGCAAATTCTATTGGTTGTCCGCGTTGAATGAGAGCAGTACCTAAACCGTCACCACTACTGTCGACTTGTAGGTAGAGTTGTTCCTTTTGATCGAAGAATGCGAGATAAGTAGCAGTTGCGATCTTGTCTTTTATTTCGTTGAAAGCGTTTTGACAAGCATCGGACCAGTTGAAAGGGATGTCTTTGTAGGTGAGTGAACGAAGTGGTTCTGCACTTGAAGAGAAGTTAGGGATGTACCGTGCAAGGTACTGTACAAGTCCACAAAAACGTCGAATGCCTTGTACATCGTTAGGAGCTGGCATTTCAGTAATTGCTTTTACTTTTTTAGGGTCTGGCCTAACGCCGTTTCCATTAATGATGTGTCCTAAGAATTGTATTTCTGATTGCTGGATGCAAGCTTTTTCATCATTCAATCTGATTCGCTTCTCTTTGCATCTAAGTTTCAATGCTTTTACGTTGTTGTCGTGTTCTGTGACAGATGATCCAAATATGAGAATGTCGTCAGCAACGTTTGTTCAGCCTTGATAGGCGCCTCGTTTAACCGTTGTTGAAATATTTCGCTGCTCACAGAGAGACCAAAAGGTAGTCTACGCCAACGATATCTGCCAAATGGTGTAATCATTGTGGTGAGTTTTGAGGATTCCTCATCAAGTTTTACATGATGAAACGCTTCTTTGACGTCAAATTTGTTGAAAATTTTGGCGTTGTTGAGATTCGGAAGTGTTTCATCGAGTGTCGGCATTTTGTAACGTTCCCGCTTGAGGGCTTTGTTTAGCTGTTGAGGGTCTAAACATATTTTTTATTTTCAACCACAGCCATTTGGTTGACCCATGCAGTGGGTTTAGTGATAGACTCAATTATGCCCCGTTCTGTCAATCTGTCCAGTTCGTTTTTGACTTTTGCTTTCAGTGCGAATGGTACATTTCGGCATGGAAGTGTTCTTGGTTTAATGTTTTCGTCGATATGAAGTACAGCAGTACCGAGGTCACCGATGTCCACTTGATCATTTGTGCTGTCATTTACATTAGCAATGAAATTGACATGTTCGATTTTGATGAGGTTCAATTCTTTGAGAGTATTCAATCCTAACAGATTGTTGAATCCATCTTCGACAACAGAGTAAGTGATGTATGTCATTTTTCCAGTTTTGGGATTTTTAGTTTTGATTTCTGCCTCACCGATGGGAGATAGTTTCTCTTTGTTCCACATGATCAATGTTTTACTTGTTGGTTTGATCTGTTGTGAAAACACGTATTCCCTCTCTGTGGTGTTGACGTCCGCACCAGTATCAAGTTGGAATTTAACTTTTTTGAAGTAAACGATCATGCTAGCTGATATTGCTGTCGTACCCAGCTTCATTGTGTAGAGGATTGTTGTTTTTGGTGAGAGTGAGAGTGAGAAGATCGATGCCGTTGCTGAGGAAATTGAGGTTTTGAATGAGAAGATTTAGGTGTTCTATAGAATGTCGGACAGAGAAGAAAACTAATGAAGAAGTATTAGAGCAAGCTGAAACTAAAAGGCTATTAATTCGTACAATAAGAAAAAGACAAATGCAATTTTTAGGACGCCTAAATCGACATAAATGTATTGAACATCTTGCTCTCACAGGAAAGATAGAATGTAAAAAGAGTAAAGGTAGACCAAGAAAAACATATCTGAATAGTTTGAACAGCTGGGTGACAAAGAAAGAGAAGAGTAATATTAGTTTTCTGAGGTTATCTCATCAGAGATATGAATGGCGTATCATGATCACCGATGTCTGGCACAGACTTGGTACTTGAAGAAGAAGAAGAATAGAATGTCGAGATGATGAGTAATGGTTGCTTTGATGTACCTTCTGTATGGTGTGATCTTTGAAGTGTCATGTTCTGTAGTTGTGTTTTGGCTGTTT
>NC_088370.1:30024683-30039683 GCF_034508935.2 Berghia stephanieae | reverse complement strand
TCTGGTTTTATATTTCGATTTTTTAGATTATATTATTATTTTTATATAAATTTATTAACAAAAACATCCTACAGATGTCACAATATAACTTTCGTCATGTCCAAATACAGAAACACAATATCGCTGATGAAATTGGGTGGAATGCGCATGCATGATGGAGGTGTATTATAAAAACGATCCGTTAAGATACACCGTCAACTGAAAAAGTTTCCCCCCTCCCAAACCCCCTACTAGAACAAGAATACTGGGAATGTAGGAGCTTTTGGAAGGCCTCCCTGTTCCAAGACTAAAAGTCTTTCAAGCAACCTCGTGCTATTTCGTAATAGTAATAGTAATTGATGAATAGGCTGTCGTTATTGCCAGTCATATGTCAATATGTCTGTCGATAATATTAATTGTGAATGATTATTGCAGACACTTTCTGGCAATAATCAAACGCCTGACCTTTTGCTGCCACCTTGGCTGTTCTTGATAAATAGTAAACAGAACCACCTTCAAAATGAGGGGTGGGATGTGAGGACAGAGAGAGAGGGAGATCGTATTTTGAAATAAACTAAACGAAACTAAATAAATTAAAACTCTCTCTCTCTTCTCTCTCTCTCTCTCTCTCTCTCTCTCTCTCTCTCTCTCTCTCTCTCTCTCTCTCTCTCTCTCTCTCTCTCTCTCTCTCTTTATTTTTTGACAATATTCTCCTTCATTTGTCACACTGGTACCAGATTTAAGGCAGTAAGCTTAAAATTTTTTTTTTTGTCAATCTACTGTTCATGCTAGGATTTTTGCCAGACATGTCAGGCAATAACGATGAACGATTATGCATAGACACTTTTTTGAAATTCCGCTATTTTAAACATTTATCCACATTCCAGAATATTTAAACTTTCGTAATGCAGATAAAAGTAAGTAAAGTTAACAAAATATCAATAAAAGTATAAAATTACCCAACGATAAATCAGTCGATTGATAGTAGGTTACTGTATATACACAATATATTCATGTGGATGTCGTGGCCGAATTGGTAAGTTTCTGCCTTAAAAGGCTTGTTGGAATCAATGCTGTGTGTTCGAATCCGGTTCCCTCCGCCCCCCCCCCCCCCCCACCCCTTTTTTTTTTCTGTCTCCTTTCAACAGAGCTTTGCAAATAATAAATGTCCTATCCACCCTCTTCCTAGAGTGTCTGTTTTAACAATTAATCGGTGTTTGATTGGTTTGTTTGCATTGCCTCTTAATTTTATTTTCAATTTTCATGATGTTGATAATAATGATAGTGCTGAAAACTTATATAGCACTATAAGTCCGAGACACCAGACTCTAAGCGCTTAAATTACAAATTACTTTTGCCGAAACATACTCATTCACTCACAAAAGCACCATTACATACACACAACACAAACCAGACCTATCATGCTTCTCATACCATCTACTAAAAACGAAACAGATATGTTTTAAGCGAACGTTTAAAAATAGACAAAGATTCTTTTTCACAAATTCTCTTTGGTAAGGCGTTCCAAACAGAGGGTCCGAAATGAGAAAAGGATCTCGTTCCAGCATTTTTCCGTAATCGAGGGACAACTAGTTTGGTGGAATCACTGGCCGAACGTAAGGGGCAGGGTTTTGAATATCTTTCAATTAGTTCCGAAAGGTAGGAAGGGGCAGTACTTTCAAGACAATAATACACTAAAACACAAGCTTTGAATTTAATCCTTTTCTCAACAGGCAACCAATGCAGGTCATGAAGCAGAGGTCTGGCAGAATAGCTCCTCCGCTTCTTGAATACTAGTCTGGCAGCGCTGTTTTGGACACTCAGGACTTCTCAGATTATATTGCGAAAAGCCAAACAACAGAGCAGTTCCTTAAATTTTTCACCAACATAAACTTGTTAAAGAATTAGATATTTCCAAACCTATTCAATGTCAGGGAATGAGATGACTGAGGGGTTGCATTTTTTAAATTGTACGCTACTTCTCCAAATCCTACTTTATCTCTTTTATTGTTGGTGTCCTATGGTGGGGTTGAAGAAGTGTGCTTTGATTAGGGGTTTAGGGTCAAGGTATATATGCTGGGTGCCATCTCATTTGGTGACGTATGTTAGCGAGCTAACCCCGGTCATAGGCTCTTCAATTTTTCGAATGAAATTCTGTCCATACATTCTCAGTCATTCTAACTCCTTTTGATGATGTCTTTTTGGACAATGGGAACTTTACAGGGTGAGTTTTTCCTTGTTGAGACTCTCATTGAGGTCCACTGTTAGTATTGTGCTCTTTTTTAAATGTGCCAACTCAGTTGAATTGGTCAGGGTATTGAACTTTGAGCTCCTCGATATTCCGGATCTTTTTAGTCTGGACACAGCAGGGCAGGCTGACGATATTAAATTGTTCACAGCACGGTAGACCAAGAATATATTCAGGTCTGGGGGGCATTGACAATGAAGAACTCGGTGATGCCAAGTGTTGTTCTTGTATTTGCATTGGAGTTCTTTTGTTCTAAAAACACACTATATTGCTATTCCATTGTAACTAATTAGTTTTGTTCAGATTGGTTTTAAAAGATTTAAATCAGGCAGTAGTAGATGGGTATACTTGCCTTTTTTTTTCTGGAAAGATTTCTTTGAAATCCTGAGGGGTATTGATTGTAGTGGCAATTTTTTCAACATTATGTTGTGTAATCTGGCTTGTTGTCTGGTTTCAGCTGCAGTGTGGTGAATGCTTCATTCAGATTTCTTTTGCCGTCAATGCCATAAAAAGAAAAAGTCCAGTTGTTGCGTTCATGTTGTTTACCATTCAACGTTGGTCTTTTGTGATTTTCAGATTTAAAATGCTTCGAAGGAAACCCACCCTTATTGAACTGAAGATGACAGACTTGGTAGAGTATGAAACAGTGAAGAAACAGCTTGAGGCGAAGAATAAAACTGCCAAGACCGACATCCCCTCCACTCCTGAAGTTTTGTCCGGCAAGACTCGTACAGAGATTGTTCATGCTAGGATAGGCTATGATCCACGCCCATTGCCTCAGCCATCAAACTTGCCCCATTAAATCCTGTGAGTGTTTTCTTTTTCTATTCCGACCTGCTTTATAAAGAAAAAAAAGGGTCTTTGATTTAGTATAATTCAATTGGGTCATTTTTGTAAGTGTTTAATTAAATTTGGAGGATCCTGATAGCACAGTTGGTAGAGCACTCGCAAAGGGACCAAGATCGATCTCGGGTGTTATCGAGATTTTTTATGATCCCCCTGTCCACCCAGCAATGAATGGGTAGCTGATTCTGTTAGATTTGGTGGAAAATACTTTGCAATAGACTAGCATCCTATCCAAAGGATAGCAAGCCATTGCTATGGTCCGTTTCACGCTATACAAACAGGGATAAACTACGGCTAAAGGGGCCTAATGGCTCTGACAGAAGACCCTCAACGCAAGACGGTCAGAAAAAAATCTCGACTGCACCCGGGGTCCCTTTGATTGTGAAGCGAGTGCTCTACCAACTGAGCTATCAGGACCCGTATGCTTTTAGGGGAACAAGATAGTGGTGATGGCAGTTTATGTCAATTTAATGAGGAGAACTCGTTATAATTGCAATGAGTTATCTGATACGTGAAATCTTCTATTGAGTGCAACAAGATAGGTCTGTTTATGTTTTTAATTTTGCAGTAAATCTTTTAATATTTTAGTGTCCTGATAATGTAATTCCCAATTGTCTCTCAGAGCTGCCTGCTCGAAATTTCAAAAATTCATAGTTCCAAGGGAAGAAAATAAAAAGTCACTATAAATAGCTTTGCAAAATATTAATTTCCTCTCATCATTATCCAAAAATTCTCAAAAGTCCTCAATATAGGTTCTAAGGAACTAAACTTTCCTTTTAAACAAGATTTATTGAGTCAGAGACATGAATGCAGTTCTGTCGATAGAGCTAAAACTTCGTAATTCTACAAATTTTTCGTCGTACTGGAAAGGTTTGGTGTCTAGCTGAAAGAAAAAACAACCGAGCCCTTAAAAACAGCCTTGGTTTTGAGACCGTTTAGAGAAATTTGACAGTGAACTTGGAAAGATAATTATCTTGAGCCTTGAACGTTTGTAATTATGATGATATGCTTTTTAGATAGGTTACACAAAGCCTATTTAAATGTGAGTCTGTGAGTGTGTCTTTGTGTGTATGCGTGGTTTTGCACTTTTTGTTTCATTTTTGTCTGTTTGCGTATTATATATATACTGTAACCAAATGAAAAATTGCCTTCATGGACAATAAAGATATTATTATTATTATTATTATTATTATTATTATTATTATTATTATTATTATTATTATTATTATTATTTTTATTATTATTATTATTATTATTATTATAATTATTATTTTTATTATTATTATTATTGTTGTTATTATTGTTATTCTTTTTATTAATAATAAGAAACGCGATAATCCACGTTATGTGCTCAAAGCACTTTCCAAGGGGTCCCAAGCCAAAAGCAACATTTAACCTGTAGGATGACACATGATGCCTTCTTGGCAAATACATTTTTTTTTTTTGGTCAAAAGACAGCTGTTTGCTGACTTGGTAGTCCTTTCATAGATAGAACAAAGTTGGCTTCACTCAGGTCTTTATTATTGTTTTTTGCCATCCATGTTTATGAGTAATTCTCACTAAATCATATTAATCAGACTATAAAAGTTCATGGTTGCACATAGTTTTGTGTGTTCGTTCGTTATAATTCCGGATGGCAATGTTGTGAGCTTCTATTCTTAGCTTAGCGCATACTATCTATGCCTGAGTATGGTGAAAAAATGTGAGTAAAGAGCCTCTTCCAAGGACTTGAACCAAGGACTTATAGTACAGGTCTGTTGGTGAGTGTCACCCACTAGACCATAAAGATGCAGAAAGAAGGGTATGTTATGAGTCTTTTTTCACTCAATGAAATCTTTAACTTATTGGGACATTTAATTTTCCTAAGTTATTGATATTCAATTAAGGTCCTCAAGTTGAATAAGTTTTTAAAGTATATTACAGCATTGTTTTACTTTAATTTTATATTACATGCTACAAAGTTCTTTACTTTTACATCATTTATTTTTTAAGATTTTTTTCATTGCCTGTGTGAATTTATAGTGTTTTTACTCTCTCCTATGCATGTTTTTTTTTTAAATTTCTTTTATCCTCACGATTTCTTTCTTTCTTTCTTTCTTTCTTTCTTTCTTTCTTTCTTTCTTTATTTATTTATTTATTTATTTATTTATTTATTTATTATAGCACCCATGAACATCTGTACAAAAAGTTTTCTTTTTCTAGTTGAATAAATTCGTCTTCTTCTTCTTCTTCTTCTTCTTCTTCTTCTTCTTCTTCTTCTTCTTCTTCTTCTTCTTCTTCTTCTTCTTCTTCTTCTTCTTCTTCTTCTTCTTATTATTATTATTATGATCGTTATTATATTATTTTTGTTGTTTTTGTGTTATTATTAGACCTATTATCATAGTTTTTATATAAATTACAGATTTTGTTCTTCAGCGCCGTGAAATCAGTATACACGCTTATGCATGTGTGTGTTTATGCATATGTGTGTATGTGTTGTGTGTGTGTGTGTTTGTATTTATGTGTTATGTGTGTGTGGGTGTATTGGTGCGGGGATGGGTACTCTCTCTCTCTCTCTCTCTCTCTCTCTCTCTCTCTCTCTCTCTCTCTCTCTCTCTCTCTCTCTCTCGATCGCTGGCAACCATCCATTAAATCATCTGGTTATACAGAGATAATAGATTAGAATAAAGCAATGGTGATTGGCTTAGTTAACTACTCTTTCTTTTTACCTTTGGACTATGGCTATAAATTTGAGAGATTCTTGGGTCGTATTTATAAGCTGAATAACCACTAGGTTTCGGTACCCTAACAAAGATATTGTAGCCTGTTTTATATAGTAAAAACCAAAACAAAACACTAGCCTTTTATTTGAATAACATTGTAGGCATTTAGGGACAATTCATTAAATGTTTACAAAAAGTAAATTTGTGTCTTATTATAAGAATGGATTTATACTAGTAATAGTAATATACAATTACATAATACTAATATAAAACTATGTTCCTGTTATTTTTACACTTTGCTTATGTTTGATCGATAGACCGAGACATTTTCTTCCTTTTTGACAAATTGCCATTATCATCACTGAATAAAAAACACTCACCAAAACCACTACATCAACATCGTTACCACCACTACTATTACACCACCACCACATCATCCCTACCACCATTACTACTACAAATAACACCACAATATCCCTACCACCACTACTACTACAACTACCACCACATCATCATTCCTACCACAACTACTACAACCACCACAACACAATCATCTCTAAGACTAAGACCAATGCTACTAAAATCACCACCACATCAATGATCATATCCCTACCACCACTACCAAGTCATCCCTACCACCACTCCAACTACAACCAACGCCACACCATCATCCCTAGCACCACTATTATTACAAATAACACCACATCATCCCTACCACTACTGCTACTACAACTACCACCACATCATCATTCGTCATTCCTACTTCCACTATAACCACCACCACTACTTCAACCACCACCACATCATCATCCTACCACAACTACTACTACAACCACCACATCATCATCCCTACCACTACGACTACGACTACCACGACATCATCATTCCTACCACAGCTAGTACAACCACCACCACACAATCATCCATATGACCAATACTACTACAATCACTACCACATCATCCCTACCACCACTACTACTACAACCACCACCACATCATCATCGCTACTACAACCACACAACCGGGTCGTGTCAGATATTGCTTCGAGACAAATTTTTGGATCGCATCTCAGTAAATTTTAGTGAAATTCAAATTTATAGGTTATGGTCACATGGATGGGTCATGATCTTCACGATGAAAATTTCCTCCTTTTTTTGTGACCAGTCATTCTCACCCCTGAATATGCTCCATCAGTCTACAACATACGTGTTAGTGTTAAGTAAGGAAATTGGGCGAGAGTTTTCTTGCAATTTTCCGATCACCATTTTTTTTTTTTTTGTATCTGCCTATGCGTGTTTCTATAATATTTGGGTTATGATGCCTGATGTGAGAGACATTTCAAAGAGTTTAGTCAGCGCAGACTACAAACAAATTGATGGTTCGAGCGTTACCTATCATTAACCAATCAGAGTGCTCCCTGCCATTTAGCCCTTTCCGTCCCATTGACTATCATATTTTTTCTTTCCAATCAACGAAAAGGCCTGGCAAACGTTCCTTAATTCTATAGCAACCTTTATAACATGCCAAACAGACAAAGAGGTCAGTGCTATAGATAGAACGAAGATGACGTCACTCAGGCCTTTGTTATTGTTTTTTTTTTTTGCCATCCATGTTTGTGAGTAATTCTCACTTAACTGTATTAACCAGACTATAAACGTTCAACGTTACACATAGTTTTGTGTGTTGGTCCGGATGAGAATGGTTAGTGAGTATTTGTCCCGATATTTTCTCACAGTAGTGAAGGAATTCCATCGAATTCCTATGCACTTTTTTTTTCAGTCGTCTTTGTTTAAATAGGATTCAATAGTCTGATGTCACGTCCGCCAGTAGCTTGGTTCTAAACAAAGAAAATCGGTACTTTTTTTCTTCATGCTGGCTAGTACTTTTTCACATGTCATGTGATCAGAATGTATAAAAATCAAAACATGATCAGATTTATAATGTTTTTATCCTCTGGATACACTTTTATGCTCGTCTGAGAAGTAATTCATGAGTCAAGGGCGTCCGTCATTGTTCCGATAGTTTAGAACCAGCTACTAAGTTACTGTGCGTCATTACGAGGGAAGTGATGTCACGACTGTTGAATCCTATTGTGGGTGATCCTTAAGATGTGTGGGCTGTTATGTCGATAGGCACATACTTTAAGGTCGCTATGGGTCGTCGGTTCACGGTTATCGGCTGATAACAGGGGCAAAGTATATTTTATTTTACGAAGTGACTATTCTCACCCCCCGGATGCTAGTCTTCATGTCTTCATAATAGTAGTCCACAATTGTTGTATGTTTAATCCAAAGGTTGTAATGCAGTAATTTGTTAAGTTTCTTGTCACAAGTTGCACAATTAAAAAAAATAAATCAATCAAATCCAAATCGCAAAAAGCCGACGACGTTTTTTTCGGTAATCAAATCGGCCGGGGGGGGGGGGGGGGGGGGGGGTGAGAATAGAGGCAGCCTTTATTTTATTTTTCGAGTCAAAGATAATATTTCTGAATTCTCACCCCCCCCCCCCATCCCCCCGCGTAGTTTTGATAAAATATAAATACGACGACAACTGGCATAGTTCACAATTCCAGTTAATTACATAAGATAACATGGGCGCACACAAAAAGCCACGGAAGCAGTGACATAATATACAGGTCACTGTAATGACAATGCGATTTATAGGAGGGTAATAACCTTGAATTTAATACATATCAAATTACGATGACAAATATAAACAACGGCCTTTCCGTCAATTGCCCTGTGTGTATTTCACGCCTACCTCATTTGCATAAGCACTGAAGGTCGGCTCCGGATAAATAGGCTACTCTATAATAATTTATTACCTATTTGAGCGTGTCGTAATCAGGTGGGTGGGTCATTATGATAGCAAAATCTGGCCTAGGTTCTGTGTCATTGGTTTAATAATTAGCCTATTTATTCGACTTAAATGTGTCGACATCTAGTATCGATTTTGAAAGAGTGATAACAGGCAATAGATATCATCATCATCATCATCATCATCATCATCATCATCATCATCATCATCATCATCATCATCATCATCATTATAAGCATCTGAAAACGTGTGTATTTTTAATTTGATATTATCATTATAGTACACAATACGTGACTGTGTGGGATACGATGTGTATTTCGGCCAAGCTGTGTCAAATAAGAGTTGAAAGGTCAACCATCGGGCCTGGATGTCTTTTCAAAGCGTGGTATCTCCCACGTTTGACCTTTGATTTACACACGCTTAACTGCTGATCTACCCATTTTCACGAGTAGTGAGTGAGCTGTCGTGTAGCGCATTCACACAATATCCTCTTACTATTAGGCTCAATGCGCTTTGCAAGGCGTCCCAAGCTAACAACAACACTTTAAATGAAGGACGATACATGACGCCTGTAAGGCTCAAATTACAGTTTTTGACCTTTATTGGATTTTCGGACCGAAGGACGAGCCCGACCATGGAAGGACTATCTCCGAGATTACGAACTATTCAATATTGGTCAAAAACTTCATTATAACACTACAGTTGTGCAATTTCCTATTAAATCATCGTTAAAGTCAGTAAATATGAAAATATCAGAAGAGTAATTGAATTTTCAAGTAAGTCGAGATAAGAAGTAGATTTTTAAAGTGTCAACAACAGCCATAGATTAAACAAAAAGAAAAAACAACCCAAAAAACCCCACAAAAAACCCCCAAAAAACAACCCCCCCCCCCCCAAAAAAAAAAAAAATAAAATAAACAAAACAAATAAATCACCAAACCAAGACCATCCCATAGTTGTGTATTATCTCCTTTGTACAAGTTATGATGATCCAACTCAATACAAGTTCAGCTCTGTGCATAGTACGGAAGATTATTTTATAAGGAAAAGGTAAGGAGCCATTAATTTTTCGATAACTGACTGCTTACCTTGACCTTCGATTTGAAATTGTTTGAGCCAATGATACGATTACGTCACGAGCGGTCTTTAATGCATTTTTAGCTTGACTGGTTCATTCCTATTAGAGAGCACCGAAGGGGTGTTATAATGCAGACTTGCCAGGAACTACGAATTTCGGGTCCTTTTTGACAATTATATATATATATATATATATATATATATTTTAATTTAAACGATTTTTTCCTTTATATAGCGCAATATCCACTAAATGTGCTCAAAGCGCTTTACAAGGGGTCCCTGGTCAACAGCAACATTTAACATGTAGGTCGGGACATGACGCCTGTTAGGCGATATTGAAATATTTCGGACAAAGACAACGCTGTTAACGGCCAGGTACTCATTTTACACCTGAGTACGGTGAGAGAACGTGAGTAAAGAGCCTTTTCCAAGGACTCAACTATGCGCCGAGCGCGAGGCTCGAACCCAGGACCTTCCGATCCGAAAGCGAGTGTCATACCACTAGACCACATATCCGCACTATATATAAAGATCGTTTGGTTCAATAAACTTCTTCAAAACAGCGTTTTGTTGTCAGAGTTAAAAATATATTATAAAGGAGTTTAAATAATTTATTTAATGTATTTAAACACAACAATTGGTAACTTATAAAGCTAGTTATAATGTCTAATATGTTATCACCCTTGATAAAAAAAAATAATAATAAAGATAAAAAGAAAGGAGTTGCAGAATGTTTTCCAAAAAATGCCAAAATGAAATGATTGCCTTGGAATCGGTAACGATAACATAAAAAGTCGGATTAGATGAAAATCGGTTCTCGTCTTCAATGGATTAATAATGAATAGCCAGGTTATTCTAAACGAGAATAGTAGTATAATAATAATAATATGGTTTCAGAAGACACGCAAGCAGTACCTACCTAGCCAGTGGTGTTATTGATAACGTTGTCTGTTGTGTTCTTTCGACTTGTGATTGTAATTTTCAACGTGGTTGGATCGCCACCAGTTTCATTGAGTTTTTAATTTTTTTTTAATAAGTAGAATGCGGCTATGTGGTCTTGTGGTATGACACTCGCTTTCGGATGGGAAGGTCCTGGGTTCGAGCCTCGCTCTCGGCACATAGTTGAGTCCTTGGAAAAGGCTCTTTACTCACATTCTCTCACCGTGTGAAAAGAGTACCTGGCCGTTGACAGCGTTGTCTCAGTCAGAAAAAAATTGTAATATCGCCTAACAGGCGTCTTGTTTCGTTCTACATGTTACGTGTTGCTGTTGGTCAGGGGCCCTTGTAAAGCGCTTTCGACACATTTAGTGGATGTTGATCTATATAAAAGCTCAATTTTAAAGCAAATTTTTTAAGAATGATATTGAATCGTTAGCCCAGTTTGACACTAGAACAATAATTAACCAGTAGATTATTGACCAATCAAAACATGGAATTTGTGACACACCTTTACACGTGCTCGGACAAACATAGTTGGTTGTTTATAAACAATAACGTGAACTAATTCGACGTCCATGTGATCGTTGTTATTGTTTTTATATTGACAAATGGGTGACTAGTTATCACACGATTTTCTCGATCATATTATAAACGTTTAAGTTTACACATAGTTTTCTGTGTTGATTCTGCTGATCAAGAGGTAGAACAGTGGGTATTTTACTTACATCTATAGTAACACCTGTGTAGTTTGCTGTGTCTACCAATCACTGCCATTGTTTACATTATGACGATTGTCCGAGAGGCGTGGTTATCTACCGGTTAACTGCCGTGCTGTGGAAAATCTCGTATTTAATTTAAACTTGTGGCCAGAAAACTCGTTCTTTCAAATATCGATCGATTTAAATGACCCTCATCTTGAGAAGAAAAAAAAAAAAAGCCAAAATAAATAAAAAATAAAAACAACCCCTCAATAGGACTCGAATGAAGACTTTGCGCGAAGTCCCAGGTTTGAGAGTGTTTGTCAACATGATGGTGACAGAATGGGAATTTTATTCAGAGATTATTAATATTATTTATTATTATAATTGTTCTTCTTCTTATTCTTCTTCTTCTTCTTCTTCTTCTTCTTCTTCTTCTTCTTCTTCTTCTTCTTCTTCTTCTTCTTCTTCTTCTTCTTCTTCTTCTTCTTCTTCTTCTTCTTCTTCTTCTTCTTCTCTTCTCCGTCTCCTTCTTTCTTCTTCTTCTTTTTCTTCTTCTTCTTCTTCTTCTTCTTCTTCTTCTTTCTTCTTCTTCTTCTTCTTCTTCTTCTTCTTCTTCTTCTTCTTCTTATTATTATTATTATTATTATTATTATTATTATTATTATTATTATTATTATTATTACTATTATTACTATTATTATTATTATTATTATTATCAGTCAGGCAATTACATTCTTTAGAAATAACAAACATAACGGTTAATAAGAGTGAGAAAAGGAAAATGAGGACAAACCTAAACCATTGTAATCTTGGCTATTAAAACGTGTTCAATTGTTATGATGACATTCTATTTGAATTACACTAAAACTAGCATGGCTTAATTATGTCATTAACATGAAAGGATGGCTTTTCCATCAAAATGCTCAATGCTACATTAACATTATTCAGTGCTGATGGTTTTCCTCGGATCCTCGGAAATCCGCGATTTTTTTTTTGTCAGAGGAGGAATTTCCTCCTTTTAAAAATGACATTTTCCTCAATCAAATTTTCTGGCTTTGAGAGATTTGATTTGTAGTGGAACAAACTGGTGCAGCTTCCCCACTATCCACTTGTCTTGGGATGAGATTACTTGTTTTTTTTACTGGCCCTGGCCAGATACCCTAGCTGTGATGGAAACAGTCAAATGTATCGTTAGATTTTTGGGAGATGATATTTTTTGTATTGTAAGTTATTGTAAGTCATCTTTCTGTTATGCACTGTATTTTGTTATGTTTACATACTATATATGATTTGTAAACATTTGAGTGTATTTTTCTTAGTAGGGACCTGTGCTTGTGTCTGTATGAGACTTTTATTTAGGTCATCTCAAACTATATACTTTGATAGTGTGCTCTTGGAATCTGTTTCCTATTTGAACCAATTCCCCTTTGTCTTACCTTTTCTTGGGTACTTTAATTGTACTAGAAGTTTTTACTGACCCATTTTCTTCCTTTTTACTGTCACTGATATGACCTAAATGTGTTACAAGCGCTGTAAAACCCTTAAAAACAAACTTGTAACCGTAACTGTAAGGTGTTATGTTATTCTGGACGAGATAGAATCAGACTCCAATGAAACATTTTAAAAAATGACGTTTATTGACTTTTATTAACTTTTATTATTCATTGTCTATCAGATTATTTTTTTTTTAAGACCAGGGAGTGCAGTATTGTTTTATAGATGTTACATAAGTTGTTTTATTTTTTTAGAACACCCTGCATCCGAAAACAATTGTTTGCCTCACTGTGTCTCTTGTTAGATGTTGCTGAGGGCTAGGGACCTCTTGTAAAGTGCCTTGAGCACGTTTAGTGGATATCGCCTAATATAAGTATAATGATTTTTTTTCTCCTTTTATTTTTCAAATGGAATTCTTGTTTATTATACCATTAACAATGTTTTTTTTTTTCTATTTCAGATATCTATTGATGTAAGATACTGTACAGAACTTGAATCATCATTTCCAAAATGTTGCCAGACAAAATGTTAACAAGATGTTTATTATTTCAGTCGCCCAAATGGAATTATTTTCTATCGCTTTCACAATTTGGCAAACCGTGTAAATTATTTTGTACACATTCGTCATCATTATCATCTTCACGGTCATCGTTTAGATCCTATTCTTCACCGTCAAAATTGGTGCATGGAGCAATTACTAATAAAAGGAGCTGCGATGTTGATGTGCAAGCGCCTAAGAAGAGAAATCAATATCATGCATTTTTAGATAATATCTATGATACAAGTGCAATTTTTTCTAGTCCTCGGAATATTCATACGAGTGTTAGAAGTTTGGTGCAACGTTCTAACATTCCATGTGCAAGCCAATCTGCCCGTTCTCCTGCAAGCAAGATTTTCTTTGAGTTGGCGGCAAACGAGACACAATTGATGTTACATCGTGGGGAGACTGTTTCTAGATGTCTGCCTCTAATTTGGCTTCGGGACCACTGCCGATGCGAGACCTGCTACAACCATGCTACAAACCAGAAGGAAAACGTAGACTTGGATCTCTTTGAGAGTGGGACGATTGGAAGTGGCGGAGTCCGCTTGGAAGATGAAAACACTACCCTTGTTATACACTGTAAGTGTTGATGTAGCATTTTGAAAAAAAAAAAATTATTATTTTTTAGATTGAGCTTTTATTTCGTGCAATATCCACTAAACATGCTCAAAACACTTTACAAAGAGTCCCTGACCGGCAGCAACACGTAACATGTAGAACGAGACATGACGCCTATTAGGCGATATTATATTTCTTTTTTTCCCGACAGAGACAAGGCTGTTAACAGACAGGAACTCATTTTACAATGAGAGAATACAAGTAAAGAGCCTATTCCAAGGATTTAACTACGTGCCAAGAACGGCTCTAACTCAGGACCTTCCGATCCGACAGCGAGTGCCATACCACAAGACCACATAAACTCTCTCCTTACCAACCATTCTCCTGATTTCCCCCCAAAACGTCAAACCCATTCAACATAACATTTTTTTTTTCTTTTTCAAACTAACAATTGCAATATGTACATGCTATTCATAATTTGGGGTTCCGATAGCTCAGTTGGGAGAGCACTCGCTTCACTTGCAAAGGGACCAAGATCGATCCTTTGTGCAGTCGAGATTTTTTTTCGGACGCCCCTGTCCACCCAGCAGTGAATGGGTAGCTGAGTTTGTTAGATTTGGTGGAAAATACTTTGCGATAGACTAGCATCCTATACAAAGGGTAGCAAGCAATTGCTATTGTCCCATTTCACGCTATAGAAACCGGGATAAACTCCGGCTCCATGGGCCTAATGGCTCTGAACAGGGCTGGGAATCTTCCGCCTAAAGGCGGATTTCCGCCCAAACGGTGTTTTATCTCCGCCCATCACCATCACAATTCTGCCTTTTAAAAAGACTCGCCACAACCACTACATCAACATCCCTATCACCATTACTACTACAACCACCACCACATCATCATCTCTACCACCACCACCATCACTACTACAACTACCACCACATCATCCTACTACAACAACCACCACATCATTATCCCTACCACCACTACCACTACCTACAACCATCACCACCTCTACAGCTACAACCACTACTACTAGATATGAAGTGAGTAGAAAAGTGCCAGAAGACAATAGAGAATAAAAATTTTTCGCGGCATTGA
>NC_088370.1:29972183-30019683 GCF_034508935.2 Berghia stephanieae | reverse complement strand
TAAGTTTTGCGAATTATTTCCCCCTTTTCTTTTTCTTGTCTTTTTTTTTTTTGTTCTTTTCATTTATTTGTTTATTTATTTATTTATTTATTTATTTATTTATTTATTTATTTATTTATTTATGTGTTTATGTATGTATTTATTTATTTATTTTCTCTCACCTAACCAGGGAAAGATAACCACATAACAAAGTATTCCGTGGATTGGTTGATGTCCAATTCTTACAGTAGCAGCTGCAGCAAGAAGACAAAGGAGAGGATTCCTTCCATGGTGAAAAGAGTTTTGTGGAATGGAGACACACTGAGGGACGGGGGTGGGCCACTTCCTGTGACATACACAAGGCATGTGGAAACCGATGAGGGTCTTCGACAGACGCTTCGTAATCTACTAGACTTTGGATTTTCAATGGTTACAGAGGTTTGTGGGAACCTAAATACTGAACTCAAGAGGTTTTGCCATATTACTTTTCATAATATATAGGGGATGGTGTGGCTTAGTAAAAAGAACATTGCACTATTTCTTAAAGGGCAATAGTTAAGACCTTGCTTTTTGGCAGCAGATCTGTTGGTCTTACTTTAAGCCATTGTTTTTTTTGTTGTTTTTTTTGTTTTTTTTTTGTTTGATTTATTTATTTTTTTTTTTTTTCAAGAAATTTTATCCCCATGTGGTGTTGCTCTCTCATCGCTGACACAAAGTTCATTTTTTTCTTCTTCTTTTTTTTTTTTTGAAACTGATCATAGAGGCAAGTTTTCCCATGCAATAGATAGAATTAGAGGGATTTATTTATTTATTTACTTATTAATTAATTAATTAATTAATTAATTAAAAAATTAATTAATTTATTTATTTATTTATTTATGTATTTATGTATTTATTTTAAAGGCCTAATTTACATGAATGAAGATAATTTCTCTAAGTGCTGACAAAACTAGAATTTCTTTCTTTTATTCATATTGAAAGGTTAAAGTCACTAATCAGCATTTACTTCAGCTTGACTTTGCACTGGTTTGAAATGGTTGACCATAAAAATGAATTTCAGACGGGGGAGAGACTATTAATGAGAGTAGGCACAATTACAAGGGATAAATAATGTCACTAAACAGGGGTTTTAGTTACATGTATAATGCTGCTATTTTGGGATATTTATTACTAATAATATGCAGCAAAAAAAAAAAAAAAATTGGGACCAGAGGTCAATGTCGCTATCCAGGGGTTGTCATTATTCAGAGGTGTCGCTATCCAGGGGTTGTCATTATTCAGAGGTGTCGCTATCCAGGGGTTGTCATTATTCAGAGGTGTCGCTATCCAGAGGTTTTCACTGAAAACAAACTGTTTGTTAATTTTATTTTTATTATTATTTTTTTTTTCAAATGACAATCTTTGATTATGGACTAATATTATCACCAATCTAATTCTCCTAATATAATGACTGAAAAGGACACCCTTTTTTTTTTTTTCTTTATATTTGTTGTTGTTGAAAAGCGCAAAATTGAAACTTTGGTCTCGTCCATTTCCTCAGGCCCCAGCATCCATTGAGGGTATAAAAACAGCCACGGACAGGGTGTCTCCAATTCAAGAGACGTTCTTTGGTGAACTGTGGCAGTTCACATCGGATCAATCCTTTAGTGACACGGCTTACGACAATGGATACCTGTCTGCTCACACGGATAACACTTACCTTGAGATGCCTGCTGGGTAGGAGACTGGTGCAATGTATATCATGTCACATATTATATATCATTTCATATATCATATCCTATACATGTCAATCAACTATCATATCTTATCATATCAATATCTATATCATATCTATATCATCCTAATATCATAATATCCTATATCATATCATATACATATCCTTATCAATCTATATCATATCCTATATCATATCATATATCATATCCTATATCATATCATATATCCATATCATATCATATCCTATATCATATCATATATCATATCCTATATCATATCCATATATCATATCCTATATCATATCCTATATCATATCCTATATCATATCCTATATCATATCCTATATCATATCCTATATCATATCCTATATCATATCATATATCATATCCTATATCATATCCTATATCATATCCTATATCATATCCTATATCATATCCTATATCATTATCCTATATCATATCCTATATCATATCCTATATCATATCCTATATCATATCATATCATTCATATCATATCCTATATCATATCCTATATATCATATCCTATATTCATATCCTATATATCATAATCTATCTATATCATATCCTATATCATATCCTATATCATATCCTATATCATATCCTATATCATATCCTATATCATATCATATATCATATCCTATATCATATCCTATATCATATCATATATCATATCCTATATCATATCATATATCATATCCTATATCATATCCTATATCATATCCTATATCATATCCTTTATCATATCCTATATCATATCATATATCATATCCTATATCATATCCTATATCATATCATATACCATATCATATACCATATCATATACCATATCATATATCATATCATATATCATATCCTATATCATATCATATATCATATCCTATATCATATCATATATCATATCATATATCATATCATATATCATATCCTATATCATATCCTATATCATATCCTATATCATATCATATATCATGTCCTTTATCATACCCTATACCATATCCTATATCATATCATATATCATATCATATACCATATCCTATATCATATCCTATATCATATCATATACCATATCATATATCATATCATATACCATATCATACATCATACCATATCCTATATCATATCATATACCATATCATATATCATACCATATACCATATCCTATATCATATCATATCATATCATATACCATATCATATACCATATCATATACCATATAGACCTGTAAATTCTCAGTCAATTATCTGAAATCAGTCAATTCGTAAAATTCAAATATTTTTAAAAAGGGAAGAAAGAATTGAATAAAGAAAGATTTCATGAATCGTAGTCGAATGACTGTAAAGTTAATTAGGAATGTTCCACAGCGCTACGCATATCTCATGGGCCGTTTATATTAACGATGGATATATTGCCAAGGCTAAGCAACGCTTTTTAGAATTGCCGTGTCTGAACACACCCCAGTGTCTTTTCACACAGCCTTCGTGAAAATATTTTTTCACTTTCCAAACCTGTCGTAGCCAATTTTAACTGAGCCGCCGAGCGATAAATTTCACTGTTTCGTCTAGCCAAAATTGACCACATTTACTTGAAGGACAGGAAAAGTATGAAAAAGAAAAATTCAAACACCGGAAGTTCGTTATGTAGACACCTTCAAATCAAAAGTTATATGATTGCTACAAGCACATTTCGATTGCCTCATGTTGTAAACAAACTGGTTGACGTTTCTAAGTTTCTTCACTGATTGGATACCTAATTATAAGGAACAATGGCAATTAGCCTAATTAATTCCCGCACAAATTAATTTTCTGCCATTGCTTTGCTCAAGTGAGCTTGCTGTTTACCTTTCATTTTGATTCTTTGGATTTTACCGCTACGACGAATTACGAAGAGTTTCAGTTTCAGTCAATTTTCATAGAGCTCATTTACAGGTCTAACCATATCATAGATCATATCATATACCATATCATATATCATATCAAATCATATATGTCATATATCATATCATATCATATCTTTAACTAATAAAAACAAGTAAAAGTTAGAGACGGTGCAAAGAAGAGCTGCCCGTTTAGTTTTCGGCAATTTTGACATGAGACACTGCGCTGAAACTTTGATTACCAACCTTCAATGGCCAACTCTGGAAGAACGAAGAAAGCAAGCTGAAGCAACCACACTCTACCGTTCAGTACATAAGTTGATTGACATTCCCCACGACCTTAAACCTGCAACAACAAGGGGAAATACCAGAGAAAACGATCACAGATTCCAAATCCCATGCTCAACAGTGCAATGCCATGAGCAGTTGTTATTCCCATCAACGATTTGAATTTGGAACAGCCTGCCTGCAGTTGTAGCTACTTCTGAAAACCTTAAACAGTTCAGAGACAACATCGCTTCTGTGCCACTCTAAACACCAACATCCACAGCAAAGTCTGCGACAATACACTCCAGGTGGTTTGCAGATGTGCATGAAGAAGGAAGATATCATGTCATATCATAAGGGTTAAAAGGCTAGTAAGAGTTAATCATTTAAGTGCCTTTGATTGAAGACAAGTAACAGGTAGGAAAAGAATGGATTTGAATAGAGTATTTTTCTCCCTCCCAAATTGATTAATAATGATTACGTTGACTAAAATTTGTATTTTGAACATTAAGTTTAATTTAAATACTTGTAGCATAAAAATCTGAACAAGTGTGAATGAAACGGTGCCAGACAAAGCACTGTTGCAAACACATTTGTTCAGATCTTTATCTTACACCGGTGCCTGCTTTCTAATTTCTCAATTTGACATTTGTCCATTCTTTGCGTGGACAGTATCCAAGTGTTCCAGTGCCTGGGTCATGATGGGAAGGGAGGAGAGACCATGCTAGTGGACGGGTTTCATGCCGTTGACAAACTCAGGCAGTCTCATCCCGATGCCGTCAGGTAAGGACAGACAAAAAGACGCCATTGCCAGGACATTTAAAAACCAAAAAACCAAAAAGAAATTAAAAAATAAGAAAATAAAGAAGATAAATTCCCTTCAATTGTCCCCATGCTGGATATTCGTCTTTACAATATCCAGGGATGCAAAATGACTGGTTTTATTCTGGGAGTCCCAATAGCTCAGTTGGTAGAGCACTCGCTTCACAATCAAAGGGACTGAGATCGATCCCGGGTGCAGTCGAGATTTTTTTCTGACCCCCCCCCCCCCCCCCCCCCATCTCCTCTATGTCCACCCAGCAGTGAATGGGTGGCTGGGTTTATTAGATCTGGCAGAAAGTTCTTTGTCATAGTCTAGTGTCCTATCCAAAGGGTCGCAAGCAATTGCTATTGTCTGTTTCCCGCTATAGAAACTGGGATAAACTCCGGCTCCATGGGCCTAATGACTCTGAAGGACTATTTTTTAAACTATCCCAAGTCGTCTTTACAATATACAGGGATGCAAAATGCTTTTACCCAGTTTTTTGTTCTCTGTTTTTTTTTTTTTTTTTTCATACCTCAATTCAAATCCAGCACCTTTTCATGCCTCTAAGAAGTCTGCTTAAGGTCCCTCTTCTCAATACATAAATAATGTTATTTGAATTGATGAAGAAAAAAAAAGGCCCCACACACTTGCAAAACCCCCCTCCCCCCCAAAAAAAAACAGGAAAAGAGGAGAGTTAAGAGATATGTTTTTGTTCGTTCATTTACAGGGTTCATTTTAGGTGAGACCTTGCTTCTGCTCATGTTCAGTTTAAAAAAAAAAGAACCCAACTCCTGAGGCATCCTCGAATATATCTCAAGGGTGCGGTTTTGGGGTGGTAAATAAATTCATTCATTCATTCATTCATCCCATGATTTGATGATGTGTTGACTATTGTATATATTATATAGATATATTTATAAAACAAAGAGATAACACGGGCATCCTTGACTCGAGATTGAAGTTCAGATCTTCTGATCATTGGACAATTTACGATTCTTTCATTTCTTTGTATTTATTAAACTAGTTTTGTTTTTTTTTCGGGCCAAACAACACTACAAGCTAGCGAGTCGGGTCTGTGTTTTATTGATAATGCACAAAGAAATCAAAAAATGTGTTTAGTCCACCTCTCAAAGTAAGATTCTTAGATATTTCATGACCAATTGTATGGTAGTAGTATAATTTGTGGTTTTCTGTCCAACTGCTTGAATGACAATTTGACCAAAAAATTGAAAAACGTTGGATTTGTAGTCATGTGAAACAAAAGAATATTTTAAATTGCCAATCAGCTGTCTTTTACACCTTATTTTAAACCAATAATAAAAGCAAAAAAAATTGCACAATCGTTGAATAATTTTTTAAAAATTTACTAAGAAATGATAGGGTTTTCCATAAGGAGGGATGGAATAAATAATTTACTTTGTATCTTTTCTCATCGTCATCTTGTACAGGTTTCTATCCACCCACCTGGTTCCCCATGAATACAAAGAGCTGCCTAGAAAGAGTGAGAATGGGAAAGCTGGTAGCCCTGGGTATCACATGTACACCTTGTGTCCCGTTATCAACCTACACCCAGACACAGGGGAGATAATGCATCTACGGTTTGTTTATTCTTCTTCATAACACTTTCCCTTGCCGCTGATTTTTCACGTTTGGCCATTTTCAGTAGGATCATCACCACCATCATCATCTGGTGCCTTTCCAACCCTATCTATCGTTCGTTGCCCTGATAGTCTCCACATTACTTCTTCCTTGTGTCAAGTTTCTAATGTCGTCCACTAATTTCATCCTCTGTCTTCCGATTACCCGCTTCCTATCTATCATTCCTCTTGTCATCAGCCTCTCAATTCCCTCTCTCCTCATTACACGGCCAAAGAATCTTGCTTGCCTTCTTCTTATTCTGACAAAAGAAAGAGTTCTTTTGTATCCTGCCTCCTTTAGTACCTTTCTATTAGAATAGCTTTCAAAATTTGAGATGCCATCACAGAGTTCTACTTTATTATTAGAGGCAGAACTAGGCATTCCGCCATGTGATCATATGAAACCGCTTGCGGGGAGGAAAGTGTGGGAATGGTATTGTGTGCGATTAACTCTCTCCTTACCACCCATTTTCAGGATTTTCCCCAAAACCACACGCCCAACTAACACAAAAATAGATTTTTTATCACTGAAACACAATAGCAGTAAAGTTCTTCCAATGCATAACTTCTTTAGCAAAACATGCTCTACAACACACTGTCCATTTTCTTTAAAGTTTATGATGTACAAAAGAAATTTGAATGAGAAATATGTTGGTTGTATTGTAACGAATGTGACAATTTTCCTATAGTTGGTAGGGTTAAGGTGATGACAGAAAGAAGAGACAGGTGAAGGATGCTAGTTTGGCTTTCTAAGGCTAAAAATCTACTGATTGACTTTATTCCTAGTCTATGTTCCATTCCTTTTCATGTCCTGCCATAACTTTGTATTTGTTTTCAAAGCTGTACATTTTCCTACTCCTTTAAATTTATTTTATGTTTGATATACCCTTCACAGGACGCATATGGTTGCATTTAAACCTACTATTTATGGATCCAAAATATTTTTACATGAATGAATTAAACAACCCGACATAAAAGAATAAATGGGCAACTCCATAAGACTGTCGACGAGGTTTTAATAGAGAAATGTTGACTTTCATGGCAAGAAATCTGGAGACCGAACCTACAATGAAGGATGTGACAGTGATGTTTGACTCCATGGCAATACGCGCTGAATACGCATACGAAGCAAAAAAACAAGTGCTACTCAGGCAGGTGGGAAGTGCTACGGTCGGAATAAGTGAGGACACCAAGGCATTGGTGTTCATGGCTGTAGGATTGAGGGGCCACTGGAAACAACCGATGGGCCATTTTTTCATCAACAAGCTGTCGGCAGTGGTCCAAGCCAATATAGCCAAGGAGGCAATTGTCTTGATGAACGACTGCGGATGATTCTGTGTCAGGAAAGTTGTATGTGATGGATATATCAGACACAAATCAAGCGACGGCTCATAATCTTGGCTGCAGCTTTGAAGAAGAATTGAAATGCTCCATAATTTACAACTTAAAGATAACCTTGTTTTTGCTAATAAACTCAAGGCAATTCATATTGCTTTCCACAAGAACAACATGAACGTGCAATTGGCCTTGCAACTCTAAGTAACTCTGCAACTGCCATCGATTTCTGCAGGGGGGATCTCCATTTGCCTGAATTCGCCGACAGCAAGGTTTTTAACGAGGCTTTTGATATCTGTAACTCTTCAACTCCTATTGCCAAGGGATTCAAAAGCCGCATTGACAAACACAACTTGATGATTAAGTGTAAAGCCATTGATGACATATACTCATAAATCACACAATTAAAGGAACCAAATGGGAGGCCTTTGATCAGTGGTCCGAGGAAAACAGTATTCATTGGTTTCATAGTGACGTTTGCATTAAATCAAGAAATTGGCCACAGATCTGCTGTCAAATGACGACACTGGCTTCAAATACTTGTTGACATACAAGCTAAGTCAGGATCATTTGGAGACCTTTTTCTCGATGGCAAGAGGACACGGTGGATGGAACAACAACCCCAATACGATGCAATATCAATATGCATGAAGAGGATTACTTCAAAAGAATGACGTCACACCATCAAAGAATGCAAACGCAACTCCTTTGCCAACTGTTGTTGAATCCGAAAATGGTAACACTGATGGGGAGTGCAACATATAGCAGTACAAATAAAACAGAAATAAACACTATACCTACGTAAAGTACTAGGTAACACTGATGGGATCAGTGTTACCTAGTACTTTACGTAGGTATAGTGTTTATTTCTGTTTTATTTGTACTGCTATATGTTGCACTTTTTGAATCCGAAAATACAACTTTCCACTCTAATCCTACATCAACCATCTCTATTGATCTGCCACTTTCGAGAGAATTCTCAGAAACCCCATCGATTATCACGCATCGGATTACATGAGTGGCTATATAGTCAGAAAAATCATTGACAAAATAAACTGTAATGAATGTGCACAATACATATCAACACTACATTCTGAGGATATAGGAGAAAGGTCCACATTCACAAAACTGAAGGATCGCGGTGGTTTAAAATACAGCACACCGCAAATGTTTAAACTTGTTTCCACAACAGATTCTGTATTCAGGGCTCATTTACTGCATCATGGCATTACTACTGGCCTTCACCATAGAACTATTCCTCAAATTACAATAGAAAATCTGGACATTATGCGTCCTCAATTTTTTACCCATCTAGACACTCATTGTGGAGACGTCCATTTTGTAAACTTTCAAGACGACCATCCACACAGATCGTCAAGGAGGCTGTTAAAACCTTCTGTAATGTCATGATTCACCACCATCGAAGACTCATCAAAGATCGTTATGTTTGTAAACAGAAGCCATCGATTCACCCCTCATTATCAAAAAAAGATTCTGTTTGAGCATCAGTAACTGTAAGTACAGATCTTCAACTGTATAATGTAAAGATTGTAATTTTCAATGATTTTGGAGATATGCAACTAATTGACTGTCTTAACCCCTCTACGAGGAATATTGGTCGCTTTACATAGGAGGAAATAGAGAGAAATATATATTTGACAGGAAGCAATACTGAGGGAAGTGAGAAATATAGGCAAGGAACGCATTTCGAGTTACCTCCCTAAGTAAATATTGAGTTACCTCCTAAGTAAATGAATCTGACGAAGTGACTGCGACCCTCCATTCCTGTGGTAGCTTCATCTCACTTCTCATTGGGCATAATTACCTAATCAGTCAAGAGACGCACATCCCTCACTCTATGTGTAATGTATCAACTGTAGTGTATCGACATGCTGATAGTTCAGTCACGTGTCTCTCACTAGGCTTTTGTTGCGTCGTCGTCGTTGTTGTCGTGGATACACAAAGTACACAGAGAGACGTCAATGGTACACACAATGTAACTGCAATTCGCCCACTCCCACCTGTGTGCCTTCCGCTTTTTTCTTGATGAGTACGTAGTTTTCTCAACTAGGTGCTAAACTTTCAACTCACACCCCCTTTGTATCCGTGTTCCAAGAAATATTTCACCGTTATAGTCCTGCATATATATATGTATATGAGTTATATAGGCCGTAGAACGGGGATTTTAACATTTCCTGTTGTAGTCTAGCTCTTGTTGCAACCGAGAACATTGTACGCGAGCTGTACTTTATATATATATATATGTATATGAGCCAAGGTCAAAAGGTGCCCGTCTGATACCAGTGTTAAGAAAATTTGAATTTTACTTAATTATAGGCTGTTTTCATTGGGTTAATGCTTGTAATCAATTGATAATATGAAGAAGAGATAACATGAGATAGCACAACATACTCTGTTCAAGAGAATATGAAATAAACAACTTGAAAGTGAAATTTGAATGCTGTTTGGCATGTGCTTAAAACGAGGTAAACGCATCACCTTTTTAGAAATCATGTAGAAATTAAATGTGATGTTTTAGCTCACGTGATTGAAATTTGACCAAAAGTATAATGTCAAAATTTACTTTTAAACGCAGTTGCAGTATATTACATATCTGATTAAGTTTCAAATAGAGTTCTTAAAAAGTTGGTGTTGCTTGTGACCTTTGGTGTCATCAAACACAGCATAATACTAAGCCTCAACACGAAACGTTAAAGCTCATGTTTAATGTTTATAAAATGTTTAATTATGGGAAAAAAGCATAGATTTACTATCTGAACTCAAATCTTGGAGTAAATGTATACCGTTTTGCCGATATTGAGGTTTATTGGTTTTGGTGTCATTTGTCACAAGCAACACGGCATGCGTGAACACGTGGAAGTTTGTTTCGTTAAATGGCGATTCGCAATTTTGATCCACCCTTCTTACCAGTCTTTGAAGTGCAGCACTTTTGTTTGCCTTTACAGTGTGGCTCCAGGGAGAAAAGGTAAGTTGAACTTTGGTGTCATCGCTATTTTACATTGTCACAAGCAACACTTGATATTGGATATTACAAAGTGCCACCAAAAAAGTATGTTTTCAGCTGTTATTCTATTTACAAATATGATATTATGACATCTCACATAAGACTGTGATTTCGACATAATTAATTATTTCCTTGTAATTCTATTTTTTTATGCTTCAGGGTTGTATCAATCAAGAAAAAGACAAAACTCAAGCTTTCGCCGAATCCAGATAAAAGAAGGGTTGCCAAGAAATTTGATTTGATTTACTATTAACACACTAAATTACTACAAATTAGCAGATTTGAGCAGTTGGGTGGATGTTACCGTATGGTTACATGAATTCATTACCATGGCTGATATTTATCTAGTGTTTGTGTGACTTTTGGTACTTTTTGTGACCATTGGTGTCATTGGTTAAAATGTCACAGGTGACACTAAAGTTTGAAGTTTCTAATACATTTCTATTTTCATGTTCTTCAAAGCTTGAAATGTCATTGAATTACATTTCAACAGGCGATATTACATGTGTTCAGTTGCTATTCTTGATTTATTGAGGCAAAATTGCGTTCTAGTGCCGATTTTGACCAAAGTAATAGCAACAATGGTATTACTAATTTCTAAGTATATTTCCAATTTGAAAGTATTTAGTTTCTTAAAATATTATTGAATTTTATTTTATAGTAGGTTATTGTGCTTTTTTGACTGAAAATAATGATATATTGTGGACGAAAGTGTGATTTGGTGTTGCTTGTGACATAAGTAATGGTGTCAGCGGTCTTATGTCACAAGTCACATTCAGATGCTCTAATTTCCATGTATATTTCTATTTTTGAAGTCTTTGGTTTCGGAAATATTTTTAAATTCCATATTTAACTGTGGTTATTACACTGGTTTGACTGAAATTAATGATAAATTGTCGAAATTGCAATTTGGTATTGTTTGTGACATAAGTAATGGTGTCATCGGTCTAATGTCACAAGTGACACAATGTCGCTAAATAAGATATGCTTTGGTCACATTATTTCCCAACATTTTATTCCAAACGTTTCTGAACATTGCTGGTAATAAGCATATGCAATATTGTTGTTGTTGTTAATGTACAAACATTTTTATGAAATAATATATTTGCATTCTATGTTGCTTGTGACCGATGACACCAAAAAGCAACATTTTCTCCAATAGTTGGTAATATTATTGTACTATGATTGTTGTTGATTGTGTCCTTTTGTCTATAACTTACTAAATAAAGTTTGATACTCAACAAAAATTATTTGGTTATTGAGTTTTTTGTCTCATTTTGGTGTCACCGGTCACAGGTGACACCAGCAACCTATAGGTATTGTTGACGATATTATGCTGCGTTAGACCTTAAAGTTATCTAAAGGGCCTTTGATTCATGAAGTACAGGGTTTTTGCTACATATATAGAAACATGAATGGACTATTATGTCACTTTTATTTTGAGAAAAAAAATTGGCACCTTTTGACCTTGGCTCATATATATATATATATATATATATATATATATATATATATATATATATATATATATATATATATATATATATATATATATATATATATATATATATATATATATATATATATATATATAGAGAGAGAGAGAGAGAGAGAGAGAGAGAGAGAGAGAGAGAGAGAGAGAGAGAGAGAGAGAGACAAAGATATACTTTATTTTGAACACGCTTGCACAAACACCAACACATTCATACATGCATGATATATGTATATATGGAGAAAGAGAGTGGGGGGGGGGAGAGACAGAAAGAAAGAGAGAAAGGCAGAGATAGAGAGAGAGAAAGGCAGAAAGAGAGAGAGAGAGAGAGATCAGCTGATTTAACAGTGTAAACGTACACTGTTGGAACGAACCGACCGACACTTTCTGACATTTTGTCTCGCTCTATTAGTCACACGCCAAGTAACGTTGAGAACTATAACTTCCCTTTCTAAGTGTTACGGTAGACTTCTGTAATTGCCATACAAAATTGGCTTTTACATTTTACAAACATATATTAGGCAAGCAAATGACTATAGTTTGTAAAACCTAATAAAACATGGAGTAAGAAAAATTAAAAATAATTTAGTTTGTTATAGTAAGGTTAAACCTATAATACAGAATACTTAAAAATTCATAACTTTTTTTTTTTTTTTTTTTTTAAATATTCATCTTATCTTGTATTGCCTATCAATTCATGACGATTGAGATTCTAAACAGTTTGTAGGGTTGATAATAATTCAATAACGAGCCTAACGTAACCATTGAATTTGGGGGAGGGGGGGGGGGGTGACCCCAAAGAAGTATGCCTCATGTTTACAAAAAAATAAAAACAGTCTCCTTAGTCGAGGTAGGCTGATTTTTTATTTTTAATGTGGTCTTTTTCATTTCTTGTATTTTTCCATCTGCTTTGTCTGGCACTGTTTCATACCCACTTTTTTAAAGATGTTTATCTTGTGTCCAATGCCTGTTCCTTAATTTAATTTATCACAAAGATATTACAGCCTGCTTTGTAAAGTAAAAACAAAACATTTCTGACCTTTGGCTGGAAGTTAATCAGAATACCTTGATGGAGGAGGTATAAGTAATTATATATACTTAGGTATATAAGTATGTGTCTATACTTTGGTGTAAAGTTTGTATATATATATATGTATGTATATACTTAGGTATATACATATCTATATATACGTAGGTATATACGTGTGTGTATATGCCATGGTCTATAAGTATGTATATCAATGTAGGAATAAAGTTTGTGTATATCCTTAGGTATATAAGTATGTATAATATGTGTGTCTCTATATAGCCAGGTAAATAAGTATGTATATTATATACTTAGGTATATAAGTCTGTATATATATACTTAGGTATATAAGTATAAGCAATATTGTAGGGCCTTTAAACTTGTTTTAAGGAAAGGACTATTCATTAAACATTTATTTTAGTCGTTATTACAATTTTTTTTCGAGTGAGACAAAGCTGTTAACGGCCAGGTACTCATTTTACACCTGAGCACGGTAAATGTGAGTAAAGATTCTTTACCAAGGATTCTACTATGCACTGCTCATAACAAAGCTGTGCTGTTTATAGTGTAGGCACTGATCTTGTGTATCTAGGCCTCATTCAATACAAAATTTTGCATTATTCTATTAAATTGATACCCACCAATTGTGATGGTGAAAAATACTGGATATGATCTTTTTTTTTTTTTATATAATGAATGATTGTCTGAAATGATAATTCGAATGGGCCCTTTCACTGTCTTGATGGATTTTTGGTATCTGTACATGAAGGTGTTCACCATTTCAAAAAGAAATGTGGTTTTAAACATTATCGCGTCCCTCTCACAACTAATGGAGTCAGAACAGGGCCAATGCACATCAGAACAGGGCCAATGCACATCAGAACAGGGCCAATGCACATCAGAACAGGGCCAATGCACATCAGAACAGGGCCAATGCACAAACACCACTGAAGTTTGACACACTAGCTGTACTGTAAAGCAATGAACTTTCTTCTGAACACAAACTCATAACGCATGTCCTCTGCTTGATTTGCCATCTTTTAACATTTTCTTTCCTCTGTTACTGGGTGGGGTTCTTTGACCTCACGTGGTGGGCAGGAGGTCACTTGCTGTGTCTTCTATCCCCTTATTTATATCTGTTTTCCAAATTGCTTTCTGTCTTTGTCTTGGGATGGGATTGCTTGGTTTTGTCCTGGCCCTTGATGTGATTTTTTTTTACCTTGTTAATCATCTCTCTTAAATATTGTTGGTTATGTTTTATTTTTTAAACATTTGAATGTATTCCTCCTAGTGGAATCCTGTGCTGGTGTCTGGATGAGCCTTTTACTTTTAGGTGATCTCAAACTAAGTGCACTTATAGTGTGCTCTTGGAATCTACATCTGTTCCCTTTTTGAACCATTCCCACTTTGTCTTACTTTCACTTGTGTGCTGTTCATTGTAATTCTAAAATATTTTCACTATCCCATATTTTTCCTTTTTCCTGGTGCTGAAATGACCTATACTATATGTGTCACAAGCGCTGTAAAAACCCACCAAAACAACTATTTCTTTTGTTGTCATTAATGACCTTTTTTCCCCACCTCCCCCTTCAGGTTTAACCCTTACGACAGGGCGCCTTTGAACACCATCCCACCAGAAGACATGGCAGAGTTCTACCGTTGCTACAGCCTCTTATCCACCATCATTGCTGATCCTAAAGGTCAATTCTGGGTCAAGCTGAACCCCGGTACCATCCTGCTCATCGACAACTGGCGTGTGATGCATGGCCGGTCTGCTTTTGATGGAAAACGGGTCATGAGTGGATGTTACCTTCGACGAGATGATTGGATGTCTCGAGTTCGAATCATGGGGTTATTAGATGGATAGACGTGGATTCTTCTTCTTTACTCTTCTCCTCTTGGTTCCTTGTGGAGCATAAGGCGCCAACTAAATTTCACCAGGCATTTCTGTCTTGAATCATTTTAAAAATTTAAGACCTCTCTAAAGTCTTCATCTTCTTCAAAGAAGTTCCTGAATGTAACTGTGAAGTTATATGCAAAGGGTAGTTGAGGATGTGTTCAAAGGGCAGTTGAGGGAATTTGAGGATGTACTTGTTTCATTTTAATTTGCAGTTTTAAAAGAGAAGCTAATAGGATTGAGGGGGAAAGGAGGGGTGTGTGTGTGTGTGAGGGGGGTATGCACTTATTAAGGTCGCTATACCTTTACTAGTGGTAATGTGGTATTATATATATATGTATATATGAAAAATTCATATCTATATGATGATCAAACTGTTTTGCTTTACCTCAAAATATGCCACTGGTCCCATTCATGGCGGTATATAACCAGGTTTACTATGTGTTCATAGCCAAATTTCCAGAATAAAAATGTATATATTGGATGTTTTTCTCAACACTTTTTCTCTCTTTTTGTTTTCCTTTGTTATGAATTGTGTTTATGTTCTTCTTCCCCTTCCTCCTCTCCCCCTTTTTCGTGTCTAGTTTGCTCATTTGAATGGTGATATAGGTAAATTATTGAAAGCCATCAATAATCTACATTTGTTCCATAGTGGGCAGGGAGGTCACTTGCTGTGTCTTCTATCCCCCTATACTATGTTTTCCGAGTTTGCTTTCTGTCCTTGTCTGGGTGGGGTTCCTGACCTCTCGTAGTGGGCAGGGAGGCACTTACTGAATCTTCTATCCCCCTTGATCTGTTTTCCAACATGCTTTCTGTCCGTCTTGGAAAGAGGTTACTTGGTTTAGTTCAGGCCCTGGCCGGATACCCTAGCTGGGAGGGAAACAGTCAAATGACAAGTTAGAGTTTTGGGAGATGATATTTTTTTCCTTGTAAATCATCTCTCTGTTATGCACTGTATTATTTTTGTTTACTTATTGTATATGATTTGTAAAACATTCGAGTGTATTCCTCTTAGTGGGGACCTGTGCTTGTGTCTGAATGAGACTTTTAGGTGATCTCAAACTAAGTACTTTGATAATGTGCTCTTGGAATCTACATCTGTTTCCAATTTGAACCAATTCCCCTTTGCCTTCCTTTTTCTTGGGTGCCTTAATTGTAATTCTAGAACTTTTGACTATCACATTTTCTTACTTTTTATTGGCGCTGATATGACCTAAATGTGTTGCAAGCGCTTTAAAACCCTTAAAAACAGACAAATTTCTGTCCTTGTCTTAGACTGAGATTACTTGGTTTTGTTCTGGCCTTGGCAGAGAGGGAAACAGTCAAATGTTCAGTGTTAGTGTTAGTTTTGGGAGATGATATTTTTTTCCTTGTAAATCTTCTCTCTGTTATGTATTGCCATATTTGTTGTATTGATTGTGTAATGTAAACATTTGAGTGTCTTCCTGTTAGTGGGATTCTGTGCTTGTGTCTGGATGAGACTTATGTGATCTCAAAATAAGCACAATAATGATGTATTCTTGGAATCTTCATCTGTTCCCTTTGTCTTACTTATATAATCGTGTGCTTTTAATTGTCAATCTTATTTTTACTGGCAATGAAGTGACTTAAATGTACGGCAAGCGCCATAAAAACCTTAAAAACCAAAACAAAGTATCAAAAGTGAAAGCAAAGTCCTTGGAGATGGCTCTTTACTGACATTACATGGGGATCCCGATAGCTCAGTTGGTAGAGCACTCACTTCACACACAAACGGACCCAGCAGTGAGTGAATGGGTAGCTGAGACTGTTAGATTTGGCGAAAAGTACTTTGGAATAGACTAGCATCCTATCCAAAGGATAGCATGCAATTTCTATTGTCCATCTCATGCTATAGAAACCGGGATGAACTCCGGCTCGATAGACCGAATGGCTTTGAAGGACTACTCATATTACAGATCTGCTAGAAGCTGTGGACTGTAAAAAGTAATAAACAAAAAAATGAATATAACAGCTTCAAAAAAGAACAAACTACCAAACACAATGCATTTAGTATTTATGTTTTCATCTTTTGCTGTAGGATGAAGAAGGGTATTCAGTCCGAAACGTTCTGTATTTGGTATTTTGACCTTTTACGGTGCTTGCAACACATTAAGGTCATATCAGCACCAGTACAAAGGAAGATAATGGGATAGTAAAAACTTCTAGAATTACAATTAAACCACACAAGAAAAGGTAGACAAAGGGGAATTGGTTCAAATAGGGAACAGATGTAGATTCCAATAGCACACTACCAGTGTTCTTAGTTTGAGCTCACCTAAAACTCTGATTTGAACACATCTTGTCAACATTTGAGTGTATTCCTCTTAGTGGAATCCTGTGCTGATCCAGTCACCGGCACAGCATTCCACTGAGAGGAATACACTCAAATGCTTACAGGATGTGTTCAAAACAAAAAAAAAAAATAACTATCAGTACATAAGTGAGATGATTTACAGGGGGAAAAAATATCAGCTCCCAAAAGTAACACTATAAATTTGACTGTTTCCCTCTCAGCCAAAGAGTATGGAGTGGGTTTGGACAAAACCAAGTGATAGAAGACACAGCATGCGACCTTCTGCCCACCATGGACGGTCAAAAGACCCCATCCAGTGTTCCAATTTTACTCTACTTGTTTTTTAGGGGTTTTCCAACGCTTGTGACACTATAAGCTCATTTCAGCACCAGTGAAGTAAAGAACATGAAGATGATAGAGGAAAAGTTGTGATCTGAAGTTAAAAGCACCAACGAGAAAGCAAGACAAAGGGGACTGGTTCAAAATGGGACTATTTCAAATAAGAAACAGAAGATTCCATGAGCAATCTATCAATCGATGTGTCTATTTTGACATTACCTAAAAGTCCCCTTTAGGCAAATGGAGAATTCTAATTACCCAATCAAAATAAGTAACAAATTACTGATTCAAATTTTGGAAACAAAAAGGAGACTATTTGGACATATTTTAAGGAGAGACAGAAATATTACAGCAAGTAAGGCAATGGCGTTATTCTTTACACCAAGCGGACAAACAAAGGCAGACCCACATCAAGCATATACACTATGATAAATAAAAACCTCAAGCGCCTAGATGACACACAAGAACTGAGATGCGAAAAGGATTTTGAATACCTCAACAAATCAGAGAAGTTGCCAAAGCGTCTCAGTCCGAAGATTAGGAGGCGATCGGCGATATTTCAAGAAAGTTAAAGTTGCTTTAATACTAATAATAATACATGGCATTTATATCGTGCATTTTCATCACTGTGATGCTAAATGCACATTACAAATAAATCTACAAAATTTACATATGTATATAAATCGTATACCACAATTATATCCATAGCAGTTGTGAATGTAATGTATCAATATCATGAAAATGTAACGGTAAAAAGGTAGTGCTTTAACAATGATTTAAAACTATCACAATAGAATTTGCTTCTCTTATCCTTCTGGGGCAGATCATTCCACACAAGGGGCTTAGTGTGAGTAAAGGGATGGAAAAAATAAATTACTGTACCGGATCGCAATGCAAGGCCGACACCAATTAGTATTGCCAAATCAGTACCGTAGTACTAAAGTCATGGAGATTGGACAAGATGCCAACTTCTCTTGACTATCATTCATAAACACCTTTCCAGATTCTGATAGTGAGCAATCTCTTACTCAACCCAATTAAGTTTGCGGTGTGGATCCAGGAGAAGGTCGGTTGGATCGTTCTTCGTCTGGCTACTCATCTTCAGCTGTTTCAGCATGATTGGATCTAAGCTAGAGTCACCATCAGCAAAAATGTACAAATGGAAACTTAAAAAGAACAGTAATGCCTGCTAGAAGTGTCAGGCATCTCCAGAGACCAGCGATCAAATCGTCCTCCACTATCCAGTGATGAGACTTGTAGGCGGCTGGGAAACAATTCTTAAGGCAGAGGAAGACTTTCAAAACTGGGTTGATGAAATTCATTTGGAGGTTTAGTCATACCCTGCTGCTGCTACCACTACTATCACTCTATCCCCTTATATCTGTTTTCCAACATGCTTTCTGTTTTTGTCTTGGAATGAGATTACTACTACCACTACCGCTACTGCTACTACCACCACTACTACTACCACTATAACTGCTACTCAATCCGGGCCATCTACCCTCATGTTGTCTGCGCTCTCTTGAGAGTTTTGGTGCTGAGTCAAAAACAAAATTGGATTCAAGGGGGGTAAGGGAGATGGGGTGTGGAAGTGACAGTGACAGAGTGGTTAAGGCACTGCACTCTCGCCACAGCTGCCCCTGCAATCAATGCTATTCATGCACTGTTAATATTTTGTGATCCATTGGTTTTATCAATCTAATTAACATGAGGATTCAATTAAAAATGACACTTAAAATCTACTGGGAATTCATCATCATTGTCGTCATTGTCACATTGTTTTGTTTTTGTTTTTTGAGGGTTTTACGGCACTTGCAACACATTAAGGTTATATCAGCGCCAGTAAAAAGGAAGAAAATGGGATAGTAAAAAGTTTAAGAATAACAATTAATGCATCCAAGAAAAAGTAAGGCAAAGGGGATTTGATTCAAATAGGAAACGTGTAGATTCCAAGAGCACACTATCAATGTACTTAGTTTGAGATCACCTAAAAGTATATAACACAAAATATTAATACAATACATAACAGAGCGATGATTTACAAGACGGAAAATATCATCTCCCAAAACTCTATACATTTGATCGTTTCCCTCCCAGCCAGGGCTAGGACAAAACCAAGTAATCTCATTCCAAGACAAAAGACAGAAAGCATGTTGGAAAACAGATATAGGGAGATAGAAGACACAGTAATTGCCTCCCTGCCCATTATGGGAGGTAAGGACCCCCACCCAGTTGTCACCTTCATCACCAACATCATCAATTCGATATGAAACATAAAAAGTCAACAAAGTTTTTAATAAAAAGAAGAAAAAAAAATCCTTGGAGTCCAACAACTATTTGATACAAAAACGGAAAATGAAAATCCCCATTTTTATTATAAACTGCAATTTCTTATATTAAAAAGATATCATAATCAAGTCATTCAAATAATTGTAATATATTTGTATAATAGAAAATCGTGATTGTTATCATTAACTCACTCCATCCTAGAGCTTTTTGATACTTTTCAAAATTGGAAAAAAATGTATTAAAAATGAGCATGTGCATAGATAGTTTTATTCAACTACCGTTAATATATAAAAATTAAGAATAATAGCTTTGATACTATGCCTATAATTTGTCTCAGAAAAATATAATAAATAGCATGTGGTTAAAGTAACCCCGGGTATCCTACGGATATAGTCGGTGTAGGGTTGAGTTAGTTAAGGAGTTGAGTGCCAAGAATGTTTATTTGATTTTAAGGGTTTTGTGGCGCTTGTGACACAGGTCATATCAGCGCCAGTAAAAAGGGAAGAAAATGGGATAGTGAAAAACAAATGCTAGATTTACTATTAAAAGAACAAAAGAATAGTAGGGGCAGTGTGGCTCAGCAGTACGGTCTTTGCTTCGTACCCGAAAGGTACTGAGTTCTATCACCTACCGCTGCTCTGTGTGGCTGAGCAAGTCACCTTGCCCTTGTTCAGCTTGCGGCGCTATACTACGGCTGATGCTTGGGTTATTCCAGTCTTCCCTTGGTATAGACCCTTGAGACAAATTTCCCCCATGGGATGTATAAAGGGAATTTAATTTTTTTTTTTTTTTTTTTTTTTTTAAAGACAAAGGGGAATGTTTCAATATAATACGGAAGGGAAGCAGATTCCAAGGACAAACTGTATGTGTACTTATTTTGATATCATCTAAAAGTTCCATCCAGACACAAGCACAGGAGACCACGATGAGAAACACACTCAAATGTTTACATAATTTATTCAAAACAAAAACAATTCATACCAGAGAAATGATTTACCAGAAAGACAATATCACCTTCCAAAAATCAAAATTACTGTACATTTGACTGTTTCCTTCTTAGACAAGAACTCGTGACCATAGTTTAGACAAAACCAAGTAATTTCATTTCTAGACACTGAGAGAAAGCAACTTGGAAAAGGAAATATGGGAAAGAATGTTTTTGTTTTCAGTGTTTTTTAAGAGTTTTACTGCGCTTGCGACATATTTAGGTCATTTCAGCACAAATAAAAAGGAAGAAAATGAGATGGTAAAACAAACAAAACAAAAATAAAAAAAATAGATGTGCAATTTAAAGCACACAAAAAAGTAAGACATAGGGAAATGGTCCATATAGGGAACAGATTTAGATTCCAAGAGCATACTATCATTGTGCTTAGTTTGAGATCACCTAAGTCTTATTCAGCCACAGCACAGGATCCCACTAATAGGAACACACTCAAATGCTTACATTATACATTCAAAATAACAAATTATAACAATACATTACAACAGAGAGATGATTTACAAGGAAAACGATAACATCTCCCAAAGATAAAATGTACTATACATAACTCTGGTTAAGATCAAGACAAAACCAAGTAATTTCATTCCCAGACAGAGACAGAAAGCAACTAGGAAAAGGAAATGTGTGTGTGTGGGAGGGAGGGGGGGGGGGCACAGAAGACAGAGCAACAGTGACTGCCTGTCCATCCAGGGCCTCCAAGAAAAAGAAGAAGAGAAAATGAACAGAAGTAAGAGCACCTTGCATTGAATGAAACCTCACATAGCGAGCGCACAGTCCTACTGACCTCATTTTATACTATAATTGGACTGTTTTGTTTTTAATGTTTTTAAGGGTTTTACGGCACTTGCGACACATTTAGGTCATATCAGCGCCAGTAAAAAGGAAGAAAATGGGATAGTAAAAAGCTCTAGAATTACAATTAAAGTACCAAAGAAAAGGGAAGACAGAGGGGATTGGTTCAAATAGGGACAGATGTAGATTCCAAGAGCACACAATCAGTGTACTTAGTTTGAAACGACCTAAATGTCTCATCCTGACACAAGCACAGGTCCCCACTAAGAGGAACACACTCAAATGTTTATAAATCATATGTAAACCAAAAATCATACATAACAGAGAGATGATTTAAAAGAAAAAAAAAGATCATCTCCCAAAACTATAACTATACATTAAACTGTTTCCCCCCCAGCCAAGGACTCTGGCCTGGGTCAGGACAAAACCAAGTAATCTCATTCCTAGACAAAGACAGAAAGCAATTGGAAAACAGATGCTGGGGGATAGAAGATACTACAAGTACCTCCCTGCCCACTATGGGAGATAACTGCACTGGAAGCAACGACATTATTTAAATATTCATGAATAATACGCAGTTGCTCACAATAACACAAAGATAAGAGTGCTTCATTCTCATGGATTTTAAAAAGTAAACATGCAAACGTCATATTCATTTATTTTTTTTAATTGAGCTTTTATATAGCGCAATATCCAATAAACATGCTCAAAGTGCTTTACAAAGGGTCCCTGGTCAACAGCAACACTTAACATGGAGGATGAGACATACACAAGCGTGCACATCTGTTTTCACACAACACACACATTCACACACATACAAATGCATCTACCCCCCCCCCCCCCCCTCACACATGCAAATGCACACACACACACACACACGTGCGCAAACACACACAAATACTCTCTCCCTCCCCTTCAAACACACAGTTTACGGAAATTATTACGATCCCTGCGGCACAATAAAGATGTGGGTGTTTTGAAACATACTCAAATGTTTACTTGCATTGGCTCTATTTTTTGTTTGCTCTCCAAGAAAATAAGAATAATTCAAAGAGCGACAGGAGAAAACTTTGTTTGTTTTTTGTTTTTAAGGGTTTTACGGCGCTTGCAACACATTTAGGTTATATCAGCGCCAGGAAAAAGGAAGAAAATGGGATAGTAAAAAGTTCTAGAATTGCAAATAAAGCACCCAAGAAAAAGTAAGACATAGGGGAATTGGGAACAAATAGGGAACAGATGTAGATTACAAGAGCACACTATCAAAGTACTTAGTTTGAGACCACATATAAGTCTCATCCGGACATAAGCACAAATTCAACAAAGAGGAACACACTTAAATGCTTACATTATAAATTCAAAATAACAAATATAATAATACATAACAGAGAGATGATTTACAAGGAAAAAAAATATCATCTCCCAAAACAATTTAACTATGCATTTGACTGTTTCCCTCCCAGCTAGGACTCCGGCCAGGGCCAGGACAAAACCAAGTAATCTCATTCCAAGACAAAGACAGAAAGCATGTTGGAAAACAGATATAAGGGGATAGAAGACACAGTATGTACCCCTCCTGCCCGCTATGGGAGGTCAGGAACCCCACCCAGACAGTCTCTAGTATGTAATGAAAACATCATCATGGCTGCTCAATAAAACTATGTATCAAGTTTTGTAGTTTGAGATAAAACGTAATGAATTCTCAAAACAATTTTTTTTAAAACAAACAAAGAAAAAAAACCCACCATGGTTGCTCACAGTAGCAATGTGTCAAATTTTCTAATCTGACACGAAATGAAATGAACCCTCATAACAATGTTTACAAATCACCATGTTGTTTGTTTGTTTTTAAGGGTTTTAAGGCGCTTGCAACACATTACGGTCATATCAGTGCCAGTAAAAAGGAAGAAAATGGGAGAGTAAAAGGTTCTAGAATTACAATTAAAGCACCCAAGAAAAGGGAAGACAAAGGGGAATTGGTTCAAATAGGAAACAGATGTAGATTCCAAGAGTATACTATCAAAATACTTAGTTTGAGATCAACTAAAAGTCTCACCCAGACACAAGCACAAGATCTCCCGAAGAGGAATACACTCAAACATTTACAAATCATATGTTTAAAAAAAAAAAACAGAACATAACAGAGAGATGATTTACAAGGAAAAAAAATATCATCTCCCAAAACAATAACTATACATTTGTCTGTTTCCCTCCCAGTCAGGGTATCCAACCAGGGCCAGGACAAAACCAAGTAATCTCATTCCAAAACAAAGACAGAAAGCATGTTGGAAAACAGATATAGGGGGATATACACAATATGTACCTCCCTGCCCACTCTGGGAAGTCAGGAACCCCACCCAGTTGTACCAATGTCATTACAATCTAACACATTCTGAAACTGCTACATGAACCTCATGTTGGCACTTCCAAAATGAAGATCATGGATTTGGTGGCCACACTTATATTCAGATATTGAAATATTTGTAAAGCTCTGTGCAAGCTGCCAAAAGCATTGCAAAGCAGCCAGCCAAGGCTCCCTCCATAACTGGGATTGGCCGATAGAGCCTTGGAAAAGAGTTCATATTGATTTTGCAGGACCATTCTAAAATAAAATGTTTTTGATTCTCATTGTCGCTTACTCTAAGTGGTTAGAAATTAAAATGATGGACAGTATTACTTCCCCCCAGACAATTTTAGAATTGAAAGAAATCTTTTGTTCCCATGGTTTACCTGATCAAATCGTCTCTGACAATGGACCCAGTTTTACTAGTGCAGAATTTAGGCAATTTTGTTCAGCCAACGGATAGCACATATTACTGTATCTCGGCTATGTGGTCTTGTGGTATCACACTCGCTTTCGGATCGGAAGGTCCTGGGTTTGAGCCTCGCTCGGCGCATAGTTGAGTCCTTGGAAAAGGCTTTTTACTCACATTCTCTCACCATACTCAGGTGTAAAATGAGTACCTGGCCGTTAACAGAGTTGTCTCTGTCCGAAAAAATTATAATATCACCTAACACGCGTCATGTCCCGTCCTACATGTTAAGTGTTGAGGTTGGCCAGGGACCCCTTGTAAAGTGCTTTGAGCATGTTTAATGGATATTGTGCTATATAAAAGCTCAATTTAATTTTATAAAAAGAATTTTTTAAATCTCCCTATCATCCTTCTTGTAACGGTTTGGCAGGAAAGGCTGTTGGTACTTTCAAATCTGCTCTTATCAAAATGGGAAATAAAAAAACTTAACGTCTCAGAGAGAGAATCAATAGATTCTTTACAAAATATCAAATCACATACAGGTTACAACCTTGTGATTTGTTTTGCAGAAGAAAATTCAAAACTCATTTATATTTACTTCATCGCATGCTGCAGAAGAGTGTTGCACAACACCAAGTTGCTCAAAAACAAAATCATGATAAAACTGCAGTAGATGGAATGATGGATGATGGGATGAATGACAATGTGTTTGTTCGAAACACTGGACGAGGAGAAAAGTGGATTCAAGGTCAAATTGTCACGTGCACTGGGCCTGTAGCTTATCGGGTTCGAACCAATGATGATATCTTAACACGCAGATATCAGGATCAGATTAGAGGTATTTGTGTTCATCCACATGAAACTTGTTTGTTTTTTTTTTGTTCTTTAAGGGTTTTACGGCGCTTGCAACACATTTAGGTCATATCTGCGCCAGTAAAAAGGAAGAAAATTGGGTAGTGAAAAGATTTTAGATTTACAATTAAAAGGACTTGAGGAAAAAGTAAGACAGAGGGGAATAGTTCAAATAGGGAACAGATGTAGATTCCAAGAGCACACTATCAATGTACTTAGTTTTAGATCACCTGAATGTCTCACCCAGATACCAGCACAAGTCTCCACTAAGAGGAATACACCAAAATGTTTACAAATCATATTTTAAGAAAAAGATAACAGTACATAACAGAGAGATCCTTTACAAGGAAAAAATTATCATCTCCCAAAACGATAACTATACATTCGGCTGTTTCCCTCCCAGCCAAGGAATCCGGCAAGAGTCAGGATAAAACCAAGAAATCTCATTCCAAGACAAAGACAGAAAGCAATTGTAAAATAGATACAGGGGGATAGAAGACACAGTAAGTACCTCCCTGCCCACTACAGGAGGTCGGGAACCCCACTCAGATCCATATGAATCAGAGGCTGATGGAGTTGGCAATAAAGGAACGGAGTCTAACAAATCAAAACAATGAAGAAATTGAAACGAATGGGTCAGACAATGGAGCTATTTCCATTACAAATTCCTTTATCTCCAGTCCAACAGTCACTGCGTAGACCTGCTAGGCAGATTAAACCTCCTGACAAATTATATCTTTTGAGTATGAGTTTGTCGCTCTGGAAGAGCTTGTATTCATGAGTTATATTTGTATATTTTACTTTGCTGCATTTGAAGTAGGGACCATTAATTTCATTGCTATATTATTATTATTATCACTATGTCCATTTGTTCTATTCCATGTTGAGGTTTCCAAGCATTTATAAATTTATTAGCACTAATTAGTTTTAACATTAAGAGAAATAATAATTTCAACTTGTCTATGCCTTCATATTAATGTAGTTATGCCCCTTTATGCAACTGGCGCTATTTTTAGACGTGTGTACTTTTTGGTTGTTATTATTTCCATTTTCCTGCGTAAACAGGAGCTAGAACCATAAGTCAATATAAATAACAAGAATGTCACCTCATTGAATCCATCACAAATCTATTGCAAAGTGTATCAGTGTCAATAGTACAAGAATAATGAAAATGTTGCAGCTAGGAGCTCAGAGAAATAAATTAGAATAGGAAATGGGATTCTCCATAACAACGCCATTCTCACAACTCTCATTCGTATTTAGCGTTTCATTCATCTTGTTTTTTTGATAAAGGGGAAAACCTGAAACAACCACATTATTTGTCTCCATGAATTATAAACTTAAGCTTCCATTCCATTGTCGATGGTTATTTATAAAATGCATGTCGTAAGCACAATCAGTTAAAAGTGTGAACTCTCCTTGGTGGATTTTTTGCTTTGTGTCGAGGAGGCGTGTACTCGGGAGGGGGTGCAGTCTCTCCATCTTCATTGAGATAAAGAGATTCATAAGATGGGGGAGGCTCATTCAAAGTATGGAGAGATCCAGAATCACTTTCTTCCCCTATATCCTCCTCATCACCACCAATACTACCACTACCACCTTCTGCTCCGGCGACAGTATTGTCATTACTACTATTAAAATCAATGTTATTATTGGAACTAGAAAGACCACTTCTGTTCAATCCTGTCCCGTGTGAATTATTTGTTGCTGTTGTTGCTGTAGTCGAGTCATGTCCATTTGAATTAAGCACATTAGATGAACCGTTTGCTGTAGTAGTAGTAGTACTTGTAAGGGGTGGCCTATTCCCTGGTGTGGTTATCCGTGTTGCTCCTGAAGAAGAAATTCCACCAACACCGCCTTCCCCATCATCCATAACCTGAATAGTGAGTCTGTCCCTTTCTTGACTGTTGCTGGTGTGACGTCGGTTAGCGTGTCCGCTGTTCGTGCCATCCCCTTCTTTTTTACCAAAGCACCCACAGCATTGTGTGTATCGTATGATGAGATAGACGAGACCAATACCAGCCAGACATCCTCCAATGATGCCAGCAATCCGGATCAGGTTTTCATTGGAGTCGGCTGTGGAATGGAACAATAATCAAATTGACATGATTATCACTAAAAAAGAAAAGAAAATATTTAAATGAAGTAAACATGACCCACAATCAGTATTCTTAATATTAAAATCTAGTGGTGACTAAATGAATAAATAATATAAGTCATTCTCATAATTTTCTCCAAAACTTCAAATTAATATTAACCGAACACAAAAATATAATTTATTTTTTTTCTCAAAAAGAAAAGCAACAAGTACATTTTATACAAAGTTTTTTTTTGTGTGCAAAAATGAGCTTTACAACAGCACAGTGTCAAGTTTTCATAGCTATTAGACAAAAATTTATTTAAAGTGAAATTTTGTGATGTATAAAATAAATAAGAATGAGAAAATTGCTGGTTGCATCGTAAGGGAATGTGACGATTTTCCTGTGGTTGGTATGGAGAGGGTTAAACTGGGGAAAAAAATTGATTAAAATTTCCTATTTATGGTCACTTCGATTTTAAACTGACATTTTGTTATATTCTTTTTCCCTCTTGGCCTAGAAGAAGAAGAAGAAGAAGAAGAAGAAGAAGAAGAAGAAGAAGAAGAAGAAGAAGAAGAAGAAGAAGAAGAAGAAGAAGAAGAAGAAGAAGAAGAAGAAGAAGAAGAAGAAGAAGAAGAAGACGACGAAAAAGAAGTGATTGGGTAGCTGGGTCTGTTAGATCTGGTGGAAAGTACATCGCAATAGACTATCATCCTATCAAAAGGATAGCAAGAAACTTCTATTGTCCATTTCATGCTATAGAAACTAGGATCAACTCTGGCTCCATGGGCCGCATGGCATTGAAGGACTACTTAATTAAATGTAAGCTTCAATTTTAAAGAAGACATATTGTGGACGTTTCAGGGTTTCCCTTTGTCAACAAAATACAATGAATGAAACACAAAAAGACCATTTCATATTTAGTGTTTCATTTATCGTGTTTTATTGTTAAAGGGGAACCCCAAAACGTCCACTCCATCTGTCACCGCCCATCAAATCGAAGCTTCCATTCATAGTTCTTATTGTCTTTTGATGTCGTTCCTCGGATCTTATAACGATAGGCAATGAAATGTAAGCCCTAATTATCCCGTTTTCTTCAAGAAATTAAGGAGGCAATTTGAAATTTTCAAAAATAAGAATGGAGCTATTTTAATGTCTTTGTCCTCGTCCTCTCGTGTTCAATGTTTGTGTTCTGTGATGCTAGTGAGGGTTTTTTAGTGTAAAACATGTTTTCTTGTAAAAAATATTGGAATTAAAATTGTCCCAACTGTCGGCTGGCTAACTATAGTATAATGGTAGCAGGTCTGACGGGTAACCAGGCAGTCTGACGTTCAATCCCCGGGTTGAGGAAGACTGATTTCTTGGTATAGTTTTTTTTTTTTTCATTCTTGCTCTTTATAATATACACATTTTCAGATCTTTATCGTTAGTATCACAACTTACTGTCCAAAGCCTGATACTCAAACCCGATCCTCCGCTCCCCAGGAACTTTGCCTCGTCTGTAAACGACATACAAATGTCTTCCTTTACTCTTGTAAACTTTTGGATCTTTGTCACACAATTCATCCAACAGTGGAGCATTGTCATTATCACCTGCAGTAAAACAAATACCAACAAAAATTAATATAACAGGCAGAAATAAAAACAAACCCTTTATAATTTTATGGCTCAATAGGGAAATACAAAAACTTTGTGAAACACATTGACTCTTTCCTTACTGATTATTTTCATGTTTTTTTTCTCGAAACACCATGTGTACTTACTCAACACAATATTTTTGATTTTATAAAACTCAAACTCAAAAGCAATTTATACAAACTATACACAATTTGTTCAGCAAGATGAGCTTTACAATCTCCAATCATTAAATTCATACAGTACCATTGTAAATCTCTTTATAATTTCTATTCATAAATTCATACAGTACCATTGTCTAATCAATCTCCATTCATAAATTCCATACAGTACCATTGTAAATTTCTATACAATCTCCATTCATAAATTCCATACAGTACCATTGTAAATCTCTATACAATCTCCATTTATGAATTCCATACAGTACCATTGTAAATTTCTATACAATCTCCATTCATAAATTCCATACAGTACCATTGTAAATTTCTATACAATCTCCATTCATAAATTCCATACAGTACCATTGTAAATTTCGATACAATCTCCATTCATAAATTCCATACAGTACCATTGTAAATCTCTATACAATCTCCATTTATGAATTCCATACAGTACCATTGTAAATCTCTAAGCAATTTCCATTCATAAATTCCATACAGTACCATTGTAAATATCTATACAATCTCCATTCATAAATTCCATACTTTACAAGTGTAAATCTCTAAACAATCTCAATTCATAAATTCATACAAGTACCATTGTAAATCTCTATACAATCTCCATTCATTAATTTCATACAAGTACCATTGTAAATCTCTATACAATCTCCATTCATAAATTCCATACTTTACCATTGTAAATCTCTAAACAATCTCCTTTCTTGTCCCCTGTGGTATGCTTCAACTGGAAAGGGTCGAATTTCAGCTGCACAATCCAATCCTTCTTAGAGGAAATAACCCTCCATCGGCAAATGGCTCCCCTGGGAAAACAGACAGTATGTGAAAAAGTAAAAATGTTCATCATTTTTGTTTTTATGTTTTTAAGGGTTTTTCATGCTTGCCACTCATTTAGGTTATTTCAGTGACAGTAAAAAGGAAAAAAACGGGATAGTCACAAAATTCTAGATTTACAAATAAAATCACACAAGAAAGGTAAGACAAAGGGGAATGGTTCAAATAGGGAACAGCTGTAGATTCCAAGAGTACACTATCATTGTGTACAGTTTGACATCACCTATCAGTCTCATCAGACATAAGCACAGGATCCCACACTTAAACATTATTAATTCAAAACAACAAATATAACAATACATAACAGAGAGGTGTTACTATGCATTTGACTGTTTTCCTCTCAGCCATGGACTCCAACAAGGGTAAGGACAAAGGACACTGTGGGAGGTCAGAAGACATTGACTACAAAGACATATTATTACAACTGATCATTCATTCATAAGTGGTAAAACAGATACATATGAAGAGCACAGGGGAAGTAATGGCAGAGTCACATCTCAGAGGTGCGCAAAGTTCATATGTAGACTTCAAAGTTTTGATTCACTGATCGTGAAAATCGGGACTTCAGAGGTTTGATCTGCCAACCATCGAAATTCAATTTCCAACACCCTGTTCATGTGCAGCTAGGTGGTCTTGTGATATGACACTCGATTTTGGATCAGAAGGTCCTGGGTTCGAGCCTCGCTCAGCGCATAGTTGAGTCCTTGGAAACGACTCTTTACTCACATTCTCTCACCGTGTGTAAAACGTTAACAGTGTTGTCTCTGTCAGAAAAAAAATTGTAATATCGGCTAACGCCTGTCTCGTTCTACATGTTACGTGTTGCTGTTGGTCAGGAAGTGCTTTGAGAACATCTAGTGGATATTGCGCTATATAAAAGCTCAAGTTTTTTTTGTTTTTTTGTTTTTTTTTCATCCCAACATAATACCGCTTTGAGATGAAGGGTCACATTAAAAAAACAAAACAAACAAATAATATTTTTTAAACTAGCGGAGAATCCGCAATATTTGCAGAGAAATAAAGGCTATTATTAGAAACAGGCAGACACCTTTTCTACTTATTATACTACTGTATTGTAATTTTAATTTTGCCGTAATTCTCTGCTGGAAGATAAAATTTAACATTGGTTTTACGGAACAATGTTGATCCCCAACCCTTTTTTTTTTTTTAAGAATAGATTAGAAAGATTATCATTACTTGATTGCATCTACTAAGAGATTTAAAAATACGTCATCAATTTTTTTGGTTGTGAAAATTATTACTTGATAGTAACTGAAGAGAGATTTAAAATTACGTCATCAATATTAGTTGTGGATATGCTAGAATTGCTTAAAATAAATTATACTCACAATGAAAGATTTAAAATTAAGTCATAAATTTTTGTTGTGGATATGCTAGAATTGCTTAGAATAAATTATACTCACAATGAAAGATTTAAAATTAAGTCATAAATTTTTGTTGTGGATATGCTAGAATTGCTTAGAATAAATTATACTCACAATGAAAGATTTAAAATTAAGTCATAAATTTTTGTTGTGGATATGCTAGAATTGCTTAGAATAAATTATACTCACAATGAAAGATTTAAAATTAAGTCATAAATTTTTGTTGTGGATATGCTAGAATTGCTTAGAATAAATTATACTAGCAAAGAAAGTCAAACGTAAAATAGGACTGAGTATTACGACCTAGCAGATTTTTTTTCGTATTAATTTGAGTCAAGGGGATGATAGAAGTAGCCTGAAATAAAAATGGTGGCAAGTTAGTCGTATATATCAATCTGTAATTAGATTTGCCAGCAATTCTGTGCTCGATGATAAAAATGTTACATTGGCTGTTCGGAACAACGTTGATCCCCAACCCTATCTTTTAAATTTTTTTTTTTTATTAAATAATAGATTTACATTAAAAATTGATGATAAGGACATTTTTCTTTACTTAATTAATGTTTTACAATAGAGAAAAAAATCTACTTCCTAAATGCTTGCCTACATAACATCCTCTGAAATATAAAATTCCATAATTATATGTTCCCCACTCCCCAATCAAAATCAGAAAGTAGCTCTTGACCCACCCCCCACTGCGGTCTCAATATATCACATGAAACAATTAGGTTGGTGACCTCATCACGAGGGCAAGGCAGGGCTAAAATAAATTTTATTATTCATTCCTGCATTCATCATTGGAATTTCCAATGGCTCAGTTGGTAGAGCACTCACTCACACCGCAAAGGGAATGGGATATATCCCGGGTGGAGTTAGGATTTTTTACTGAACTTCTTCTTCTTCTTCTTCTTCTTCTTCTTCTTCTTCTTCTTCTTCTTCTTCTTCTTCTTCTTCTTCTTCTTCTTATTATTATTATTATTATTATTATTATTATTATTATTGTTATTATTATTATTATTATTATTATTATTATTTTATTATATTATTATTATTATTATTATTATTATTATTATTATTATTATTATTATTATTATTATTATTATTATTATTATTATTATTATTATTATTATTATTATTATTATTTATCTATTCTTTATTTATCGATTCTATAATTCAATCCCATCCATACTTGCTGGACGTGATGTATCGTGTGTAGGAGTCGCTGAACTCTTCAGAACCAGGATTGGAATAGGCCCACAATTCTGTCACTCCTCTGGTACAGCTCGCGGCAGCTGGGGACAGAAAAATAAATCATGTATAGCAAAGGAATAAAAAAGGCAAACTACTGAATGACAGACAGTCATACCAATTACGATAACAACAATAACGACGTTTAAAACAATATTAATGATGATATCGATGATAATAATAATAACAACAACAACAACAACAACAACAACAACAATAATAATAATAATAATAATAATAATAATAATAATAATAATAATAATAATAATAATAATAATAATAATAATAATGGTGATGATGATGATGATGATGATAGATGATGATGAATAATGATGATGACGACGACGACGACGATGATGATGATGATGATGATGATGATGATGATGATGATGATGATGATGAATGATGATGATGATGATGAATGATGATGATGACGACGACGATGATGATGATGATGATAAAAGGACAATATCTAAGAATTCACAGGATATTTCTTTCAGTCCATAAAAATGAATAAAAACAGTAGTGGGGACATTTAATTTGCTGGCATTTAAATCATATTTACTGAAAACGTTCAACACGGAGTTTCAATTTCACAGTTGAACTTATCGTGGTTGAGATTTAAGTCTTGAAAATGTTTCCTGGAACAATTCTATCCCATATGACAACTCGCCTTTCTATGTCTTGGTCACAAAACGTATAGATAGTATGCGCTTGGCTAAGAAGCTCATAACATTGCCATCCGGAAGTATAACAAACCAACACACAAAACTGTGTGTATCCATGAACGTTTATAGTCGGGTTAATACAGTTCAGTGAGCATTACTCATAAACGCGGATGACAAAAAACAATAACAAAGACATGAGTGACGTCATCTTCGAACTATAAATACAGTACTCACTGGATTCTGACACGCTCTCGAGAAAAGCAAAAAAGCGGGCTGGGATTCGGCGTGCTAAAAATAAACTAAAAAACTAAAATTTCCTTTATTCATCCCATAGGAGAAATTTGTCTTTAGGGTCTATTCCAAGGGGAGACTGGAATAACCCAGGCGTGAGCCGCAAACTGAGCTAGGGCGAGGTGACTTGCTCAAGGCAACACAGCGCAGCGGCGGGTGATCGTCCTCGAAACATGTCGGATACAAAGCAAAGACCCTGCGGCTGAGTCACGCTTCCCCCTCCGGCGAGTACTGTACTTCAATAAGTGACACGTAATCTCAAAGCGGTATTTTGTCGGGATGACCCCAAGTGCCCAAAAGTGACTGAGTCATTTTTATCTAACATTATTTGCTTTCTTCAGTTTCTCTGTTTTAAATAGTGAAAAATAAACCATCAAAATTCTTCTTCTTCTTCTTCACGCAAGCTAATACCACTTATATATCGTAACAAACGTTTATTCAAAATGTGTTAATTATTGTGTACAATTGCCTTAATGGGCATCGTGGCTCAGCGGTACGGTCTTTGCTTCGTGCCCGAAAGGTCTCCCGCTGTGCTGTGTGGCCTTGAGCAAGTCACCTCGCCTGAGCTCAATTTTGCGGGGCTGCACTGCCGCTGACGCCTGCCTGGCTTATTCCAGTCTTCCATGGGAATAGACCAATGCTATCTATACACTCTCTAGGTCGTCTCTAGAGTGCTATGGAATAGACCCTAGAGAAAAATTTCCCCTATGGGATTAATAACGGGAATTTAAAGCGTAAGCCACTTGTGCGGGACTAATGAGGATCTTGATTGTTTCTTTGCTGACCGGTCTGTTTGTTTTGTTTTTGTTTTTTTTCAGCTGAGCGGCGGTTGAGGTCCGCTGCTCTATAGATAGTATGCACTTGGCTAAGAAGCTCATAACATTGCCATCCGGAAGTATATCAGACCAACACACAAAACTGTGTGTATCCATGAACGTTTATAGTCGGGCTAATACAGTTCAGTAAGCATTATTCATAGACGCGGATGGCAAAAAAACAATAACAAAGACCTGAATGACGTCATCTTCGAACTATCAATAGATAGTTGAAGTTGACGTCACTCGGGTCTTTGTTATTGCTTTTTGCCATCCGCGTTTATGAGTAATTCTCAATAAACTGTAATAACCAGACTAAAAACGTTTAAGGTTATACATAGTTTTGTGTGTTAGTCCGTTATATTTCCGGATGGCAATGTTGTGAGTCTCTTAGCTAAGCGCATACTATCTATAGGATTATTTTGATGCGTACATTTACAGTCGAAATCAATTGTAAGAGGAGGCAATATTATAATCATAGTTAGTTGTCTGTTCAAATTGTTCGTGAGTCAGTCATTATTTCCCCTTATGGGATAGGCTGATTTGATTCAACGAGAAAGCAAACAAGTCAGGGTTGCCCAATTGCCATTTTTAATGCAAAAAAATAAAAATAAAATAAATTTAAAAAATAATAATAATAATAGAAAAATAATAATAATAATTTTAAAAAAATAATAAATAAATAAATAAATAAAAAAATAATATATATATATATATAATAAAACCAAATATAATTTTTATGAAGCCATTTGGCATTGAGAAACTGCGTTTGATAGGTCATTGAAAGTGGGGGGGGGCGTTGTCAAATTACTTCATCTTCCCAGTTTATAGATAAATTAGCACTAATTTCACTTAATCATATACGTGTTCATCCTGAAACTAGCAAGATGTGGTGGACTTGTTACTAATGGCAGTAGGATAATAAAATCAAGATTTATTTCCACTGTGCAATATCCACTTAACGGACTCAAATCTCTTTACAAGGGGTCCAAGCCAAAAGCAACACTTACATGTAGGACGGGACACATCGCTTGTAAAGTGATATTTTTTAAAAAATTATCCGACAGAGACTATGGTTTCAGGTAGTCAATTTACACCTGAGTACGGTGAGAGAGAATGTGAGTGAGGTGCCTTTTCCAAGGACTCAACTATGCGCCGCTCAGAGCGGGGCTCGAATCCGAAGGCGAATGTCATCCATTAGACTACATAGTTACACAAACATTTTATCAGAAAAAAAAGTGATGCCCGGAAAAGTTTTGCTTTTTTTTTTTCCAGACCATTTCTTAGCATTTAAAAAAAAAAAAATGTGACTTGTTTGGCATTGTTCTGCACAATTTATCTGACAACTCATGAAGGTGATTCGTCCCGGTAAAATAAATAAAATGAATCGCTTGCCAAACGAAACATGCAGGTATTTATTTGTTCTGTCATTGCTTCTGTCGAACTCTGACGACACACACACATACACACACAAACACACACACACACACACACACACACACACACACACACACAGACGTTAGAGTTCGACAGAAGCGATGACAGAACACATATTATATGCCTGTATGTCTATACATATATATATATATAATATATATATATATATATATATATATATATATATATATATATATATATATATATTAATAATGTAAATTTCACTCACATTATTCTTGCCAAGACGATTCGTTTCAGTGTTCCCACCTCATCATCGCATAATCCATTTACAAATGGATTATGCCGACTGATGAGGTGGAACACTGAAACGAATCGTCTTGGCAAAATAATGTAGTGAAAATTTACATTTATATATTAGCTCTAACCACCATTATCGAGCACTTTCGTACCTACAAGTACCCACCAACACTCATAAAATATATAAATATAATACTATATATAAATAATATATATAATATATTATATATATATATATATATATATATATATATATATATATATATATATAATATATATATATATATATATATATATATATATATAGGCTAGGGAGTCCCAGAAGTCGCGCAACATGCATATAGATTTTTATGAAAATACATACGAGTAACAATGTAATATTAATTTATAATAATATAATGATTGTTTAAATGTTCCAGATACGGGTGAAAAACTAATGCTACATGAAAAAGTTAAATTGGTTTTTATGTTTGGACAAACCGCTCTATAGATAGTATGCGCTTGGCTAAGAAGCTCATAACATTGCCATCCGGAAGTAAAACGGACCAATACACAAAGATGAACGTTTATAGTCAGGTTAATACGGTGTAGCGAGGACTACTCGAAAACGCGGGTGGCAAAAAACAATAACAAAGACCAGAATGACGTCAACTTCATTCTATCTATAGCTGAATAAGTCAACCATATTCATCCCGAGATAGAAAAAGCCAGTGCGCTATACTACTGTCTGTCGTTTGATTAAACAATTCAAAGAAACAGTTTTATAAAGAGAATTGCTGCATGTCTCGATGCAGAAGGTGAATAATTTGAGCATCCATTAGGTCTATAATTATTAATAAAAGTGCAATTCACATGTCATATCATAATTAGCCGCTCCCTTAGTATTAAAGACGAGCACTTTTATTTCGTGATTTTTATTTTATTCCTTTATATATATATATATATATATATATATATATATATATATATATATATATATATATATATATATATATATATATATATATATATATATAATATATATATATATATATATATATAATGACGCAAAATATTTTCCATTACAACAATGTCAAACTAGGCCCATAATTGCGTCTGGATGTCAGACCTGCATATATATGTACGCGTCGTTATTAGCCTATGCGGGTTTCTAGCGAAAGATTGAAACACGATGCAAATTTTTATCTCGTGATTTTTGAACGACTTTAGTATAACCGGCAGTTTCTTAACGAATAAGGACCTTTAATTAAACATGGCAAGTAATAACGGTTTTGCTTTTGTTGCTTGGAAAATTTTGAGAGAGAGAGAGAGAGAGAGAGAGAGAGAGAGAGAGAGAGAGAGAGAGAGAGAGAGAGAGAGAGAGAGTAGGGGGGGGGGGAAGGAATATACGTCGATGATGATGATGATGATGATGATGATGATGATGATGATGATGATGATGATGATGATGATGATGATGATAGTGATTATGACGATGATGCTAATGATGGTGATGATGATGATGACGATGATGATGATGATGATGATGATGATGATGAGGATGATGATGATGATGATGATGATGATGATGATGATGATAGTGATTATGACGATGATGCTAATGATGGTGATGATGATGATGACGATGATGATGATGACGATGATGATGACGATGATGATGATGATGATGATGATGATGATGATGATGACGATGATGATGATAACGCCGAGATAAACTGCCAAAATACCCAGGGGATTTTTATTTTCTTCCATTTTGAAAATGCAATAATTTTAAGCCAAAAAAAACAAACAACCAAAAACAAACAAAAAAAAACCCTACCTGTTGGAAACAGGGATGACACAGCAACCACAAGGGCTAAGAGCCATTTGAAATATAATCCGTTTATCACTGCTTTCGATCCTCTACACCTTCTGAATGTTTTTTCCTCACCGCCTAACTTCTCACAATAATTTTGATAAATCTTTTCCTTGTGCTGTTGTAAAAAGCTCGAAGAATCTTTGTCTGACTCTAAAGCATCACAGTCGTTTGATTGGTCCAGGTGTTCAAAAAGTGCGTTGCCGTCGTCGTCGTCGTCGTTGTTGTTGATGATGTTGACGATGATGGTGTTTCTTGGTGGCTGAAGTCTTTTGAGGCATTCGATTCTGGTAAGATTATGCTGCTGCAGCTGCTGTTGTTGTTGTGGTTGTTGCAGTTGTTGTCGTTGTTGGTGTTTGTGTTGTTGATTATTATTACTATCCGTAAGATAAGCTAAAGTTCCTTCTAGAGTGCCACAGTTCGTACACGACAAGCAACACTCAAAATTATGAATCATACCTTCCAGAGGCTGGTTCATTTTTGATTTATTATGTTCATTGACAGGGCTTTCACTGGTTTGTATGCAATTTTTAGAGAAAGACTGGTGCCAAATTATATCATGGCCAGGTGAATAGTCAGCATTTCGATTCATGTTTATGTTATGGTTTGTAATATCATTTTTATATTTGTTGATATTATTGATACTACTGTTGTTGTCGGTGGAATGGTTTTTGTTAATGTTGTCAATGCTGTTTTTCACGGAGGTGGTTTTAATATCAATGTTTTTATTGGTGATACAGATTTTGTTGTTATTGTTGTTGCTAGTATTGTTATTATCATTATCATCATTATTGATGATGTTGTTGTTGATGTCGTTGTTGTTGTTGTTGCTGCTGCTGTTGCTATTATATTTGTTATTGGTCCTACAGTTGCTGGTATTGCTGTTGGTGATGATGACAATTGTGTTATTTCTATTATTGTTGTTGTTGTTGTTGTTGTTAGTGGTGGTGGTGTTCTGGTGCGCCGGTGACATCATCACAATGCGATGCTTCCCTCTAACTGACGGCGTTATCTCTGGGACAACATTTTGTATTGGCATGTTGGCTAAGCCTTCATTTGAATGGGAGGTAGGATTCTATTGTTTTGGTTTTTATCAGAAACGGAAATTCCCTGTTGATTCCTATGTCCTGAGTCAGAGAAATCTGTGGATGTCAAGATAACACCATGATTAGTGAGTTGTCCGGGCAGTTTGATAAAGCTCAATGGAATATAACATGCACAACACGCATACTCGCTCAATGGAATTATATAACATGCACAACACACATACACACATAGATACTTACACACATACACACATAGATACTTATACACATACACACATAGATACTTATACACATACACACATAGATCCTTATACACATACACACATAGATACTTACACACATACACACATAGATACTTACACACATACACACATAGATACTTACACACATAAACACATAGATACTTACACACATACACACATAGATACTTACTACTTACACACATACACACATAGATACTTACACACATACACACATAGATACTTACTACTTACACACATACACACATAGATACTTACACACATACACACATAGATACTTACTACTGACACACATACACACATAGATACTTACACACATAAACACATAGATACTTACACATCACACATAGATATTACTATGACACACATACACACATAGATACTTACACACATAAAACATAGATCTTACACACATACACACATAATACTTACTACTACAACATACAACATAGATACTTACAACATACACGAAATGAACTAAAGAACCATAACGATCAGGGTGAGAATGAGTATTAGTATTATGTTGTAAATTACTGTAACAACGAGAACAGCAATAAAGATGTCCAGGACGATGACGTAGACGACGACGTAGACGATGACGACGATGATGATAGAAAAAGAAATAGTAATAACAACAATAAGTAATAATACCAAGATTTTCACAATCAACATACAACAACAGTAGTAGTAGTTACACACATACACACATAGATACTTACTACTTACACACATACACACATAGATACTTACACACAAACACGAAATGAACTAAAGAACCATAACGATCAGGGTGAGAATGAGTATTAGTATTATGTTGTAAATTACTGTAACAACGAGAACAGTAATAAAGATGTCCAGGACGATGACGTAGACGACGACGTAGACGACGACGTAGACGATGACGACGATGATGATAGAAAAAGAAATAGTAATAACAACAATAAGTAATAATACCAAGATTTTCACAATCAACATACAACAACAGTAGTAGTAGTAGTAGTAGTAGTAGTAGTAGTAGTAGTAGTAGTAGTAGTAGTAGTAGTAGTAGGAGTAGTAGTAGTAGTAGTAGTAGTAGTAGTAGTAGTAGTAGTAGTAGCAGAAGCAGTTGCAGAGGTGGTGGTGGTAGTAGACGTAGTTAATACTACTACTACTACTATTATTTCATTATACATTTGCTGTGTAATGTGTCCAGAGCCCTCTATCCAGAGAGGGGTGAGGCACCATTGGAAGTGTTAGCATTATCATCATCATCATCATCATCATCATCATCATCATCATCATCATCATCATCATCATCATCATCATCATCATTCAGTCAAGATTTCAACACGAAATAAAACTGTAGATAATTACACCAATATCAACATCGAATAACACACCCAATATTCACAAGGAGGTTACTATTACATACTAGCCTAATGCAATCTGGAAAGGCAAACACATTACTAAAAATTTGGCCGGAAAACTCGTCCAAATATCGGTCGATTTAAATTACCTTCATCTAGGCACACAACAAGATTAAGAACCCCCCCCCCCCCCCCCCCCCCCCCCCCAAAAAAAAAAAAAAAAAAAAGCCTATCAAACCTGGGACTTTAAGGAAGACCTCGCGAGGTTCCAGTTTTGACTAGTTTTTGCCAAGATGAGGGTCATTTCAATCGATCGATATAATTTGAAGGACCAGTTTTCTGGCCAAATTTTTTTTTTTCATGCGTGCCTTTCCAGAGTACGGCCGTTAGCTGGTTAAACTACGCACGGCACAGCACTCGATGCATAAACAAACGAAACTGATAACAACTCCCGCTTGCGCCCCACACTGCCGCACTAAATATAATTTTTGTTAAAAACAAACAAACAAACAAAAAATACGTTGTTTTTTTTTTTTTAGTTTAGCCAAAAAATATTATCTGTATACTTGGGAAAAAAAAAGATAAGTAAAATGACGGTCATCCAACAAAAAATATTTTAAAGTGTGAAGTTTGCGATTTTTAAATTTTGGCCAGTTAAATATTACTTAAATTGATCGATATTTGAAATGAACAGTTTTCTGGCCAAATTGGGGGGAAAAAAGCGTTTTGTCAAGGTGCGCGGCACAGACTGTTTACATTGTTATATTAGTTATAATCTTTTAACCCTTTCAAGGTGATATTTAATTTATTATGTTAGTTTCTGTTTGTTATTTATTTATCTTCATTATTACTTTTTTTTTTTTTTTTTTAGAGCAATAACATCGTCGTTATCATTGTTGGTACTATTGTCACCATCTGGTAGTCACCACCACCACCACCACCACCACCATTATCGTCATCATCATCATCATCAATCAACATCATCATCATCATCACCACCACCACCACTATTGTCATCATCATCACCATCATCAATCATCATCATCATCATTATCATCATCAACAATCATCATCATCATCATCATCATCATCATTATCATCACCACCACCACCACCACCATCACCACCACCACCACCTATATAAACTTTGCTACAAATATTTAAAGTCGCACATAGTTTAGTGTCTTGGTATGTTTCATCTGGCAGGCAAATGTTCGAAGTATTTTACCTAAACGCATAGCATAATATGATCATACTATGAGTATGGTCATACCAGATGACAACTGTTTTCACCAAGGGAGCAATTCCAGTTACAACGATATGCGTCTTGATGTTTTGAGATTTATATAGCGCAATATTAAAGCTCTTTACAATGTGTCTCTAGCCTAACTACAGCAACTCTTAGCTTGTAGGATATGACATCTATTAGGCGATATTACATTTTTTTCTGACCGAGACAACGCTGTTAACGGCCGGGTACTCATTTTACATCTGAGTACGGTGAGAGAACGTGAGTAAAAAGCCTTTTCCAAGGACTCAACTATGCGCCGTTCAGAGAGAGACTCGAACCCACGACTTTCTGATCCGAAGGCGAGTGTCGTACTACAAGACCACATAGCAGCACATCATCATCATCATCATCATCATCATAACCCACGACTTTCCGATCCGAAGGCGAGTGTCATACTACAAGACCACATAGCAGCACATCATCATTATCATCATCATCATCATCATCATCATCATCATAACCCACGACTTTCCGATCCGAAGGCGAGTGTCATACTACAAGACCACATAGCAGCACATCATCACATCATCATCTATCATCCATCATCATCATCATCATCATCATAACCCACGACTTTCCGATCCGAAGGCGAGTGTCATACTACAAGACCACATAGCAGCACATCATCATCATCATCATCATCATCATCATCATCATCATCATCATCATAACCCACGACTTTCCGATCCGAAGGCGAGTGTCATACTACAAGACCACATAGCAGCACATCATCATCATCATCATCATCATCATCATCATCATCATCACAACCACAACCACCACCATCGGGGTTTATTCAAGTTCAAATCACCTCGTTATAACTTCTCTGCGTAATGTAATTAGTTGAAAACAATACGATCCGGGGGTCATGTAAAAGTAACGCTCCAACGCGGCATTTAAGAGGTTAACTAACATGATAATATAATTGTGTTGATGTCGTGTTTGTAATGTGCTTGAACTGTATGCTAGTGTATGCGTCTTCCCACCCCCCCCCCCCTTCCTTCTCTCTCTCTCTCTCTCTCTCTCTCTCTCCTCTCCTCTCTTCTCTCTCTCTCTCTCTCTCTCTCTCTCTCTCTCTCTCTCTCTCCCCCCCCCCCGCCCTCCTGTGTGTGTGAGTGAGAGAGAGAGAGATAGATAGATAGATAGATGAGAGAGAGAGAGAGAGAGAGAGAGAGAGAGAGAGAGAGAGAGAGAGAGAGAGAGAGAGAAGGGGGACATTATGTACGCGATAAACTATTGGTAAATTCCTTTTACTCCATTTATTGTTGTCCTCAGAATAGATCGACTGTAGTCTATGTGACGATGTCGTCTTGTGGTATGACACTCGCATTCGGATTGGAAGGTTCTAGGTTCAAGCCTCGCTCGGCGCATAGTTGAGTCCTTGAAAAAGGCTCTTTATTTATTATCTATTATTTATCATTACTCAGTTGTAAAAAAAAGTAACAGGCCGTTAACAGCAATTTCTCTGTCCGGAAAAAACAAAAAAACAAAATTGTAATATCGCCTAACAGGCGTCATGTCTATTTCTATACGTTCCTTGTTGCTGTTGGTCGAGGACACTTTGCCATCTTAAGTACTTACCTGTCACCCGAAATAATGGGCATGATCTATATTACATTTCCATGTGCTCGAGGTCATTGGTCACATTGCAAAATGTGCTCAAAGTGACCCACATAGTGAAAAGTGTTCACAGTTTTTGAAATATCTAACATCACGATTGGTCGTTTTGTTCAGCTTGACACATGGGTATGCTTACAACTTTCATAAACAAAGCAGCGTGTTTTCATTTCTGAAGAAATATCCAATCGTTGGACAGCAACAAATCATGTGATTGATGACTCGGTTGGACGAAAACATGAATATAGATCGCTCCCATTAGCCCAACAGCCTGAGTATAACCGTAGCTATCGTTACTGAAACCCAAAAAGACTGGTCTTCTGACGTCATTTGACGGTTTTTGCACCGTCTAGTGAGTTGTCGTTAGTAGTGCTCATGGTAACAAGTGGTCCCATTGGTTGAACTATTGAATACAACTCACGATTTGTTTTCTTTTGTGGCCAAAGACCGGTCTTTTGACGTCATATTTTGGTCAGTGTCAGGCTGTCAGTTAACGATGGCTACGGCCTGACACTGCCCAAAAAATGATGTCAAAATGCCAGTCTTTGGCCACAAAAGAAAACAAATCATGAGTTGTATTCAATAGTTCAACCAATGAAATAACTTGTTTCCTTGAGCTCAACTAACAACTCACTAGACGCTACACAAACCTAAAAAAATGACGCTTTTCTCCTCTGGATACACTTTTATGCTCGTTGGAGAAAAAATTCATAAGGGCGTCCGCCATTGTTCCGATAGTTTAAAGCCAGTAACTAAGCTACTATGCGACATTACGAGGGAAGTGACATCATGACTGTTGAAGCCAATTATGTGATAACTAGTCAGCCATTTGGTGGCATAAAAACAATAACAATGGTCAGGGATAGGTCGATTTCATTCAAGTTATTGTATATAAACAACCAATTATGTATGTCCGAGCACATGTGAAGGTGTGTCACAAATTCCATGATTTGATTGGTCAAAAATCTACTGGTTAATTTAGTGAAACCTAATAAATAATAATAATAATAATAATAATAATAATAATAATAATAATAATAATAATAATAATAATAATAATAATATAATAATAATAATAATAATAATAGATCTTTATTGTCCATAAATATGGCAATTTGTCATTTAGTTACACGTGTTATAACGTTAAACGATAACTGTAACATTGAACAGATATTTCACTCCTACTTATTTCTCTCTCTCTCTCTCTCTCTCTCTCTCTCTCTCTCTCTCTCTCTCTCTCTCTCTCTCTCTCTCTTTCTTTCACACGTGCGATATACACAACATAAACATATTCATTTCGTTTTCAATTTGTTACGATTGTGGCAATTCGACCCAAAAATTGCCATCATTATCAATTGGTCAGTTAATCTTACATTAAATAAATTAATCAGTTAATCAGTCAACGAATCAATCCTTGGTTTTTCTATACCATATGAAATATTCAAAATTTTATTGCTGATGGAACGAACGTTGATTTATACTTGTTAGTTCTACATTTTAATCTGACAAAACCTTCTCCCAGATGGTAAAAGACTAAATTCATGGTATAAAATATGTTTTTTATTGTTGGTAATTGAGAATGCTTTCCTTTCTATTGCTTTTCCATGAATTCTTTCTACTCCATTAAGAGGATGGTTTATTATTTTTGATGCCTCTTTGATAGATTTTGAAATTTTTGATTTATCTTTAAGTCAGCATCCTCCAAACCATATGGTGCAGCCAAACGCAATTACACTTTTAATCAATGAGTCATAAACTCTTAACATAGTTTTCTTCCTTACTTGAAATGTTCTCAATTTCCTTAGGATGTATAATCTTAATAAGCTAAGAAGCTCATAACATTGCCATCCGGAAGTAAAACGGACCAACACACAAAACTGTGTGTAACCATGGACATTTATAGTCTGGTTAATACAGTTTAGTGAGAATTACTCATGAACGCGGATGGCAAAAAATAATAATCTTCGAACTATCTATAAACGTTCAATGTTACACACCCGTTTTTTAGAACGTTTTATCCAGCTGGCGGATGTTGTAAATATTTTAGCTATGCGGATATCATCAATTTCAATATACGAACATGCTAGAATACAAAATGGTAAAAATGAATGAAATAAACACCAAAATAAATTGTTTGTTTGCGTAACACACCATGAACCGGTCACATATCACTTTAAAATCGGCCCCGAAGTTTATTATTAGCAAAAAAAAAAAAAAGGGGGTGTCAATAACACTCTTATAATTCATTATAAAATAATAAATAAAGTGTAATTGTAAAATATAGTGTGGTGGTGGTGGTGGTGGTGATGATGATAACGATGATGATGGTGATGATGATGATGATAACGCTGGTGATGATAACGATGATGATGATAACGATGATGATGATGATGATTAAGAGATGATGATTAAGATGATGATGATGATAACGCTGGTGATGATAACGATGATGATGATGATGATGATGATGATGATGATGATGATGATGATGATGATGATGATGATGATGATGATGACGACGTCGACGACGACGACGACGACGATGATGATGATGATGATGATGATGATGATGATGATGATGATGATGATGATGATGATGATGATGATGATGATAAAAGGACAATATCTAAGAATTCACAGGCTATTTGATGATAAGATGATGATGATGATGATGATGATGATGATGATGATGATGATGATGATGATGATGATGATGATGATAAAGATGATGATGATGCTGATGATGATGATACTGATGATGATGATGAATGGTGATGATGATGCTGTTGTTGTTGATGATGATGTATAGATAGAATGCGCTTGGCCAAGGAGTTCACAACATTGCCATCCGGAAGTATAACGGACCAACACACAAACTCTGTGTAACCATGAACTTTTATAGTCTGGTTAATACAGTTTAGTGAGAACAACTCACAAACGCGGATGGCAAAAACAATAACAAAGGCCTGAGTGACGTCATCTGCATACTATCTATACAACTTACAAACGTGCAAGGAGAAAGGTTAACTATTTCTTCAATGAATACGAATACACTCATTATACATTTTTATAACTATTTGTATTTGTATCACATGACTGTAGTGTTGTTACACAGGTGGCTGTATAAACACGGATAAAAAAGAAGGTACACGGATAAAATAAAAGCGACACGGCGGACATACCTTCTTCTACCGACTGTGTACATGTAATCCTACACGTAATTTAAATCACTGACGTGCGACTATTGTTGGTTACACGCCAATGAATGAATAAGACAAGCAAACACACACACACACACATACACACACACACACACACACACACACACACACATACATACACGCGCGTGCGCGAGTTGTGAATGAAAAGGCTGGCACCATATTTCTAATGCATATTGTACAAGCTGTCTGTTAGGCTTCCTTTTTGTACAAACGCTCTTACAATATCCATCACTGCTTATAGCGCTTTAACACCCGAGTCAATTGGGGTAATTGTGCTAAATACCTGACCCAAGGACACAACATAGGGACCAGAACTTTCTACAATCACTAACACCCATCAGACCACTGACCACGCTTAACATTGCCTGACTTTTGTGACGAGACACCGTACTACTACTACTACTACTACTACTACTACTACTACTACTACTACTACTACTACTACTACTACTACTACCACTACTACTACTACTACTACTACTACTACTACTACTACTACTACAACACTTCCAATGAGATAGGAACCAGTTTTTGACATCACTTTTCTTCCTTATTGACCTCTATTGCAATAAATTAAAATTATATTTAGAGTTTTAAATTACGCTCAATATTTTGCTAGGGTTGTAA
>NC_088370.1:29962183-29967183 GCF_034508935.2 Berghia stephanieae | reverse complement strand
GAGGCTCGAACCCAGGACCTTCCGATCCGAAAGCGAGTGTCATACCACTAGACCACATAGCCGCACGGTGCTGAGAAATTAGTGAGATTGATTAATAGCTTTAACTCACTCAACCCGAGAGATTTTTATATAGATATTGATAGTATGCAGATGACGTCACTCAGGCCTTTGTTATTGTTTTTGCCATCCGCGTTTGTGAGTTGTTCTCACTAAACTGTATTTACAAGACTATAAAAGTTCATGGTTACACAGAGTTTGTGTGTTGGTCCGTTATACTTCCGGATGGCAATGTTGTGAACTCCTTGGCCAAGCGCATACTATCTATTGGGGGTGCGAGATCTCGGTAGCTCAGCACAGAGACCGAGATCGAGCTCGGATAAAATCTATATTTTTTTCTGATCCCCTTGTCATCCAGCAATGGTTGGGTAGCTGGATCTGTTTGATCCGGCGGAAAGTACATAGCGATAGACTAACGTTCTATCCAAAGCGTAGCAAGCAATGGGAGCGATCTATATTCATGTTTCGTCCAACCTAGTCATCGATCAGATGATTAGTTGCTGTACAACGATTGGACATTTCTCAGTAAATGTAAACACGCTGCTTTGTTTATGAACTGTTGTAAACATACCCATATTCCCGCCCTTAATCCTTCCTGTTTATCTGATTTCTTATTAACCGGATTTTTTTTTTTCAAACATATCCACGAGCGGCTAGGTAGGAAACAGTGTTTGTGAACCATAAAGCTAAGGTCACATTATGTCTGACCTGTGCTTAGCTACTACTACACAAGCAAAGCTATGAAAATAATAATACCGCTCTCCCCTTCGAAAATCCCGTAACGTGAAAATCTCCAAGGATTGATAGTTGATAGTCAGTGTGTCACATTATAAGAGGTATGGGTTCACGGGTCGTCCGTTTAAGTCAAAGTTTATTGCGTAGTGAGCAGTGTCGCGTTTCTTGCCTGGTTCAGTCCCCTGATCAGCGGCAGGAATAATAATAATAATAATAATAATAATAATAATAATAATAATAATAATATAATAATAATAATAATAATGATGATAATAATAATAATGATGATGATATATAATAATAATAATAATAATAATAATAATAATAATATAATAATAATAATAATAATAATAATGATAATAATAATAATACCAGCCCGCTCTTATTAGGTAAATGCGTTTATCTTTTTGGCTCGATGGTTATCTACGAGTGAATAAAATTTGCAAAATAATACAAGTGAAAAAACAAGCCACACCACAGAGCATACTTGTCCCGTATGGAAAGGTCTCTGGAATTGTTCTTTGTCCACCAACCAATGGACTGAATTTGGTAGATTAAGCATTCGCTCTATAGATAGAATGCGCTTGGCCAAGGAGTTCACAACATTGCCATCCGGAAGTACAACGGACCAACACACAAACTCTGTGTAACCATGATCGTTTATAGTCTGGTTAATACAGTTTAGTGAGAATTATTTATAAACGCGGATGGCAAAAAACAATAACAAAGACCTGAGTGACGTCATCTGCATACTATCTATAGAAGGAACGAAAATGATGTCACTCAGCTCTTTGTTATTGCTATTAGACAGCCATTTTTTCATGAGTAGTTCTCACTAAATTGTATCAATCAGATTAGATAGTATGCGTTTGGCTAAGAAGTTCACAACATTGCCATCCGGAAGAATAACGGGCCAACACACAAAACTTTGTGTAACCATGATTGTTTATAGTCAGGTTAATACAGTTTAGTGAGAATTATTTATAAACGCGGATGGCAAAAAACAATAACAAAGACCTGCGTGACGTCAACTTCAAACTATCGATAGATAGTTCGAAAATGACGCCAATCATGTCTTTGTTATTGTTTTTTGCCATCCGCGTTTATGAGTAATGCTCACTGAACTGTATTAACCCGACTATAAACGTTCATGGATACACACAGTTTTGTGTGTTGGTCCCTTATACTTCCGGATGGCAATGTTATGAGCTTCTTAGACAAGCGCATACTATCTATAGAGGATTAAGGTTACACATAGTTTGTTTCTTCGTGGTACGTTCTATCCGGCTGGTGGATGTGATGTGTGTGTTTTTAAAAAAACAACTAAATGCATGGCATCAATAGGGAAGAAAATGGTGATGTAAACAAAAACAAACAAACAACAAACACACACAAAAAAAAAACAAAACAACAACAACAACAACAACAACAACAAAACAAACAAAAAAAAAACAAAAAAACAAAAACAAAAACAAAACAAACTGGTTCCTATTTCATTGGAAATGTAAAACCACTCTTCCGGAGGACTGGATACAAACCTTGTGTTATTAATTGATCTTCTGCTTTCAGAGTGATGATATCTAATTTTCTAGTCTAAATAATAAATGCTGGTCGTCAATAAAGATAATCCATCCTCGCTCTTTTACGTCCAGTTATCCCTAAGAATCTGCCCAGACATCCTGGTACTGAAAGAGTTATGCCACCTTTATGTATGTAACCTATTCATTATTCGTACTCCCAAGGGCTGGTTGACGTCACTCAGGTCTTTGTTATTGGTTTGTTTTTTTTTCATCCATGTTTGTGAGTAATTTTCACTAAACTATAGATCGTTCGAAGATGAAGTCACACAGGTCTTTGTTATTGTTTTTTGCCATCCGTGTTTTTGCTCACTGAACTGTATTAACCTGAATATAAACGTTCATGGGTACACACAGTTTTGTGTGTTGGTCCGTTACACTTCCGGATGGCAATGTTATGAGCTTCTTAGACAAGCGCATACTATCTATATAAATCAGACTATACACGTTCAAGGCTACACATAGTTTAGTGTTTTGGTCCGTTATATTTCCGGATGGCAATGTTGTGAGTCTCTTAGCCAAGCGCTACAGCATCTAAAAGTTGTGTGATTTGTAAGTTTTGTTGTTTCCGGTCGTTATCCATCATACACGGAAGGCCGTCTTCTACAGTTTACTGTTTAAATTTGTTTTACGAGTCGGTAGTAGTAGTAGTAGTAGTAGTAGTAGTAGTAGAAGTAGTAGTAGTAGTAGTAGTAGTAGTAGTAGTAGTAGTTGTGGTGGTGGTGGTGGTGATGGTGGTGGTGGTTGCGTATGGCTATACCTCCACATTCATTTCTTTAACCCAGCTTCGGAAGTCTTTCTCCACCCAAAGAACTGTTTCATAGCCACCTGCAAGTCTCGTTACTGGACAGTGGAGGACGATGTGTATCCCTGGTCTCAACAGCCGCCTGACAATATGATTCAATAGTCGTAACGTCACTTCCCTCCTAATGACGCATGGTAACTTAGCAACACTGGCTCTAAACTATCGGAACAATGGCTGACGCCCGTATGAATATTTCTCCGGCGAGCATAAAGGGTGTGCAGAGGAGAAAAAAAACCCACATACATTTGATCATGTTTTGACTTTTACACATTCTGATCACAAGGCATATGAAAAGTTTTAGCCAGCATGAAAAATAAAAAGGAATGATTTTCTTTGTTTAGAACCAAGATGGCCGCCGTTGCCGGGAGGCGTGACATCAGACTACTGAATCGTATTCCGGCAGGCATCACTGTTCCCAAGCCGACACAGTCATACCATGGCCTTCGTTAACTTCTAAAAGCCCGATACTGACCAAAATATTACGTCAGAAAAGAAGACGATGATCACCAAACGAAAGTGAAATAAATTGATTTATAAAAGGTGCTCAAGGAAACAAAATGGTTCTATTGATTTCTCGTCAAAATTTAGGGGGTTTTTTTTCCCTTGTGATCATGGTATTTTTTTTTATTAAGAATCTTTTTTTGGGATTAGAATCAGGCTTTTAGTAACACGAAGGCTTTGGTCGTACCCACATTTATTAGGAAAGAGAAACCTTGACGTCACATCCCCATCATTGGAAGTGTGTAACCAGTCTTTCGCAGTGAATGGAGAACAATGCATCTGTTACACATTGAATCATAAGGTTGTATAACTATTTTGATAGAAGAAGGTATTGCCAAATTATTATGATTACGGGACCTAAAGAGTGATGATCGATGATCTTTATTGACGACCAGCATTTCTTTAGACTAGAAAATAAAATATCACTCAGAACCAGATAAATTTCACAAGGTATATATCTAATCTTCCGGAAGAGTGGTTTTACACTTTCAATGAAATTGGAACCAGTATTTTGACATCACACTTTTGTTCACTCTTGATGATTTTCTTTTAAGTAAAATACTCACGAGTTATGCCTGACCGATCAATTTTACCAACACGCAAAACTATGTATAACCCGAGACTGATATACAGGCACAGGAAACTCCGAGAATTCAAGAGGCTTTAAATAGCGGGAGATGCGTATCTCGATCAGGCCATGTCAAGTCGGTAAACATCCTCTCACTTATAATATATGTTTCTTCGTAATATAACTTAAATTTGGCATGGGTATTTTGCAGCTTCTAATTTCAGTTAGACGGTTTCATCTTATTAACCCCCTCCTTACCACCCATAGGAAAATCGTCACATTTGTGACGATGCAGCGAACATTTTTGTCATTCTAATTTCTTTTGTACATCAGAATATTTGAACAAAATGTCTGCTATAGTTAAAATATATTAACACTGTGTTGAAGAGCTCGTTTAGCAGGAAAAAAAATATGTATAGCAAGAACTAACAGATTTTGTGTATGAGTGAAATAAATCTATTTTTGTATGGGATAGGTGTGAAGTTTTGGCGAAAATCCGGAAAATTTCCGGATAAGGAAAGAGTTAAATTCTCTTGAACAAAATATAAACTTTGAAGGTTACGCAAACAATCAAAAGGCTACTCAAATGTTATGTTTACCTACTTGACATTCCGTTCACACGGAGTTCTTAATTTTCTTGTCTCGATATTATCAGTTTAGTCTCGGGTATAATAATCATTGACGTTTTATTTTCTGATTGAGATAAATTAGTAAGAACTAATCACTAAATGGCGGTCTAAAACCAATGACAAAGATC
>NC_088370.1:29942183-29957183 GCF_034508935.2 Berghia stephanieae | reverse complement strand
GGGGGGGGGGGTGCTTTGAATGCAATAATGTGATATATGTAACTGAATCTAAACTTCTTACATACCAGATTCCATGTACGTTTTGTGAAATATAACCTTTTAAAGGGACCGCTGTTTTCGAATACAAGAGGTGCATGATTAAAATTATTAATTTGATCTCTCCACTCTGAGTTCCTGGTTGTGGGCATTCTATTAATATTAATAGTATTGCTGTTCGCCGCTTGTCAAGAAAAAGAATTCGGCGCTTTGCCTCTTTGGTCTATATAATTTTCCTCATTGTGTCAAATTTGCATGTTTAATCCATAATGTAATGATTTTTTTATGAATGTAGAAATCACAACAGGAAGCTACGCTCTGGCTTTCAACTATTAAAATGTAACAATACGATTCAATAGTCTGATGTCACGCCTCCCGGCAACGGCGGCCATCTTGGTTCTAAACAAAGAAAATCATTACTTTTTATTTTTCATGCTGGCTACAACTTTTCATATGCCTTGTGATCAGAATGTGTAAAAGTCAAAACATGATCAAATTTATGGGGTTTTTTTTCCTCTGGATATCCTTTATGCTCGCCGGATAAATATTTCATACGGGCGTCCGCCATTGTTCCATAGTTTAGAGCCAGTGTTGCTAAGTTACCATGCGTCATTTGGAAGGAAGTGACGTTACGACTATTGAATCCTATTGTTTATGTCAAGTGTGTGCAATGTGTACAATTTGTTGTGTGAATTTGAATTCAAAGTGGCAATGTTAGTGAGCAGCGCACATGAATTCATGAAGAGTAAACTCCTTGTCCAGCCTGTGGGGAGTTCAGAACTCGTAATCACAACACTGTGTATAGATAGTTCGAAGATGACGTCACTCAGGTCTTTGTTATTCTTTTTTTTTTGCCATCCATGTTAATGAGTAATTCTCACTAAGGCTGACGGACCATAGAACTACACGCTAGATGCTACACGCTACACGTTTCATACCCGAGGCTATATAATCTCACACTATCATGCAACATGCTTCATATTTTGCCAGAGACAGAGGAGTTTTAGATTGTTTTATTTTCTCCGAAGATGAATTCTTCGGACGAAGAAGATGTTCTGATTTTGCTTTTGTTACGAAGGAGAAGAAAACGAAAGAGACGAGGTAGAACTACACGCTACATTCAACACACTGCATGCTACAAGTTTTAAACGTGTATAGAAAACTGAAGCCTCGTTGTCTATCTTATGCGGGGTCACACAACTCACTACACGCTCCACGGGACTCACTACATGCTACACGCGTGTAAAAAGAAATGGACATGCTCACTTTTTTGCTACACGTGTAGTTCTAGATCCGGCGAACATGGACGACTACAATGAAAAATTGATTGAAATGGTAAGGGCAAGGCCCATTCTCTGGGATCTGGGAAGAGTTCTTCATCAGCGCTTAGAGTCTGGTGTCTTAGAGTTATAGCGCTATATAAGTTTTCAGCATTATTCAGCATTATTATTATCAAGATTCTCAAGAAGATGACGGAATGTACGCTTGAACTCTCCTCGTGATTCTCTGAGAAGAAAATGTTCTCGGCACCATATGCTTTGTCTCTTTCGTTTTCTTCTCCTTCGTAACAAAAGCAAAATCAAATTCGTCGGAAGAATTCATCTTCGGAGAAAATAAAACAAAATGCCTCTGTCTCTGACAAAATATGAAGCATGTAGCATGATAGTGTGAAGTTATATTATAGCCCAGGGTATGAAACGTGTAGCGTGTAGTATTTTTAATTCAGAAAAGTGAGTGGAGCAGGCACTTATGTTGGTAACAACAAGAAATGAAGTGAATAGAAAAGTGCCAGAAGACAATAGAGAATAAAAATTTTTCGCGGCGGTGGTGGGGTTTGAACCTGCGACCTTATTGGTACGACAACTCCGCCTGGCAGGTGAGAGCGTGGCTCTACCGTGTGAGCTATCCACGAACACAAAAATATTCGTTTCAAACTCAAAGTCATTACTAGATCCCTCTCTCACCCACTTCTTGAGACCGCCGATTCGTTCGTACACCACCATCGCGAATAATTTTGACCAGCAGTTAAGCTTAATAGCCAATATTCTCATCACAAACATATAACATAGAAACGATTGAGACATTGAGTATGCTCCGGTGTATGGGGTGAATTTTTAATTCAGAAAAGTGAGTGGAGCAGGCACTTATGTTGGTAACAACAAGAAATGAAGTGAGTAGAAAAGTGCCAGAAGACAATAGAGAATAAAAATTTTTCGCGGCGGTGGTGGGGTTTGAACCTGCGACCTTATTGGTACGACAACTCCGCCTGGCAGGTGAGAGCGTGGCTCTACCGTGTGAGCTATCCACGAACACAAAAATATTCGTTTCAAACTCAAAGTCATTACTAGATCCCTCTCTCAGCTAAAATCTAAAAGTAAGAAATAATATCTGAGGAATTTGAAAGTCACATTGTTGAAATCAGCTTGAAAAAAGAAGAACATTGGTCCTTATTTCAGAAAAATCGGTTGAAAACACCAACTGTTTTACGAATAAATTTGATTTTTTAAAATGCTTTTGTTTATTTTAGATTTTTTTTAGCAACTTTTTTATTTATCGGCCGATTTTCTTGACTTTTATATCATTCTTTATATCTCAGTGAGACGAGATCAGTGATATACTTTGTTTGTTTCAAATGTAACTAGAACATAATTTGGCTTTTTTACCTATCGACCATGCCTGGATAATATATTCAGCAACGTGGTGATTGTGACGCAACTATGCCATGAGCGTCTTCCAGTATTTCAACGATGGTTCAGTTCATTGTTGACTGCTGTTTAGCCATGAGTGACCGTAGAAAACGAAAAGGCGACTGCAGACATCAAAGGGTAGGCTTATATCATTAAAGGATGTCTACATGATTGACATGGCCATATAGGGAACTCATTATCTACTCTCCCATAAAGAATCTGAACACGAGAGGTCGAGCGCCGCCATTTTCTTTTTTATGCAACCAGGGACGATTAGCCACTAAAAAGTGGCTGTTGTCTGGTCTGCTCCCTCGTCTGTGGTTGAGGGTGAGGATCTTATTGCCAAAAGGTCACCAGAGAGTCAAAGATCAGAGAGAATGAGGATTGTAAGACGGACCAAATCCTTCACAAATTCATGACCTGTCACTGACCAACCCCCCCCCCCCCCCCCCCCCCCCCAAAAAAAAAAAAAAAAAAGAAGAAAGAAAAAAAAAAAAGACAAACCAACACCCCTCCCCCCAAGACTAAAAAACAACTAAAAAGGACCAAAACACAAAACTAAACAAAACAAAAAAACCCCAAAAAATCAACAATTTGTAACAAACAAACAAAAATAAATAATTAAAGGAAAACAAAAGAAAAATGCAATCCAAATTAAAAACAAAAAGAGAAAAAAAAAACGATAATTAAAAAAATACCACACAAATCGATGCGTACCTGATAATATGCGCTTGGCTAAGAAGCTCATAACATTGCAATTCGGAAGTATAAAGGACCAACACACAAAACTGTGTGTATCCATGAATGTTTATAGATAGAATGCGCTTGGCCAAGGAGTTCACATCATTGCCATCCGGAAGTATAACGGACCTACACACAAACTATGTGTAACCATGAACTTTTACAGTCTGGTTAATACAGTTTAGTGAGAACAACTCACAAACGCGGATGGCAAAAACGATAACAAAGGCCTGAGTGACGTCATCTTCGAACTATCTAAAGTCGGGTTAATACAGTTCAGTGAGCATTACTCATAAACGCGGATGGCGAAAAACAATAACAAAGACCTGAGTGACGTCATCTATAGATAGAATGAAGTTGACGTCACTCGGGTCTTTGTTATTTTTATTTTTTTATTTATTTATTTTGTTGTTTTTTTTTTGCCACGAGTTTTCTGGCAAAATTTTTAAATATGTGTTTTTCCAGTGAACGGAAGTATAGATAGTTCGAAAATGACGTCACTCAGGTCTTTGTTATTGTTTTTTGCCATCCGCGTTTATGAGTAATGCTCACTGAACTGTATTAACCCGACTATAAACGTTCATGGATACACACAGTTTTGTGTGTTGGTCCGTTATACTTCCGGATGCCAAAGTTATGAGCTTCTTAGCCAAGCGCATACTATCTATATTCATGTCTTCTTCCAACCTCGTCACCGATCACATGATTTGTTGCTGGACAACGATTGGACATTTTTCAATAAATGTAAACACGCTGCTTTGTTTATGAAAGTTGTCAACATACCCATGAGTAAAAAAAAAAATAATCAAAAAAAAAAAATAAAATAAATAAATAAACTGTACAATGTTGCAATAATGCCGTTACAAGTTCCATATATAGATAGTATGCACTTGGCTAAGACGTTCACAACATTGCCATCCGGAAGTAAAACCTTGTTGGTTTATAATCAGGTTAATACAGTTTAGTGAGAAGTACTCATAAACGCGGATGGCAAAAAACAGTAACAAAGGCACGAGATGCGCCATCTTCGAACTATGGAAAGGTATCGTTTCGGCAATACAATTTTATTTTACTTTGTAACTCGCGAAATGAGAATTAAGGGGTGTTTTTCAGACCTTTTCGTTGACATGAAATAAAAAGTCAATTAGACAAAAAGGGCTAAATGACAGAAAATATTCTGATTGGTTAATGCTTACTTATGTCGAAGAATCAATTGGTTGTCTAGACACGACTTTTGTAAGATTAAGTAGGTAGACGTATGAATGGCCTAACTGACAGCCCTTCAACTTAAAGACATTAATTACTTAAGCCATCGTGATTGCAAGTGCACGTAAACTCTCTCTCTCTCTCTCTCTCTCTCTCTCTCTCTCTCCCTCTCTCTCTCTCTCTCTCTTTATCTCTCTCTCCCTCTCTCTCTCTCTTTATCTCTCTCTCTCCCTCTCTCTCTCTTTCTCTCGCTCTCTCTCTCCCTCTCTCTCTCTTTATCTCTCTCTCTCTTTCTCTCTCTCTCTCGCTCTCTCTCTCTGTCTCTCTCTCTCCCTCTCTCCCTCTCTCTCTCTCTTTATCTCTCTCTCTCTCCCTCTCTCTCTCTCTCTCTCTCTCTCTCTCTTTATCTCTCTCTCTCTCTCTCTCTCGCTCTCTTTCTCTCAGTATAACGTGATCTTAAAGTCCGTTCCAAAACCCGTGCTCACGCGTTGACGTTGATATCTTCACAACCTTGTGGTGGATTTTAATGATAATTGGCTCGAAAACTAGAATTGTTAGTGACATTTCGCCGCCTTTTTCTTTGCATTGGTTACAGTACCATACTTTGGAATTTTACAAGAAAAAAACAACCGAAGGGTCTGAGAGGAATGAACATTTGGAGGGTTTACAATAACAATATTATAGATAGAATGCGCTTGGCCAAGGAGTTCACAACATTGCCATCCGGAAGTATCACGGACCAACACACAAACTCTGTGTAACCATGAACTTTTATAGTCTGGTTAATACAGTTTAGTGAGAACAACTCACAAACGCGGATGGCAAAAACAATAACAAAGGCCTGAGTGACGTCATCTTCGAACTATCTATAGATAGTATGCAGATGACGTCACTCAGGCCTTTGTTATTGTTTTTGCCATCCGCGTTTGTGAGTTGTTCTCACTAAACTGTATTAACCAGACTATAAAAGTTCATGGTTACACAGAGTTTGTGTGTTGGTCCTTTATACTTCCGGATGGCAATGTTGTGAACTCCTTGGCCAAGCGCATTCTATCTATACACAGTAAACTCTGTTGTGATTAAGATCACTGAACTCCCCGCAAGCTTGGCCAGGGGTTTAATTTTCATGATTTTCACGTGCACTACTCACTAACATTGCCACAATGGGTTCAAAATAACACAGCAAATTGTACTCATTGTACACACTTGACATAAACAATGAGAGCGATCTATATTCATGTTTTCGTCCAACCGACTCATCGACCACGTGATTTGTTGAGGTTCAACGATTGGACATTTCTGAACAAATGTAAACACACTGCTTTGTTTATAAAAGTTGTAAACATACCCATGTGTCAAACTGAACACAATGACCAATCGTAATGTTAGATAGTTTTAAAACTGTGAACACTTTTCACTATGTAGGTCACTTTGAGCACATTTTGCAATGTGACCAAGGACCACGAGCACATGGAAAGTTAATATAGATCATGCCCATTGTTACAGTTAATACTTTAAAGCCAGAGGCGTAACTTCCTGTTGTGTTTTCTACATTTATAAAAACTTGGCAACAATATGGATTATACAAAAATGGTCAAAATAAGGAGTATAGATAGAATGCGCTTGGCCAAGGAGTTCACAACATTGTCATCCGGAAGTATAACGGACCAACACACAAACTCTGTGTAACCATGAACTTTTATAGTATGGTTAATACAGTTTAGTGAGAACAACTCACAAACGCGGATGGCAAAAACAATAACAAAGGCCTGAGTGACGTCATCTGCATACTATCTATAGATCATGCCCATTGTTACAGTTAATACTTTAAAGCCAGAGGCGTAACTTCCTGTTGTGTTTTCTACATTTATAAAAACTTGGCAACAATATGGATTATACAAAAATGGTCAAAATAAGGAGTATAGATAGAATGCGCTTGGCCAAGGAGTTCACAACATTGCCATCCGGAAGTATAACGGACCAACACACAAACTCTGTGTAACCATGAACTTTTATAGTATGGTTAATACAGTTTAGTGAGAACAACTCACAAACGCGGATGGCAAAAACAATAACAAAGGCCTGAGTGACGTCATCTGCATACTATCTATAGATCATGCCCATTGTTACAGTTAATACTTTAAAGCCAGAGGCGTAACTTCCTGTTGTGTTTTCTACATTTATAAAAACTTGGCAATAATATGGATTAAAAATACAAAATTGGTCACAATAAGGAGTATAGATAGCATTGACAATTTAAAAGTATTTCTCCAAAGAGGCGAAGCGCCGAATTCTTTTTCACGGTATGCGCCGAATAGCAAGCTCAAGTTCAAGTTTAAGAGTTTTCATTTTAGGCCATTGCATTACATCTCTCTGATCAACTTATTTTTATAATTATAATCATCATCATCATCGTCATAACCATCATCATAAAAATTAATAATGATGATAATAATAATAAATAATAATAATAATAATAATAATAATAATAATAATAATAATAGTTATTATAATAATAATAATAATGATAATAATAATAATAATAATAATAATAATAATAATAATAATAATAATAATAATAATAATAAAATTGAAAGTCGATTAAAACACAATTCTACTTGATGAGAGAAATGGGGTATGGAGAAGTTCCAGATGAAAACAGAGAATAAAATGTCACGGGGTCAATGTAAAAAAAAATCAGTATCCAATAGATACCATGCGTTTGGCTAAGAAGTCCACAACATTGCCATCCGGAAATATGATAACGGACCAACACACAAAATTATTTGTACCCTTGAACGTTTATAGATAGTATGCGCTTGGCTAAGAAGCTCATAACATTGCCATCCGGAAGTATAACGAACCAACACACAAACTCTGTGTAACCATGAACTTTTATAGTCTGGTTAATACAGTTTAGTGAGAACAACTCACAAACGCGGATGGCAAAAACAATAACAAAGGCCTGAGTGACGTCATCTGCATACTATCTATAGATAGTTCGAAGATGACGTCACTCAGGCCTTTGTTATTGTTCTTGCCATCCGCGTTTGTGAGTTGTTCTCACTAAACTGTATTAACCAGACTTTAAAAGTTCATGGTTACACAGAGTCTGTGTGTTGGTCCTATATACTTCCAGATGGCAATGTTGTGAACTCCTTGGCCAAGCGCATTCTATCTATAGTCTGGCTAAAACAGTTTAGTGAGAACTACTCATAAACGCGGATGGCAAAAAAAAAAACCCAAAACAAACCAATAATAATAACAGAGACCTGAGTGACGTCAACTTCATTCGATCTATAGATAGTATGCAGATGACGTCACTCAGGCCTTTGTTAATGTTTTTGCCATCCGCGTTTGTGAGTTGTTCTCACTAAACTGTATTAACCAGACTATAAAAGTTCATGGTTACACAGAGTTTGTGTGTTGGTCCGTTATCCTTCCGGATGCCAATGTTGTGAACTCCTCGGCCAAGCGCATTCTATCTATAGATAGAACACGCTTGGCTAAGGAGCTCAAAACCTTGCCATCCGGAAGTATAACGAACCAACACACAAAATTATGTGTAACCTTAAACGTTTATAGTCGGGCCAACGAAATATCTATAGACAACACCCTCCGCCTGGCTGAGAGAGAGAGAGAGAGAGAGAGAGAGAGAGAGAGAGAGAGAGAGAGAGAGATAGATAGATAGATAGATAGATAGATAGATAGATAGATAGATAGATAGATCGAGAGAGAGAGAGAGTGAGAGAGAGAGATAGAGAGAGAGAGTGATAGATAGAGAGAGAGAGAGATAGAGAGAGAGAGAGAGATAGATAGATAGATAGATAGATAGATAGATAGATAGATAGATAGATAGATCGAGAGAGAGAGAGTGAGAGAGAGAGAGATAGAGAGAGAGAGTGATAGATAGAGAGAGAGAGAGAGAGATAGATAGATAGATAGATAGATAGATAGATAGATAGATAGATAGATAGATCGAGAGAGAGAGAGTGAGAGAGAGAGATAGAGAGAGAGAGAGTGATAGATAGAGAGAGAGAGAGAGAGAGAGAGAGAGAGAGAGAGAGAGCATGGGAGTGGTCGCACCACCTACTGAACCACCTAGCCATATTCTTTTCATCATTATTACACAAGAGCGCTCTCCACAGTTTTTCAGAATTTATTTCTACTTGTAAAACATTCTCCCTATGTAGTGTAGCAACCATTTAAGTTTTTTAATTGCACCCCCCCCCCCACTCCCCCCACCCACACAAATAGACAATCAAAAAAGACAATTTTGAAGAAACCATAGTTGTGGAACGATAGACTTCATGACTTGGCGATCCTATCAATGCATTGCGTTTATCCAATAAGCTCACAACAATCCGTGAGTCGGAAATTACCAACACACAAAACTATGTGTAACCTTAAGCGTTTATAGTCTGATTGAAATAATTTAGTGAGAACTATTCATAAAATGGCTAGCTTAAAACAATAATAAAGGTCTTATAGATAGTTTGAAGATGACGTCACTCAGGTCTTTGTTATTGTTTTTTTTTTTTGCCATCCGTGTTTATGAGTAATGCTCACTGAACTGTATTAACCTGACTATAAACGTTCATGCCTACACACAGTTTTGTGTTTTGGTCCGTTATACTTCCGGATGGCAATACTATCTATAGATAGTATGCGATTGGCTGAGAAACTCATAACATTGCCATCCGGAAGTATAATGAACCAGCACACAAAACTATGTGTAACCATGAACGTTTATAGTTCATACAGTTTAGTGAGACGTTCTCGTAAACGTGGATGGCAAGAAACAATAACAAAGACTGGAGTACGTCATCTTCGTTCTATCTATAGATAGAATGCGCTTGGCCAAGGAGTTCACAACATTGCCATCCGGAAGTATAACGGACCAACACACAAACTCTGTGTAACCATGAACTTTTATAGTCTGGTTAATACAGTTTAGTGAGAACAACTCACAAACGCGGATGGCAAAAACAATAACAAAGGCCTGAGTGACGTCATCTGCATACTATCCATATATATAATGAAGTTGACATAATTCGGGTCTTTGTTATTATTGTTGTTTTTTTTTTTGTTTTTTTGCTATCCATGTTTATGAGTAATTTTCACTAAACTGTCTGAACCAGACTATAAACGATGTTGTTACACACAGTTTTGTGTGTTGGTCCGTTATACTTCCGGATGGCAATGTTGTGAGCTTCTTAGCCAAGCGCATACCATCTATAGTTTGACGTTATTCTTAGCTTTGTGCAGCGCCTTGTGAGTTGTCCTTAATGTTGCTCAAGAAAACAAGTGATTCCATTGAACTTTTGAATAAAACTCACAATTTGTTTTCTTTTGTGACCAAAGTCTTGTCTTTTGACGTCATTTTTGATCAGTGTCAGGCTATGAGTTTACAAAGGCGACAGTTGGCCTCGCTGAATTGTATTAATCAGACTATAGATAATATGCAAAAGAAGCTTACAACATTGCCATCCGAAAGTAAAACGGACCAAAACACAAAACTATATTTAACCTCAATCGTTTATAGTCCGGTTAATACAGTTTAGTGAGAATTACTCATAAACGCGGATGGCTAAAAACAATTACAAAGACCCGACTGAGGTAGAAGGTTTGATGTCAAGACTTTTCTTTCCTATTGCAAGATCGCCTGACAATGCGGTATAAATCGTTCCCCCAATCCCCACAGTTGACTGACATTTAACCATTTAACAGCCATACTCCAGAAAGCCGCGCATTAAAACATTTGGCCACAAAACTCATCCTTCAAATATCTATCGATTTAAATGACACTCATCTTGGCAAAAAACAAACAAACCCTCTCAAACCTGGAATTGAGGGAAGGCTTTGCGAGATCCCAAGTTTGAGAGTTTTTGTCCAGAAGAGGGTCTGTCAATTCGATCGATAATTGAGGATGAGTTTTCTGGCCAAATCTTTAAATACGGGAGCTCTCCTCTTTCTAGGGTACGACCAGTGGCGGTTCTAGCCTATTTATAGTGGTGGGGCAAAGATGATTCGGTCATATATATATATATATATATATATATATATATATAATATATATATATATATATATATATATTTCAACTTTTAAAAAATAAGATATTTCAACCACAAATAATCACATTCACAATGAAATGACAATACCAGTAGATTTTAATTATTCCAAACGTAATCAAAAAGGAATCACGAAAGAGAATACAACAAAAAATAAAGCGACGAGACATAATGCGACAACACCTTGACAATACAAGTCCATTTCGTTCACTCGAAAAATTAAAGAGATGCTTTTATCCCTCAACGGCGAGATTGATATTTCTGTTACATTTTCAGAAGTACGTAGTAACTTTAAATTTTTCATCGAGAAGCAACAACCGCGATATGACTTGAGTTTCATTCAGAGGTCAAATTGCATCATTTTCACTGCTCTCTTGGTGGTTAGAATGATTGTGCCGATGGTGGTAGTGGTTGGAATAGTGGTAGCGGTGGTGGTGGTGGAGGAGGAGGAGGAGGAGGAGGAGGAGGAAGAGGAGACGGTGAGGGAGGATGTAATTATGGAAGTGGTTTTGGTGGTGCTGTTGGTTAGAATGATAGTTGTGGAGACGATGACGAAAATTATATGATGATGTTGATATTGTTTTTATTGCTATTGTAGTACTTGTTGTTAATGTTGTTGTTGTTGTTGTTGTTAATGATGATGATGATTATGATGACAACGATGATGTCGTCGACAATGATGATTACCATACGATATTACAAAGTTTATTCAATCTTAGGCTTTCGCCATTAAATCATACAGTTTGATGACATGAAAGTGGAAAAAAAATGGTAAATGGAACCAAACAATAAACTGATACCATTATAACCACAAAAAATACAACAATCGTAATACCACCAATACGTACAATAATAATAATAATAATAATAATAATAATAATAATAATAATAATAATAATAATAATAATAATGATAATAATAATAATAATGATAATAATAATAATAATAATAATAATAATAATAATAATAATAATAATAATAATAATAATAATATATAATAATAATAATAATAATAATAATAATAATAAATAATAATAATAATAATAATAATAATAATAATAATAATAATAATAATAACAATAATATTATTACCATCATCATTACTACCACCACCATCACTATTACCACCACCACCATCACCATCATTATTACGTTTCCAATCAGTTTTTTCTCGTTTTTTTAAAAATTTGATACCTTAATAGACGAAAATTCCGGTGATTTTTTTAAAGGATAGTTAAAATATCTACGATTTTATTAACCCTGAAAACTACGATTTTTATTTTCCTATTTCAAGTAGGTAGGTCTGCTATGACAAGTATCAGTTCCATAGTCAAAAAAAGACAAATAAAAACAAAGTTTACTTAATCTTAGGCTTTCGCCAATAATTCCAACAATACAATTAAGACAAAATAATATTACCAATCTCTCCTCATGCATTCGTTAGACTATAACAATAACGACCGTGTTATCTTTACTCCTTACCCAACCAACCCCTAGCTTCCCGCCTCTTCATCGCGAACTATCTTATGTATGTATTAGCTTCAGGACGGGCAAGTACGGAATCTGCCCACCCTTCCTTTAAACGTCTTTATTTCCTCTATAACTTAGTTAGAATTCAACTTTCTCCTTTCTCAGAAGAGTATTTCTCGTATACTAATTCAATTGTTGAGTAAACCAAAGTGTTTTATTAGAGGGAATGCAATAGAAAATACATTGTTTTGCAAAAATATTTAGTCTGGCAATAAAAATACAGAGGTAATTACTTTAAGAATTTAAAAAAAAAGGAACAAATTAATTTGTTTTAAAAAAAAAACAAAAAAAAAAAAAAAAAAACAAATAAGAGAACAATTTAAATAAATGAATTTCGAGAAGCACTAAAGAAAACGAGAAAAAAAAAAAGAAATAATTTAAATGGATAAACAAATGTATTAAAACAACACAAGTTAACACTAACTTGATATAATATTAGTAAATTGATAAATTTAATCCAATACTGGAAACTTCCCAATGTTATTACATCAATGGTACCAGCACAAGTAAGGCAATAAATAAGAAAAAGTTCGTTTGCCAAAATCTCTATTTAGTGCTCACTGGTTTATAAGGTGGGCTCATTTGAATTAGCCCGACCTAGAACTAGAGAGGCCAGACAGCAAAATCACCGTCAGGCGACGTGACGATGAGATGACGATGTGGGCGGAGTGGAGTGGTTTGGAAGGGGGGGGGGGTGATAAAAAAGAACAGGAGCGTATCCTGGTTTATACATTACGGGGTGCATGGTCTTTCCCAATCTATCAAATATACATACAAATTGATTTAAGTACGAAGTATCAAGTACTAACTTTTAAAATTATCTAATTTAAATTAGATTATTTGGGACCTGGTAATACAGCTTATAACTTGAAAAAACAGGCTGGTATTTGCCCACCCTGCCCATTATTACCAGCCGTCCCTGGGTACGACTTGGATCAAGTTGACGAAGTGCGCATGCCCGTTCAATTCTTTAATAGAGCAGTATAATTAGGTGCCCCAAACGTAAACAATAACAAGTTGCTAGTGATTTTCGTTAGGGGCCGGAATAATTTACGCACAATATAGGTCTCCCAATTTTGTAGTTTGAGTTGTAGGCAATACACTTTCAGTATTGAAAATATGTTTACATAAAATCTAACAGTTGCAGAAATAATAATATAAGACTAAATTATTCTGAAAATCAGGCTCCGAATAATTCTCGTTTTGTTCACACCAGCGCAATAATTTGCTCTGGTCTAAAAATAAATAGACTGTAACTTTTGATAAATTTTACCCTTTGTTCCATAAAATATCCATATCTAGACATTATTTGATGCATGATCGAGTATTTATGAATATGTGTTTCTTTTGCCACCTAACAGCCACATTTTAAAGGTTATTTTTTTCTATAATTTACATTGGAACTTGAGCTGTCAAGACAGGAACATGTGGTTTGCCATGTGCTTCTAGACCTTTGTTTACGTTATGGGCACCTAATTATACTGCTCTATACTTCAGTGGGTAACCAAGGAAAGCTGGGCGAGGCTGGCAGATAATTCTGCTGATTTAGTATTCGATTACTGTCATTACCCGCCTACTCCAAATAGTGAGTAACGAGTAAAAAGTACCCCTATCGACATGCGCTTATCTGCAGGTCTGATAACCCAATATATTATGGGCTCATTAATGTAATGGAAATCTCAAAAAAAAAAAAAATTTTTAATGACGCAAACTATTGTCCATTACAGCAATGTCAAACTAGGCCCATAACTGCGCTCGGATAAAAGACTTGCATATGTGAACACGTCGACCCCCATCCAACAAAACAAACAAACAAAACAACCACCCCCAAATAGGCTTCAACAGTCATAACGTCACTTCCCTCGTAATGACGCATGGTAACTTAGTAACTGGCTTTAAACTATCGGGACAATGACAGACGCCCTTATGAAATATTTCTCCGACGAACATAAAATTGTATCCAGAGGAGAAAAACATTACAAATATGATCATGTTTTTTGACTTTTATACATTCTGATCACATGACATATGAAAAGTTCTAGCCAGCATGAAGAATAAAAAAATACCCATTTTCTTTGTTTAGAACCAGGCTGCTCGCCGTTGCTGGGCGACGTGACATCAGACTAGTGAATCCAATTAATAACAACAACAACCATTTAAAAAAATAACATTTTTATAAAACATCACGTTAGCAAGCAATCTGTTCAATCTGGGTGGGACTCCTGACCTACCATAGTGGACAGGAAGGTCACTTACCAAGTCCTCAAAAGATGCTGTGCGCTTGTGCAACCTAACAAACTCACAACATTGCCATCCGAAAATATAGGGACCAACACACAAAACTATGTGTAAACTTGAACGTTTAGTCTGGTTAATACAGTTTAGTGAGAATAACTCATAACCATGGATGACCAAAACAAAGTAATAACAAAGACATGAGTGACGTCAACTTCGTTCTTTCTATATCCCTATAGATAGAACGAAGCTGATGTCACTTGGGTCTTTGTTATTGTTTTTTGCCATCCGCGTTTATTATTAATTCTCACCAAACTATATGAACCAGATTATAAAAGTTCAGGATTACACATAGTTTTGTGAATCGGTCCGTTATACTTCCGGATGGCAATGTTGTGAGCCTCTTAGTCAAGCGCATACTACCTATATCTCTTTTCCAATTTGCTCCTTGTCTTTGTCTTTGTTTCGGAGCGTTGCCATCGTTACCTTATAG
>NC_088370.1:29924683-29934683 GCF_034508935.2 Berghia stephanieae | reverse complement strand
GCCCGAGTGACGTCATCTTCGAACTATCTATAGATAGAATGAAGTTGACGTCAGGCTATAAACGATCAAGATTACACATTATTTTGTGTTTTGGCCCCTTATATTTCCGGATAGCAATGTTGTGAGTTTCTCAACCAATCGCACTGCATCTATAACACTATAGATAGTATGCAGATGACGTCACTCAGGCCTTTGTTGTGGTTTTTGCCATCCGCGTTTGTGAGTTGTTCTCACTAAACTGTATTAACCAGACTATAAACGTTCATGGTTACACAGAGTTTGTGTGTTGGTCCGTTATACTTCCGGATGGCAACGTTGTGAACTCCTTGGCCAAGCGCATTCTATCTATAACTAGTGGTCGAAAACCAAAACAAAGAGTAGAGCGGTGTCAACTATCTTTCTTCTATGAATTGTAAATAACCAGCTATTGATGCTGTACGTTTAGGTAAAATGATCACAACATCCGTCAGCAGGATACCACGTACCAACACACAAAACTATGAGTAACCTTGAACGTTTATAGTCTAATTGATACAAATTAGTCAGAACTAATCACCAAAATGACCTTCTAAATAACCATAACACAGAGCTGAGTGACGTCAATTTAGTTCCTTCTATACTTGTCCGAAAGAACTTCAGGGTGTGTCATATAAATCCCGCGTTTTGATTGGTCAAAATCTGCTGATTAATTAACTTGAACATTATTTTTTCAGTGTCACGACTTATATAAAATCGTTTAAAGGCAGCGGGTAAATTTTACATTCCTTTCTTTAAAATGCTATAATATATTCATAATATTCATAAGTATTTGAAATAAAACTCAACTGGCAATATGCACTTATTTTCAGGTCTGATAACCCAATTCCTTGTGGGTTCTTGTTGGAATGGAAATCTAAAAAAAAAATTGATGCAAAATATTGTCCATTACAACAATGTTTTAGACTAGGCCCATAAGCTGGTTCGAATGTGTATATATGTACACGTCGATTTGAAATAAAACTTAACTGGCATTCATTTATGGCAACCCTGCAAAATTCGGGATAAGCTGAAAGAAGAAGTGTTTGAAATAATGTTCCAACAGTCGTTACAAGAACACATTCTTTCTCTTCATTCCCATTGGGAAACTTGTCTTTAGGATCTATTCCAAGGGTGGACTGAAAATATCCCATGCGCCAGCCGGAGTGCAGCGTCGCAACTGTGAAAAACACCAGAACGGGTTCAAATGCGGCTATGTGGTCTTGTGGTATGATACCCGCTTTCGGATTGGAAGGTCCTATGTTCGAGCCTCGCTCGGCGTATAGTTGAGTCCTTGGAAAAGGCTCTTTACTCACGTTCTCTCACCGTACCCAGATGTAAAATGAGTACCTGGCAGTTAACAGCATTGCCTCTGTGGGAAAATAAATTGTAATATCGCCTAACAGGCGTCATGTCTCGTTTTGCATGTTACGTGTTGCTGCTGGTCAGGGATCCTGTGTAAATTGCTTTGAGCACGTTTGGTGGATAATGCGCTATATAAAAGCTCAGCTATTTAAAAAAAAACAACATATATTAATGTAGAGAGAAAACCTCTCCTTAACGGTGATCTACGCATGAAAGACTTATTCTCTGGAGTTGATAAAGTATGACTCATTGTTCCTCTGCGGTAATATGTCGATATGACCCAGGTGCTGAAAATGTTATTTATAGATAGTATGATGATGACGTCACTCAGGCCTTTGTTATTGTTTTTGCCATCCGCGTTTGTGAGTTGTTCTCACTAAACTGTTTTAACCAGACTATAAAAGTTCATGGTTACACAGAGTTTGTGTGTTGGTCCGTCATACTTCCGGATGGCAATGTTGTGAACTCCTTGGCCAAGCGCATTCTATCTATAAAAGGTTTAGTTCAAATACTCAGAACATCCACCTGCCCGGATAGAACGTGCCAACGCACATCACAACGTGAAACCTGAAACGTTTATAGATAGAATGAAGTTGACGTCACTCGGGTCTTTGTTATTGCTTTTTGCCCCCCCCCCCCACACACACACACACAAACACACACCCTTTTTTTTTGTACTAATTATCACTTAACTGTATTATCCAGACAATAAAAGTTCATGGTTACACAGAGTTTTGTATGATGATCCATTATACTTCCGGAGGGCAATGTTGTGAGCATCTTAGCCAAGCGCATAATATCTCTAGTCTAATTGATACCATTTAGTGAGAACGACTCATAAATATCGCTGGCTTAAAACAACAAAAAGCTGAGTGACGTCAATTTCGTTCTATCAATAAACCATCAGGTCACATAATTGTGTGTGATGGTACGGTGTATCTGGCTGGTGAATGATGTAAGCATTTTACCTAAACGCATAGCAGCAATACCGCCGCACTCTAATTTTTTTTAAAAACGAAGAAAAAAAACCCTCCCAAAAACCACGTATTGAGAATTTGGCCAAAAAAAGTTGTCCTTCAAATATCAATGCAATAAAATTACTCTCGATTTGACAAAATCTATCAAACCTGGGGCTTTGCAAAGTCCCAGGTTTGAGAGTTTTTGCCAAAGTTGAGGGTCATTTTAATCGATCGATATGTGGAGGACAACTTTTATGGCCAAAATTTTAAGTATGTATTTTACCACAGTATGGCAGATTAAAATAAAATAAATGTCTTTAAAAAAAAAACTGAATCCGAGTAAGAAAAAAACAACCCAAAAAGACACACACACACACACAGACACACACACACAGACACACACACACACACACACACACACACACACACAATGTAAAACAAACCCAACAGCGAAACCCGTGTTTATTTTATGTTTTATTGTAGACAATAGTAGAAAATATTTCTTTAATTTAAGAGACAAAGTCTGAAATCTCTTGCTTCTGGTCATTTTCATATTTCAAACTCGCATCAATGCGTTTATCACTAATTCTCTCCCCTAGTTGTGTCCAACATAGTGAACACTATTAAGAGGACAAACTAATGTAAACACTATTGAGGGGGGGGGGGGGTCGGTAGTTTCCACGAGTGAACCAAACTTATAAAATCACACATAAATCATGAAAACATCAAATCACAACAATGAGATAGAAGTCCTGAATGGTAAAAGGTCTTTGCAAGTATTCTTTGTCCACCAATAAAGGGGCTGAATTTGGTAGATGATGCATTCACTCAATACTCCAACAAGAATCTTGAGATCGAAGGATGCCAGCTTTCGCGCCTTCGTAAACTCATGGCGGGATACTGACCAACAAATGACGTCAAAATGCCGGTCTTTGGCCACAAAAGAAAACAAATGGTGAGTTGTATTCAATAGCTCAACCAATTGGACCACTTGTTTCCATGAGCACTACTAACTACTAACTAGGCGGTGCAAAAACCAAGTAATGACTTCAAAATGCCAGTCTTTTTGGGTTTCAGTGTCAGGCTATAACTTCGCTGATACTGACCAACAAATGACGTCAAAAGACAAGTCTATGGCCACAAAAAGATGAGAAATCATGAGTTGTATTCAACAGTTCAACCAATGGGATCACTTGTTTCCTTGACCACTACTAAAGACAACTCACTCACAAACTTAAAATGACTTTTTATAATTTATGTACACAATTGTTCAAGAAAATATATTATGATAAAAGATTTGAATTCCGGAATGGGAGCGATCTATATTCATGTTTTCCTCCAACCTAGTCATCGATCACATGATTTGTTGCTGTACAACGATTGGGCATTTCTCTGCTGCTTTGTTTATGAAATTTGTAAACACCCATTAGTCTCGCTGAGCAAAATGACCAATCGTGATGTTGGATATTTCTCAAACTGTGAATTCTTTTCACTTTGTGGGTCATTTTGAACACATATTCAAATGTGGCCAATGACCTCGAGCACATGGAAAGGTAGTATAGATCGCTCCCATTGTGGAAATAAATACACCGTATAGATAGAATGCGCTTGGCCAAGGAGTTCACAACATTGCCATCCGGAAGTATAACGGACCAACACACAAACTCTGTGTAACCATGAACTTTTATAGTCTGTTTAATACAGTTTAGTGAGAACAACTCACAAACGCGGATGGGAAAAACAATAACAAAGGCCTGAGTGACGTCATCTGCATACTATCTATCGATAGTTCGAAGAATACTCATAATTTTGTGTGTTTGTACGATATATCCATCTGGTGGATGTTGTGAGTATTTTACCAAAACGCATAGCTCAATAAAGCATTTATAAAACTGAAACTACGTCTCACATTTTTAGCCATAAATTAAATTAAAACTTAATACAGACCTGCCTATTATTTTTAGAAAAATTCGTAGAATTCAGAAATTTTGGCTAAAATTTCTGAACTTTATGAGCATCTCTAAGGCTAAGGCAACACTGCGAGCGAAGCGGGCGGGACGGAGTGGAGCTGAAGATGTGACTGGTATATCAGCAGCGAAGCAGAGCGGAGCGATAGATTTGACCATTTTTCTTCGCTCACATCCCTCGATGCACACGTATACATTGTCTCCAGTCTACACAGCAGACTCTGAAAGAAATGATTACACATTTAAGCACGGATCGCTTTGAATCGCTCGCTATCCATCGCTCTCCGTGAAGCCACACGAGAAAATCGCTTTGCCCCGCCCCGCTTCGCTTAAGTCTTTAAAACATTGAAAACGAACGTTGATCCAGGACGACATAGATGTAAGGATTTTGAAGAATCATTTATTAATCCTTGCGAGGAATAATCCTTGATTATTTAAGTTAACTATGCCGACTACAATATTATTTATCTCCTAATTTCTAAATTTTCAAGTAGACAAGTCTGCTTAATACCGTTAAGATGCATAGGTGATATGAGACTTTTAAGAAAATTAAATTGGTAAATTTTGAAATATTAACTCTCTCCTTACCAGCCATTTTCAGGATTATCCCCAAAACTTCACATCAACTAATACAAATTTTTATTTTTTTATTACTCAATCACAATAGCAGTAAGTTATTGCGATAAATAATTTCTTTAGTAAAACATGCTCTACAACACACTGTTCAATTTCTTAAAATTTTATGATGTACAAAAAAAATTTGAATAAGAAAATTGTTGGTTATATCGTAACGAATGTGACGATTTTTCTATAGTTGTTAAGGAGAGGGTTAAGGGAAAGTTAATCTAAAATATTCTGTCTTCAGTCTAGACTTGAAGCACTCAATAGTGAAGACTGAGAGAGAATTCCGGATTGGTGGTGCCGCAAAGTAAAATGCACGTTTCAAGAATTTTGTTTTGGATAATTCTTTTTCTATAGTGGTGTGTTGTGAGGAGCGGAGAACCCGGGGTGGCCTGTTCTCCGATATCGATGGCATTATTTGTGCGGCGATGTGGTCTAATGGTATAACACTCGCTTTCGGATCGGAAGGTCTTGGGTTCGAGCCTTGCTTGGCGCATAGTTGAGTCCTCGGAGAAGGCTCTTTACTCATATTCTCTCACCTACTCATGTGTGAAATGAGTACCTGGCCGTTAACAGCGTTGTCTCTGTCCGATAAAAAATGTTATCTCGCCTAACAGGCGTCATGTCCCGACCTAAATGTTAAATGTTGCTGTTGGCCAGGGACTTTCCACTCTTTCTCCCAGATGAATCACATATGAATGTGATCCAACGGTCTCATAATGGTGATAATATGTCGGGTTGTACCAGGCGCTGGGAATTTGAATTTATAGACACATATAGGAAACTTGGGGTTAATCTCTATTCTTTATTAATTTTGGAGAATAAATTGATGAAGTGCGTTTGGCCAAAAAAGCTCATAACAATCCACCAGCCGGATATATCGTCCCAGCACACAAAACTCTGTATAACCTTGTTTATAGTCTGACTAATAGAATTTAGTGAGAACAACTCATAAAAATGACTGGCTAAAAACAATAACAAAAGCTGAGTGACGTCAATTTCGTTCCACCAATACAACTTTTTACATTGCAAAAGACCCAAAGTTTAAAGTTCGTAACGTTATGATATGGAAGTCTCTGCTTGAAAATATCCAAAATGAAATAATGTCCAAATTGATTTGGCAAAGATATCGATAAACACAAAATGAAGGCTTAGGCATGTCCTTTTGTTTTCACCACACTTACAGTCTCCATTATCTTCGATGCACGGAGTTGGGACTTAATCACAAGAATGTTGGACGCTTGCCGTGAATAATGTTTGTTACTTCAAATGTGTCAGTTTGTTCCTAGTATCCAGTTAGTAATGTGTTTCCATAAACCTCTGTCCAGTCCAAGTGTTCTTAGCTTTTGAAGGTCATCGTGTGTGCCAAGGTGCTGAGGCAATTGGATGTTTCCTTGTGTTGTTGAAATCGGTTCTTCAATTGTTGTTTCTAAATATAGATATTTGGTATTTTTTTGAGCTCTAGATTCAATGTGGTTGGAAATGAAGTGACAAGACAAGACAAGACCATGATTTGTAGTTTGCCTTTTATTGGTTCATTCATCCCTATATAATACCATTTTGACATGGTGGGTCACATGTGTGTCAGTACATGACATAATCAGAAGGAATGCGAAAATTTTGAATTTCCATAAGAATATGCTCCCCAGAGCATTTTAATCTTTATTTGAAGTAAATCGAGTGATTTTTCATGGTTATTGTCAGATGTATGGGAAAGGTATCCAGCAACTTTTCTCAAATTTCATACTTTTTCAACTTGACTAGCCGTAAAAATTATTTAGAAGTGAAATTGAGCTTTGATATTTCCCGAAGATTACAAAAAGGGTTGATTTAATCATTTATGACAAGAAATCATTTTTAATAAACAAAAATTGACCTTCTAACTAAACTTGGTAATATCTCAGTTCAAACCTTTTCACCATCCGACTGATTATGTCATCGCTGTAACATTTTGTAAAAGATTAGTAAGGGATTCCATTCAGACCATTGGCGGATTCACCTCGAGACATACTCGACTCTCGACGGAGGAGAGGAACGCGAAACAATTTTTTGAGTTCTCTACGGAACTGCGAATTGCACAGACCGTAAACGATGGGATTTGTGCAGTTGTTGAGGAGATAGAATCGGAGAAAAATGTTGACGAGCACCTCTTGGACTGGCGTCAAGGATGGGTAGAAGGTTTGCCCTTTGTTCTGTCTGATGATGGTGATGATTAGAAAAGGCAGGAATGAGACGATGAACACGGCAGTAATGGCAAAAAGCATCAGTGTCGATTTGGGGGGCCGGATACGTCTTCCGCTGAACCGGAAATGTGGGAAATCTGCGCATGTTGTTTCAACACCGCCGTCTGAGTTCGATCTAGATCTCACATCGGCTAAGACGTAAGTTTTAGCATCTTTCGTGAGCTCAACGCATGTTTGAACTTTGGGCGATTTAGAAGATTGTGGAGGCTGGGACTTCCGGCTATTCAATCTTGATTCGCTTTGCGATCGAGTGATCAAAGCATCATTTTTATCCGTTTCATCATTCGATATTATCGGGTTATTTTTTTCCTTCAGCTTCTTTTGGCGTCGTCGTTTCAGAATAACCCGTCCTATGAGACTGTAGAAGATGGTAAGTATGAGTACACACACGCTGACAGCACACCAAAGGTAAATAAAAAACGCAAATGGGTAAGGTGTGTCATCCATTTCGTTTCGTATATTACAGATAATTGCATTCACAGTTTTACTCACACCGGCACAATCTTTACTGCTACTATTACTGTCGATATCACCAGTACTACTGCTCGAGCTAGTATCAGTACTAACACTACTGACATGATCCGTAATGATTCGTTGACGAGGCAGGGGAACTATTTTACGACCGTATAAAAACAGAGCAGGCCAGGATACTCCTAAACCAATGAATAAACTAACGAGACATGCGACCTTTGACCCGAGCAAGGTCATGGCCTGTCGATGGGGGTGACATATCCGGATGTAACGATCCCATGCGATCGTGAGAAAGATGGCGGATGTAGAATTGTTGATGAAGTAAGTGAAGAATCTGGATAGGCGACATAACCCTTCGTTGGGGAAATAGTAGAAGGAGGAGAGAACGTAAATCTCGGTTGGCATGGTAACCACACAGTTCAAAAGGTCAAGGCAAGCAAGCCAGAAGAGGAATATCCTGTAAAAGATATAATTTTTAAAAAGATTAAGAAAAATATATCATTGCTTGTTTGTATCGATATGGTACTCAGTTTATAATCTGGAAGTCCCAGGTTGGAGTGCTCTTGTACACAAAGCTAAGTTAATTACTTGGACAAGACTCTTACTTTCCAAACTATACTCAGGTGTAAAATGAGTATCAGGCCGTCGACCTGAAAAAGCTTAATCTCAGTCCGAATAAAATCATAATATTTTAAGTCAAATTAATTCACTGGGAATAAGTTTGGATTGTTGATCGATTTGATGGTCTAAGGTTGTCATAGAATAATTCTCTACGAATTTCCAGCGCTTCATGATTTGAGTCGAGGGTTTAGTGATCAAGATTCGATCGAAAACCGGGGCTCAGTTTGTATATAGTGTGCGCTTGGCTATGAAACTCACAACATTGCCATCCGGAAGTGTAACAGACCAACACATAAGATTATGTGTAACCTTAAACGTTTTTAGTTTAGTTAATACAGTTTAGTGAGAATAACTCATAAACATAGATGGCAATAAACAATAACAAAGGCCTGATTGACGTCATCTATATTTTAATTTGTCGAAAATTTCTTTTCCTCAAAAAATAAAACTAATTGGCGGAACTTTTCAGAGGACTTTAACTTCAAGATGAATATCTTTTAAAATCGAATCTTCCTTAAGAAAAGTTAACATCATACTTTGTTTATCAGTAGTGTAAACAAGCCTTTTAAACCAAATACGTACATAGTTGCTGTCTTAATTGAACTATGACGCACTTACCTTGTAGTCGTGTTGTGCCATCGCCATCCGTAGATAAAAATCGCAATGGGATTTCCCACAACCCCAATGATCATCAGGACGACAGAATAGAATATGGCAGGTGCGAGTAAGGATGCCTTCTCCTTATTGACCCCCTCAAGAATGGACCTGTCATCTTGATAAGTTATGCAGAAAGTCGAATTCATTGTTGATCACAAGAGGTCATAGAACTGTTATGCAGGAAGTCGAATTCATTGTTTAACACAATAGGTCATAGAACTGTTATGCAGGAAGTCGAATTCATTGTTTATCACAAGAGGTCATAGAACTGTTATGCAGGAAGTCGAATTCATTGTTTAACACAAGAGGTCATAGAACTGTTATGCAGGAAGTCGAATTCATTGTTTATCACAAGAGGTCATAGAACTGTTATGAAGGAAGTTGAATTCATTGTTTAACACAAGGGGTCATAGAACTGTTATGCAGGAAGTCGAATTCATTGTTTAACACAAGAGGTCATAGAGCTGTTATGCAGTAAGTCGAATTCATTGTTTAACACAAGGGGTCATAGAACTGTTATGCAGTAAGTCGAATTCATTGTTTAACACAAGGGGTCATAGAACTGTTATGCAGGAAGTCGAATTCATTGTTTAACACAAGAGGTCATAGAACTGTTATGCAGGAAGTCGAATTCATTGCTTAACACAAGAGGTCATAGAACTGTTATGCAGTAAGTCGAATTCATTGTTTAACACAAGAGGTCATAGAACTGTTATGCAGTAAGTCGAATGTTTAACACAAGAGGTCATAGAACTGTTATGTAGTAGGTCGAATTCATTGTTTCACACAAGGGGTCATAGAACTGTTATGTAGTAAGTCGAATTCATTGTTTAACACAAGGCGTCATAGAACTCTTTGATCTACTTTTAGTGATTGACGTCATTATGTCGTTCATATCAGTGGAAATATTATAATAATGCTCATATGATTTCCAGAGAACATTCTAATATTAAAAACGTCTGAAGATGTGTGAAGTTGGATCTCAAATCGAGGCTTGCTGACTTTTTGAAATGTTTTCTTCCACAAAGATTATTTCTGTTTCGTCTGGAACTTTGTCATAAAACCCTTTCAGATTTTGATA
>NC_088370.1:29907183-29917183 GCF_034508935.2 Berghia stephanieae | reverse complement strand
CATATAAAATGTTTTTAGTTTTTACATGTTAATGGTAGTTGAATAAAACCATCTATGTACATGCTCTTTTTTAATACATTTTTTCCAATTTTGAAAAGTAGCAAAAATCTCTAGGATTGAGTGAGTTAAAGCTATTCATCTCACTAATTTCTCACCACCGTGCGGCTGTGTGGTCTAGTGGTTTGACACTCGCTTTCGGATCGGAAGGTCCTGGGTTCGAGTCTCGCTCGTTGCATAGTTGAGTCCTTGGAAATGGCTCTTTACTCACATTCTCTCACCGTATTCAGGTGTAAAATGAGTACCTGGCCGTTAACAGTGATGGCTATGTCCGAAATAAATTGTAATATCGCCTAACAGGCGCCATGTCTCATTCTACATGTTACGTTTTGCTGTTGGTCAGGGACCCTTTGTAATGCGCTTTGAGCACGTTTAGTGGATATTGCTCTATATAGACGCCCAAATTAAAGCTCAAGTTACCGTTAAACGCGCTCGTATTTCAATACCAAGCTACAACCAAATGTGACACATTCTTTAACTCTCTTTCTCATCCATTTTCAGAATTGTCCCCAAAAGGTCACACCCACCCAACACAATTATAACTTTTTCTTACTCAAACAGAAAAGCAACAAGTACATTCTAGACGTGAAACTGTTCAGCAAAATGAGCTCTACAACACAGCGTTAACTTTTTAAAAATTAATATAGACTCTAACCCATCTATATTTTTGTGCAAAAGAAGTCAGAATGATAAAATTGTTGCTTGCATTGTAACCGACGTGTACATATATGAAGGTCTGACATCCAAACGCACGTATGGGCCTAGTTTGACATTGTTGTAATGGACAATATATTGCGTCATTTTTATTTTTTTTGTTGAGATTTCCAATACAACAACGAGCCCATAATGGATTGGGTTATCAGACCTGCAAATAAGTGCATGTCGATTTCAACTAATGTGAGGATTGTTCTATGGTTGGTAAGGAAAGGATAAACATCAATGCTATCTTTATTTCAGGTCTATTTACCCAAACAGTGTCAAAGATGCGCCAATGATATACTCCTTCGCCTCCGTTGTAATGAGATCTAAATGTTTTCTCTGGCCTCCAAGTCGAAATGATCATACACAACTTCACGTCACTGACTTATAATAATAACAAACAAATCGTATTATTACTTTCGAATTCAAATATTATTATAATTCTCAAAGTCAAACGAGTTTTGTCAAATTCATATTCATTCTCATTCATTTACTGTTCCTTCAAAGACTGACACACTTCAATAACATCGTCATCACCACCTTCACCCTGTACGACTTGATATTTATACTTCGATAACAGCATTGCTCGTAAATCCATATTACTAGAAAAAGACACGACCCTAATCTTTTGAAGTCTAAACACGTCAAAATTGAACAAATACTACTTGATATTTATAAATCTTCAACAGCAACATTCCTCGAAAACTCCATTTATTTTAGAAAAAGACACAAACCCTATTATTTTGAAATCTAAACACGTCAATATTGATCAAGTTCTCAGATCAAACTGATGTCAATGTCCACATTTTCCGTGAAATTGTTACAATACGGTTTTTGGTAGGATTGTAAGAATTTCCTGTGAGATCTAACCACTTATCCGGTTGACAGCGCAAAGCTGATTTCTTGACCTGAAATGAAAAAAAAAATAAATAAATGGAAATATTTTGTTTTTAAAAAGCACATCCTCATCTCTTCTGTCTTTGTTTCCTTCGTAAATGTATTCTTTCTCATTTAGATTGCTAAAGAACACAAAGCTCCTATTTTAGCCCAGGTTCACTCCATCTCGACATAACACCGTTTAGGAACGATGTTTCACATATATTTTTTTTATACCAACGCCTTGTGGTTAAAAAAAAAATTTTTTTACAAAGCGCAATATCCACTAAACTTGCTCAAAGCGCTCTACAAAGGTTCCGGTAGGGGCTGCCTGAAGCCGGTGATCGTACAAAACTAACTAACGAAAGAGTGAAAATGGAGAGACTTCGTATTGGAACAAAACAGAACAGTTTTGTTTTGTTCCCATACGAAGCCTCCCCATTTTCACTCTTTCGTTAGTTTTCTACAAAGGCTCACTGACCAACAGCAACCGTAACATGTAGAACAAGACACATGTCGCCTGTTAGACGGTATCTTACACTTTTTTTTCCGACAGAGACAACGCTTTTAACGGCCAGGTACTCGTTTTACACCTGAGTACGGTGAGAGATTGTGAGTAAAGAGCCTTTTCTAAGGATTCCACTATTTCGCCGAGCCAGCGAGGCTCGAACACAGGACTCTCCTATCCAAAAGCGAATGTCATACCACTAGATCACATATCGGCACATCGTGCGTAGTGAACAGATTCGATTTGGAGGTAGAAGTCGAAGTCAAATTAAATGATACATAATTTGATAAGGTCTTGTCATTCAATCCACCCACGGTGGAGTGGATAATGATATGACAACTCCAGAAATTAATTGGCTGTCTGTGGAGACTATTATGTATTTTATAATAACCGGCGCCAGTGCTTCTACTCGTATTATCTTGGAAAAAAAAAGATATTATATTTCTTTGTCTAGAAAACTCGTCGTATCGATCGATTCACATGAACCCCATTTTGGCACAAAAAAAAATAAAAAATAAAAACTCTCAATCCTGGGAGAAGTCCCAGGTTTGAGAAGTTTTTTTATTTTTACTTTGATGGAATAAAATGAGCATTATTTTGATAGATTCATATTTGAAGGATGAATTGTTTTGTTTTTTTTTTTTTCATATTAGTGAATATTTTTGCCAGTTAAAAATATTCTCTGAAATCTAATTGGTCAATATGGATGCAAGTCGTCCATGTCACTGACTTCTCTATAACCATTTATTATCTGTCGTAGTCTGGAAAGACACGTAGCTATTTGTAATTTTTGGCCGTAAAACTCATTCTTCAAATTAATATTGACCTATTTAACTCACTCAACCCTAACACCGACTATATCCGTAGTATGCACGGGGTTTGTTTTACCCCATGCTATTTATTAAATTTTTCTGAGACAAATTATAGCTGAATGTTCTTAATGTTTACTTGTTCAGCACATGCTCATTTTAAACACATTTTTTTTCCAATTTTCAAAAGTAGGTAAAATTTCTAGGATTGAGTGAGTTAAAGGACCCTCATCTTGGCAAAACCTATCTCTCAAATCTGGGATTTTCTTGAAGACCTCACGAAGTCTCAGGTTTGAGAGTTGTTTTTTTTTCTCCCCAAGATGAGGGTCATTTAAGTCGATCGATATTTAAAGATCAAATGTTCTGGCCATTTTTTAAAATAGGTGTCTTTCCAGAATACGGCAGTTAACTGTTTATAGAGCGGTCAGTGACATGGACGGCTTTCATCCATATTAATAATGAAAATAATAATAATAATAATAATAATAATAATAATAATAATAATAATAATAATAATAATAATAATAATAATAATAAATAGCCAGGGTCGTATATTATATATATATATATATATATATATATATATATATATATATATATATATATATATATATATATATATATATATATATATATATATATATATATATATATAATGTGAGGAATGGAGTGGCTGGCCGCCCGGGCATAGAATGTAGAGAGAAGTGAGTGAAGGAGATTAGATCGTTCAGCTTTTATAATAAGTGGCTACGTGACAGAAGGTAGAACGAAAAATATTCACTAATTTGAAATTAATTCGAGGGAAGGCTATTAAAGGAAAGATGATCTAATATTAGAAGGTTAAATTTTTTTTAAGCCAACCGAAATATAACTGGAGTGAGATGAATTCAGTTCTTACTAAAATAAAACTTTAATAAAATAAATGTGAATAATCTTTACTGTGACGTGGAAAATGGAATTGATGTCGTATTTTCCAGTGTCAAACGCCTAAATCTGACAGTAAATTAGACCAGTGCTAGGGGTTCAATGACGGAAATAAATCTTCGTGGACGTAAATATAAGTAGAATTAGCCCCTAATCCATGCCCACACACATATTTTAGAATGACTGTCAGACGCTGAAAGCGGGGACTGTCACGACCTCCGTCCTTGTTGACCCATCGTAGTAATCCTGTAATAATATGTCAGAGTGAGAAACTTGTTAAAAAGTCGGTTGCCAAGATGAGAGTCATTTAAATCGATCGATATCTGAAGGACGAGTTTTCTGGTCAAATGTTTTTAAATACGGGTCAGTGACCGCTCTCGACGCTTTCTGTTTCCACAGCCTGTCAGTTTTCTCCCCCCACACTGATATATCATTATTGACCACGGGCAGATTCCAGGACAACACCTGATAAAAACTTGACTTCTATCATCAGATTCAAGCTGTTGACTTTTATCACAAGACTGTTATGCTTGACATATATTATGTGACCGATCGCCTCATTACGGCATTTGGGAGTTAACGATGACTTTGCCAACTTACAACGATCGACGAACGACGTGGAAGAAAACAAAGATATTGTATCTTCGGGGTCTTAGCACAGAAGAAGAAGAAGATGAAGAAGAAGAAGAAGAAGAAGAAGAAGAAGAAGAAGAAGAAGAAGAAGAAGAAGAAGAAGAAGAAGAAGAAGAAGAAGAAGAAGAAGAAGAAGAAGAAGAAGAAGAAGAAGGAGAAGAAGAAGAAGAAGAAGAAGAAGAAGAAGAAGAAGAAGAAGAAGAAAGAAGAAGAAGAAGAAGAAGAGAAGAAGAAGAAGAAGAAGAAGAAGAAAAAAGGAAGAAAAAGGAAGAAGAAGAAGAAGAAAAGAAGAAGAAGAAGAAAAGAAGAAGAAGAGAAGAAGAAGAAGAGAAGAAGAAGAGAAGAAGAAGAAGAAGAAGAGAGAAGAAGAAGAAGAAAGAAGAAGAAGAAGAAGAGAAGAAGAAGAAGAAGAAGAAGAAGAAGAAGAAGAAGAAGAAGAAGAAGAAGAAAGAAGAAGAAGAAGAAAAAGAAGAAGAAGAAGAAGAAGAAAAGAAGAAGAGAAAAGAAGAAAAGAAGAAAGGAAGAGAAGAAGAAGAAGAAGAAGAAGAAGAAGAAGAAGAAGAAGAAGAAGAAGAAGAAGAAGAAGAAGAAGAACTGACACATCATTATTTACCACCGGCAGGTTCCAGGACAAGGCTTGATATAAAAAATGAACTATTTGACCTCTATCATCAAATCCAACGGCTGACTTTTATCACAAGACTGTGCTTGAAATGGAGGTCCCGATAGCTCAGTTGGTAGAGCACTCGCGTCACAAGCAAAGGGACCAATATCGATCCCGGGTGCAGTGGAGATTTTTTCATCCCCCCCCCCCCCCCCCCCCCCACTTCCCTTTCCACCCAGCAGGCAATAATAATAATGTGTAGCTGAGTCTGTTAATTTGGCGGAAAATACTTTGCGATAGACTAGCGTCCTCTCCAAAGGATAGCAAACAATTGCTATTGTCCGTTTCGCTCTATAGATAACGGGATAAACTCCGGCTGGATGGGCCCAATGGCTCTGAAGAACTACTTTTTTTTGTTATGCTTAAAATAGGTGCCTCATAACGGCATTAGCAAATGAAAGATTGCGTTCTAGATCGCCGAACGACGTCACTGAAAAATTAAAAAATTGAGCTTTTATATTGCGTGATATCCACTAAACGTGCTCAAAGCGCATTAAAAGGGGTCCCTGGTCAACAGCAACACTTAACTAACATGACATGACGCCTGTTAGGCGATATTACCATTTTTTCGGACAGAGACAACGCTGCAAAACGGCCAGGTACTCATTTTACACCTCAGTACGGTGAGAGGATTTGAGTAAAGATTCTTTTCAAAGGACTCAACAATGTGCCGAGCGAGGTTCTAACCCAGGACCTTCCGATCCAAAAGCGAGTGTCATACCACAAGGCCGCATAGCCGCACAAAAACGAAGAAAACGAAGATATTATTATATCTTCAGAGTCTTTGAACAGATTTTCGTTGTTTCTTCCTCGTCAGTGATTGATCGCTGTAGGTTGAGAACGTATTCGTTAACACGCAATTCTACCGAGATGGTGAAAATTGATTATATAGAGAAAACGAAAATGAAGTCACTCCTCTCTTTGCTTTTAACAGCCTGTTAGTGATAAGATCTCAGTAAATTATAGTAATAAAACTATAAACGTTAAAGGTTATACATAATTGTGTGTGTTGGTATAATTAATCTGGCTGGCGGATGTTGCGAGTATTTAAACCTAAACGCATAGCATCAATAGCCAGAAATATCAAAAACAGCGGAAAGTACTTTTGCGATAGACTAGAGTATCCAGCAATTGCTATTGTCTATTTAACGATAAAGAAACCGGAATAAACTCAAACTCCAAGGGCTTTATGGCCCTGAAGTAATACGTTTTTTCTTTCTTTCTTTCATTCTTTCTTTCTTTCTTTCTTTATTTATTTATCTATTTATTTATTTACTTATTCATTTATTCATTTATTTATTTAAATAACAGGGAAGAAAAGTCGTGACATCAAATCCGCTACTCTTTTGGTTCCTAAATCCTTGGGAGTGTGTATGTAACCAGTCCTTTGGAGTACGAATAATGAATGGGTTACATAAAGGTGGCATAACTATTTTAGTATTAGGATATATAGATAGAATGCGCTTGGCCAAGGAGTTCACAACATTGCCATCCGGAAGTATAAAGGACCAACACACAAACTCTGTGTAACCATGAACTTTTATAGTCTGGCTAATACAGATTAGTGAGAACAACTCACAAACGCGGATGGCAAAAACAATAACAAAGGCCTGAGTGACGTCATCTTCGAACTATCTATAGGTGGATTCTTGGGATTACGAGGTGTAAAAGGGCGAGGATGGATAATCTTTATTGTGACGACCAACATTTATTTAGAATAGGTTGTGTGTGTTGGACCCGCGATCTCAAGTAGTCGGGAAGAGAGGGCTCTAATAATGACTAGGGTTAGAGATGATCTTTTTTGGGATCGTGGATAGCTCATACGGTAGAGTCACGCTCTCCCCAACCAGCCAGGCGGAGCTGTCGTACCAGTAAGGTCGATGGTTTAAAACCCCCATCACCGCCGCGAAATTTTTATTCTCTATTGTCTTCTGGCACTTTCCTACTCACTTCATCTCTTGTTGTTATCAACATAAATGTCTGCTCCACTCAATTTTCTGAATTAGAAATAAGAGGCCATCACTCTGAAAACAACAGAAGATCAATTACACAAGGTATATCTCCTGTCCTCCGGAAGAGTGGTTTTACACTTCCAATGAAATAGTAACCAGTTTTTTTTTTTTACATCAGTTTTCTTCCCTATTGTTTAATTTCTTTATTTTTTAATTTTAATTTTTTGTTGTTGTTATTTTTGTTTTGTTGTTATTATTTTTGTTGTTGTTGTTGTTGTTGTTGTGTAGGCCGGATTGATGGATCAAGCAATCTTATTTGAACAAGACATTTTACATTCCACCAAGCAGACAATCTCTGTCAATGAACAGTAATGGATTATTGATCGTAGAGTAAGAGGTGGTTGGTGTGTGTGTGTGTGGGGGGGGGGGGGGTTGAGAGAGAGAGAGAGAGAGAGAGAGGGAGAGAGAGAGAGAGAGAGAGAGAGTCTCTATCAAGACTCTATAAAACAAATGAAATGAATAGAAATCAAACTGTTATATAGGGCATTGTCGGATGGTCTCATGATTAATACGCTTTAAATTGTTTTTTATTAATTTTGAAAGGAACTTGGTTTTCTTTGGCCGTGTTTTGTTTCTAAATAATTGAGCTTTTAAATAGAGCAATATCCACTAAACGTGCTCAAAGCGCTTTACGAGGTGTCCCTGGCCAACAGGAACATTTAACATTTAGGACGGGGCATGATGCCTGTTAGGCGATATTATAAATTTTAAACGTGATCAATGGCAGGATTGATGACAGTGTTTGTGGAAAATTCTGAACAGGAAGTTGAGTTTTTGGATAAAGGCATTTTACCCATACTCCCCCACTCGACTGAAGTGTGAATAAGTAAATGGCTGCTGACGTGGTAGTGACAGATTAACTAAAGTTTTGGTACACAAAAGGACGCATAAAAAGGCGACTGGTACTGAATGACAGGAAAATATAGTTCCATATGGCTTGCAGGGGATTGTAAATTGAAACATTGCGAAGCGTGTTGTTTTCCGTGGAAATGAACCATATAAATGTTCACTATTCATGTATTCAATTCATAACAACGTTATGACGGGTGAGTAGGGGGCTGAAAACTTAATTTGATTTAGAATTTTATGATACTCGTGTCAAATTATAAGTGATGAATTAGGGAGCAGGCACAAGTGTAAGGTAAAAAATCTGAAAAGGGGTGTATCGACGTGCGCTTATTTGCAGGTCTGATAGACCAATCCAATATGGGCTCATTGTTGTTATGGAAATCTCACCAAAAAAAAAATGACGCAAGATTTTGTCCATTACAACAATGTTAATCTAGGCCCATAAGCTCGTTTGGATGTCAAACCTTCATATATGTATACGTCGGTGTGTATGGAACAGTGCTAGACAAAGAAGAAAAGAAAAGAAAAAAAAACACCAAGAAATTGCCGCCCCCCCCCCCCCCAAAAAAAAAAAAAAAATCTGCCTTCCTCGATTTGGGGATCGAACCTTTTACCTCCTGATTACCGTTCAGACGTTCTACCATAACACCACAGAGAGTATCCGATAGTCGGGACGATTTAATGCCTGTAATTCGTCACAAGAGTAAACGTCTCCGCTTGCATCACACACACAAAAAAAAAACAAAAAACAAAAAAAAACAGAACAATTACAAAAACAAAAACAATAAAGAAAAAAAAGAAATAAAAACATTTAACTGTTATTTTCTAAGACACCACGGGTCGAAAATGTAAGACTTCTTGTCACATGACTACTTCAAGCTGTCTCCATGGAAACGGCCGAATCTTGAGATTTCTAAAAAGTGTAAATCATAAAATCTAATCCCAAATCTACATGAACAAATATAAAAAACACAATATTAAAAAATAACAATGGATTTGAAAAACCAATTCGACATTAATCTCTCTCTCTCTCTCTCTCTCTCTCTCTCTCTCTCTCTCTCTCTCTCTCTCTCTCTCCCTCCCTCTCTCTCTCTCTCTCTCTCTCTCTCTCTTCCCCCCTCTCTCTTTTTTTTTTCTAAATGAATATTTTATTGCCAATGATAAATATGGAGCTGTTAATGTTTGAAAAGATTAAAGTGATATTCTCGTGAACACGCCGAAAACACACGACACCAACGGTAAACAAGATAACGACCAAAATAACTTTCGTCCATTTTTTGAAGATTGCGAAAGCATGAAACAGTAATGGAGAAAGAAAATGGTGCAGTTTGCGCTATGATTGCTTTCACAGTTTGATAGGTAGGTATATATATATATACATATATATATATATATATATATATATATATATATATATATATGTGTGTGTGTGTGTGTGTGTGTGTTGTGTGTGTGTGTGTGAAGAGAGAGAGAGCGAGAGCAGAGAGAGAGAGAGAGAGAAAGAGAGAGAAAGAGAGAGTGTGCGTGTGTGTGTGTGTGAGAGAGAGAGTGAGAAAGTGTGTATGTGTGAGAGAGAGAGTGCGTGTGTGTGTGTGTGTGTGTGCTTGTGTGTGTGTGCTTGTATGTGTGAGAGATAGAGAGAAAGAGTGTGTGTGTGTGCGTGTGCGTGTGTGTGTTTGTGTGTGAGAGAGAGGGAGAGAGAGAGGGAGAGAGAGAGAGAGAGAGAGAGAGAGAGAGAGAGAGAAACAAAGAGACAGAGAATAGAGACGGGGAGAATGATTAGAAATAGAACACCATACAAATAGTCTCGGAGAGTAATTATTGTCTTCCTTAACTTCAAATCAAACTGCTAATCTTCCCGTCTTTTCCCCTCAGGCAACGTCTAGACATAATAACATTCTGCAATTCCTCTGGAGGATGATCAGTCAGGTTTACACGGGACATTCTGCAATACACCGATAAAACCCAT
>NC_088370.1:29894683-29897183 GCF_034508935.2 Berghia stephanieae | reverse complement strand
ATCACCCGGTTTTCTACCACATCATCTCATTCGTCTGTGGTGTTACATTTATCCTGTTTTGCTGATAAAGGAGAAACCCGAAACGTCCATGTTATCTGTTTACGTAATCAAATTGAAGCTTACATTCAATTTCACATTGTTATTTATTTATTCGAGCTTCGAGCAGCAACATTTACATCAAAATTACTACTAACGAAAGAGTGATACTGGAGAGGCTTCGGATGGGAACAACACAGACAATGGACGTTTCGGGTACCGACCCTATACAGCTTTTGGATTCTATAGATAGTATGCGCTTGGCTAAGAAGCTCATAAAATTGCCATCCGGAAGTATAACGGACCAACACACAAAACGGTGTGTATCCATGAACGTTTATAGTCGGGTTAATACAGTTCATTGAGCATTACTCATAAACGCGGATGACAAAAAACTATAACAAAGATCTGAGTGACGTCATCTTCGAACTATCTATAAACCTATACTTTTTAAAAGTTGATTGAGGTTATTCTGCTTAATTACAACTCTTGTCAACTTTGGTGTTGAAATTCTCAAAACTAGGTTTTCTCAGCCTAGCCCATAGATACATTTGATCATAACTTCAAGAAAAATCACCCGGTTTGCTAATAATAAAGATTGAAATGCTCAGGGGACCTTGAGCTTGGCTAAGAAGCTCACAACATTGCCATCCGGAAGTGTATCGGAACAACACACAAAACTATGTGTAACCATGAACTTTTCTAGTCTGGATAATAAATAGTTAAGTGAGAATTACTCATAAACGCGGATGGCAAAAACAATAACAAAGACGCGATTGACGTCAACTTCATTCTATATTTAGTTTTGTGTTTTGGTACGTTATGACCGGCTGGCGGGTGTTGTATCTTACCTAAAGATAGTTCGAAGATGACGTCACTCAGGTCTTTGTTATTGTTTTTTGCCATCCGCGTTTATGAGTAATGCTCACTGAACTGTATTAACCCGACTATAAACGTTCATGGATACACACAGTTTTGTGTGTTGGTCCGTTATACTTCCGGATGGCAATGTTATGAGCTTCTTAGCCAAGCGCATACTATCTATAGGCGTAACATGTATAAAACATTTTAGTAACAAAAGTTCAAATCATGTCAGTTTATTGTGAGTTGCCATGCCATATGCCGTTCCTGGCTTTAAAACGTCAACAAGAATACAGCAGATAAAACAGAGCTGATTCTGTGCATGGTGCTTAACTCACTCAATCCTAGGAATATTTTCTACTTTTCAAAATTGGAAAAAATGTATAAAAAATGAGAATATGCATAGATAGATAGTTTCATTCGACTGCCAATAACATGCAAAAACTAAAAACATTAGCTTTGATACTACGCCTATAATTCGTCTCAGAAAAATGTAATAAATAGGCATGGGGTAAAAGTAACCCGGGTAAACTACGGATATAGTCGGTGTTAGGGTTGAGTGAGTTAAAATAAGCAGTCAAGTCTCGTTTTCTGGAGAGAAAAAAAAAACAACGCAGAAATTAAAAGGTTTGGCCAGAAAACTCATCCTCCAAATATCGATTGATTTAAATGCATCTCATCTTGGCAAAAACTCTCAAATCTTGGGACTTTGCGAAGTCTTCATTTAAGTCCGCCGTTTAAGAGTTTTTGCCAAGATGAGGCGAGGGCCATATTTGAAGGACGAGTTTTCTGGCCAAATTTTTAAATATTCGTTTTTCCAGAGTAAGGCAGTTGACTGGTTAATGAGTTACCTGCCTGCATGTTAACATTCCCTTTCTTTGTATATCCTTCCTCTCTCTCTCTCTCTCTCTCTCTCTCTCTCTCTCTCTCTCCCTCTCCTCTCTCTCCTTCCCTCTCTCTTCTCTCCCTCTCCTCTTTTCTTCTCTCTCTTCTCTCCTCTCTCTCTTTTTCTCTTCCCTCCTCTCAAACGTGATAATATATTTTAATATATATATATAATAAAATTTATATATACTATATATATATAATAATCTATATACATAAATTAAATAAGAATAATTAAAACAACATATTAAAAAATATTTTTTTAATTTTCTATTTTAATTGGACTGGAACAAAACTTTGAAAAAAAAATATTTAGAAAAATTAAAATACAAAATTTTAAAAAAATATATATAATAAAAGAACAAAAAAAAACAAAAAAAAAACAAATAAAGAATATAAAATAAGCCCAAGTTGAATATTTGCGTCTATGACAAGCATTTCCAGCGATTGATATACTTCCACAACACCACTTTGTGACGAAGGTCACATATCTGTGTATTCATAATTCTTTATTCATCTCGCTATTTTAAACAAAAATCCATATACGTTGATTTATTTATTTATTTGTTCGTTCATTTATTATATTATTTATTTATTTATTTATTTATTATTTATTTATTTATTTATTTATTTATTTATTTATTATTTATTTATTTATTTATGTATTCATTTAATCATCAAAAAAATTATCTATCTATTCATTTATTTATATATTTAT
>NC_088370.1:29887183-29892183 GCF_034508935.2 Berghia stephanieae | reverse complement strand
AAGAACTACCCATAAAAAGCTGGCTAAAGACAATAACAAAGATGTGAGGGACATCAAATTCGTTGTATCTATAGATAGTTCGAAGTTGACGTCACTCAAGTCTCTGTTATTGTTTTTTGCCATCCGCGTTTATGAGTAGATCTCACTAAACTGTATTCACCAGACTATAAACGATCATGGTTACACACGGTTTTGTGTGTTGGTCCGTTATACTTCCGGGTGGCAATGTTGTGAACTTCTTGGCTCAGCGCATACTATCTATAGATAGACGGCATTCAGGTTTTTGTTATTGTTGTTTGCCATCCATGTTTATGAGTAATTCTCACTTAACTGTGTTATCCAGACTATAAAAGTTCATGGTTACACAGTTTTTGTGTATTGGTCCGTTATATTTCCGGGGGGGGGGGGGGGGGGGGCAATATTATGAGCTTCATCCGGAAGTATAACGAACCAACACACAAAACTATGTGTAACCATGAACTTTTATAGTCTGGTTAATACTGTTTAGTAAGAATTACTCATAAACATGGATGGCAAAAAACAATAACAAAGACCACAGTGACGTCATCTTCGTTATATCAATATATATTACAAGGATGACGTCACTCAGGTCTTTGGTAGAGTTTTTTAAATTATTATTTCTATTATTTTTTTTTTTTTTTTGCCATCCACGTTTATGAGTAATTCTCACTAAACTGTATTAACCAGACTATAAACGGCCAAGATTACACATCGATTTGTGTGTTGGTCCAGATTACACATAGTTTTGTGTGTTGGTCCGGATTACACATAGTTTTGTGTGTTGGTCCGGATTACACATAGTTTTGTGTGTTGGTCCGGATTACACATAGTTTTGTGTGTTGGTCCGGATTACACATAGTTTTGTGTGTTGGTCCGGATTACACATAGTTTTGTGTGTTGGTCCGGATTACACATAGTTTTGTGTGTTGGTCCGGATTACACATAGTTTTGTGTGTTGGTCCGGATTACACATAGTTTTGTGTGTTGGTCCGGATTACACATAGTTTTGTGTGTTGGTCCAGATTCACATAGTTTTGTGTGTTGGTCCATTATATTTCCGGATGGCAATTGGATTCAGTAGTCTGATGCCACGCCGCCCGGCAACGGCGGCCATCTTGGTTCTAAACAAAAAAAAATCATTACTTTTTATTCTTCATGCTGACTTTAAGTTTTCATATGTCTTGTGATCAGAATGTGTAAAAGTCAAAACATGATCAAATTTATGGGGGTTTTTTTCCTCTGGATACGCTTTTATGCTCGCCGGGGAGATATTTCATACGGGTGTCCGCCATTGTTCCGATAGTTTAGAGCCAGTGTTACTAAGTTACCATGCGTCATTTGGAAGGAAGTGACGTTACGACTATTGAAGAGTATTCTCTGAGTTTCGTAGCTAAGCGAACACAATCTATAAAACAAAAACAATGATCGGAAAGAACCGGTCGATTTCATTCACATTATTATTTATAAACAATGTTTGTCCGAGCACGTTTGAAAGTGAGTGACAAATTCCACGTTTTCATTGGTCAAAAACCTCTGGTTAATGGGCATGATCTATATTAACTTTCCATGTGCTCGAGGTTATTGATCACACTGCAAAATGTACTCAAAGTGACCCACTTAGTGAAAAGTGTTCACAGCTTTTTCAATATCTAACATCACAATTGGTCATTTGATTCAGCTTGACACATGGGTATGTCTATAACATTTGTAAACAAAGCAGCGTGTTTACATTTGTTTAAAAATATCCAACAAATCATGTGATTGATGACTTGTTTGGACAAAACATGAATGTAGATCGCTCCCATTCGGATGAAATTTAGACGAAAATGGTCTCTAGTCATTCTTTTTTCATTAGTGAGTATTTCACCTAAACACATAGCACAAATAACTATAGATAGTTCGAAGATGACGTCACTCAGGTCTTTGTTATTGGTTTTTGCCATCCGCGTTTGTGAGTAATGCTCACTGAACTGTATTAACCCGACTATAAACGTTCATGGATACACACAGTTTTGTGTGTTGGTCCGTTATACTTCCGGATGGCAATATTATGAGCTTCTTAGCCAAGCGCATACTATCTATAAATTTGCGAAGGCTATGCTTCAAGTCACCAAGGTTGCACTTGCGTGTCATTCACCAATGTTTTTTCTGCAACAGGCAGATGTGAGCTTTTTTTGTTGTAGAACTTGCCGAGAATAAAATGAGAATATGCAGACATTAAACTTGGGACCTCATTCCGTCTGCGTTTTCAATGTCAACTCGATGTCAACATGACATTTGAGTGTTCATAGTATGTGACGAGTTAAAATAGAATACACAATATTTTTCTGTCCGCTATCAATGCTATGCGTTGAGTTTAAATACTCATAACGTCCGCCAGCCGGATATAAATACCAACACAAAAGAATATGTGAAACTTACACGTTTAACGTCTGTTTGATAGAATTTAGTGGTAACAACTTATAAAAATGGCAGATTAAAACAATAACAAAGAGCTGAATGACGTCAATTTCGTTTCCTCTATTGATGCTACGCGGTTATTTAGAAAACTCATAACATCCACCACCCGGATATAATGCATCAACGCATAAAACAATGTGTAACCTTAAACGTTTATATAGTCTGATTAATACTATGGAGTGAGAACAACTCGTAAAAATGGGTTGCTAAAAACAATAACAAAGAGCTAAGTGAGGTCAATTTCGTTCTATCTATATCATTCCTACAAATATATAGATAGAATGAAGATGACGTCACTCAAACCTTTATTATTGTATTTTGCCATCCGCGTTTGTGAGTACTTCTCACTAAACTGTATCAACCACACTATAAAAGTTCATGGTTACACAGTTTTGTGTGTTGGTCCGTTATACTTCCGGATGGCAATGTTATGAGCTTCTTAGCCAAGCGCATACTATCTATACAAAAGGTGTGAGAGATTTAATGAGAAGATCTCACCTAACTGAATATGGAAAGCTACGAAAAACTGTGAAATTGTAATTAGTTTACGTATTGATAGAACGAAGTTGCGTCACTCAGGTCTTTGTCAGGTAATTCTCACTTAACTGTATTAACCAGACTATCAACCCTCAAGGTTACATATAGACAGTTCGAAGATGACGTCACTCAGGTCTTTTTATTGTTTTTTGCCATCCGCGTTTATGAGTAATTCTCACTGAACTGTATTAACCTGACTATAAACGTTCATGGATACACACAAATTTGTGTGTTGGTCCATTATACTTCCGGATGGCAATGTTATGAGCTTCTTAGCCAAGCGCATACTATCTATATAGATAGTATGCAGATGACGTCACTCAGGGCTTTGTTATTGTTTTTGCCATCCGCGTTTGTGAGTTGTTCTCACTAAACTGTATTAACCAGACAATAAAAGTTTATGGTTACACAGAGTTTGTGTCTTGGTCCGTTATACTTCCGGATGGCAATGTTGTGAACTCCTTGGCCAAGCGCATTCTATCTATAGTTTTTGTGTGTTGTTCTGTTAAATTTCCGGATAGCAATATTGTGAGTCTTTATGTCCAGCGCACACCATCTATAAACATAATGAGCGAGATGATGTTTACCGACTAAACTGCATTGACCAGACTATAAACGTTCTATGTTACAAATAGTTTTGTGTGATGGTCCATTATATTTAGGTTGGCAATGTTGTGATTTTCTTAGCCAAGCGCACAGCATCTATATTTTTCTCTCATGAACTAGTGGAAAAAGCACAAATGAAGGCTATTACGACTCGACACTTTTCTCTTCTAATTCTTTTAGATAGAATGCGCTTGGCTAAGAAGCTCACAACATTGCATCCGGAAGTATAACCGACCAACACACAAAACTATATGTAACCTTTCACGTTTATAGTCTGGTAAATACTGTTTAGTGAGAATTACTCATAAATAGATGGCAAAAAGTAATAACAAAGACCTGAGTGACTTTTCGACTTCATACTATATATATATATCAATCTGTCAAATAATTTTATAGATAGTATGCAGATGACGTCACTCATGCCTTTGTTATTGTTTTTGCCATCCGCGTTTGTGAGTTGTTCTCACTAAACTGTATAAACCAGACTATAAAAGTTCATGGTTACACAGAGTTTGTGTGTTGGTCCGTTATACTTCCGGATGGCAATGTTGTGAACTCCTTGGCCAAGCGCATTCTATCTATAGTTTTTAGATTAGCCCTAATTCTTTGTTAGTTGTCAACATTTAACATGGGATATATGGAACAATTTGCCCCTCCCCCTCCACCTCCCCCCAAATCTATCTTTCTAAAAAATAAAATGAACGAAAAAGAAGTCACTCGGCCCTTCGTAATTGGATTCAGTAGTCTGATGTCACGCGCCCGGCAACGGTTGCCATCTTGGTTCTAAACAAAGAAAATCATTACTTTTTATTCTTCATGCTGGCTAGAACTTTTCATTCCCTTTTCATATGCCTTGTGATCAGAATGTGTAAAAGTCAAAACATGATCAAATTGATGGGGTTTTTTTCCTCTGGATACGCGTTTAAGCTCGCCGGAGAAATATTTCATACGGCGTCCGCCATTGTTCCGATAGTTTAGAGCCAGTGTTACTAAGTTACCATGCGTCATTAGGAAGGAAGTGACGTTATGACTGTTGAAGACTATTGCTTTCAGATCGCCGAAGGGATTGTTTGTAATCATAATAATATCATAATACTCTCTCAAATAGACCATCAGCATTAAAAATATTATAGATAGCATGAGCTTGGCTAAGAAGTTCACAACATTGCCATCCGGAAGTATAAAGGACCAACACACAAAACTGTGTGTAACCATGATCATTTCGAGTCTGGATAATACAGTTTAGTGCTGAGAATTACTCATAAACGCGGATGGCAAAAAACAATAAGAAAGACCTGAGTGACGTCAACTTCGAAATGTCTATAGATAGTATGCGTTTGGCTAAGAAGCTCATAACATTGCCATCCGGAAGTATA
>NC_088370.1:29859683-29882183 GCF_034508935.2 Berghia stephanieae | reverse complement strand
GCGTTTCACAATAATTGATTTGATCCCTCGAGCTTGCCATATTTTTATTTGATACAGTACCAGTCGCCAGTTAGGCGTCCTTTTTGTACTTAAAACTACTACATTCAAAATCGCTGCCAGTCGCCAGGTTCTCATTTTCACTTGAGTCGAGTAAGGCAATGTTTGGAAAGTGCTTTACCGAAGTACGCAATGTCGAGACGTGAATTTTCCATGATCATGGTCACCCATCCGGTCAATAATCACGCTGAACATTGTTGTGTGATCTTGTGGAATGTCACTCGCCTTTGAATCGGGGAAAGACCAGGTTCGAGTCCCGCTCCCTAGATAGAACGAAGATGACGTTAGTCAGGTCTTTGTTATTGGCTTTTTTTTTTATTGTTTGTTTTTGTTTTGTTTTTTTGTTTTTTTGTTTTTTCGTTGTTGTTGTTTTTGTTTTTGTTTTTTTGCGACACACGTTTATGAGTACTTCTCATTAAAATGTATGAACCAGACTATAAACACTATCAAAAGACGTTTAAGGTTACACATAGTTCTGTGTGTTGGTTGGTACGTTATAGATAGTATGCGCTTGGCCAAGGAGTTCACAACATTGCCATCCGGAAGTATAACGGACCAACACACAAACTCTGTGTAACCATGATCGTTTATAGTCAGGTTAATACAGTTTAGTGAGAACAACTTACAAACGCGGATGGCAAAAACAATAACAAAGGCCTGAGTGACGTCATCTGCATACTATCTATATCCGGATGGCGGATGTTATCAGTTTTCTGACGAAACATCAATTAACCCTCTCCTTTAAAAAATAGAGCTTTATATAGCGCATAATCCACTAAATATGCTCAAAGCGCTTTACAAGGGGGCCCTGGTCAACAGCAACATTTAACATGTAGAACGGGACATGACGCCTGTTAGGCGATATTACAATTTGTCGGACAAAGACAACGCTGTTAACGGCCAGGTACTCATTTTACACCCGAATACGGTGAGAGAATGTGAGTAAAGAGCCTTTTCCAAGGACTCAGCGATGCGCCGAGCGCGAGGCTCGAACCCAGGACCTTCTGATCCGAAAGCGAGTGTCATACCAATAGACCACATAGCCGTCACATTCGTTACGATAATATAACCACCATTTTTCAAATTCAAATTTCTTTTGTACATCACAACATTTAAAGAAAATGAACACAGTGTTGTAGAGTATCTTTTGCTAAAGAAATTATGTATTGCAAGAATAATACTGTTATCATGTCGTCTGAGTGATAAAAAAAATCTATTTTTATGTTAGTTGGGTGTGAAGTTTTGGGGGAAACCCTGAAAATGGCTGGTAAAGAGGTAATTAAATTGATTCCATTATTGTCCTCATTTATGCAAGAAGACCAGAATAAAGACGCAGTTATAACTAATCACACTCAAGCGAATCGTGACAATAATGATGAATGAATTAATCACTGGCATTTGCATTGATGGAAAAAAAAAATAATTAACGTCACTCAGGTCGTTGTTATTGCTTTTCGAACCCACATACGGTTTTTAATGGGTTTTTGTTGTTGTTGTTGTAGTTGTTGTTGGCTGAAGAAGAGTTTTTATCCCGAAACGTCAGTGTTTGGTATTTTGTTCTTATTTCGAAGCCGTTATATATTCACTTTTGTTTATTTCCACATACGGAAGGGGCCATGTCTATAGATAGAATGAAGTTGACGTCATTCGGGTCTTTGTTATAGTTTTTGCTATCCGCGTTTATGAATAATTCTCACTAAACTGTATTAACCAGACTATCACGTTCATGGTTGCACATAGTTCTGTGTGTTGGTCCGTTATACTTCAGGATGGCAATGTTGTGAGCATACTATCTATATAATATTTGTGTGGCTGGCTGAGAAAACCCGGAAAGATGCGCACATTTCATAAATTGAGTTCTGATCATTTATCACTTTAAATTTTCTATCTAAGTCTATTAGAACCCAGGTTATGATTTTATTTCTCAATAAAATTTGTTGCTATGGGAAACAATTCATCTTAGATTTTGGCTCATATCTCAAATCGAAGCTTGCTGCATCTACCAGGGATTTCTCGGCCAGCCTCACATTTTCCTTGTAGTCTTGGCTATCAATTCACGAAATCTACGGACCCACTGTGAGGTCAAAAAGGCTACGGTCACACAGTGGGTTGACAAAGGCTACGGTCACACAGTGGGTTGACAAAGGCTATGGTCACAATGTGAGATTACAAAGGCTACGGTCACATTGTGAGTTGACAAAGGTTGCGGTCATACTGTGAGTTGACAAAGGCTGCGGTCACACAATGTGTTGACAAAGGCTATGGTCACACTGTGAGGTAACAAAGGCTACGGTCACACCGAGAGGTTACAAAGGCTAAGGTCATACTCTCATGTGAAATAACATGATGCATCTGTTTTATTACCAATCTAAAAATGAAAAAAAAAAGAAAACTCAACTTGATCATTTATACAGCTCAATATCCACTAAATCCACTCAAAGCGCTTTACGATGGTTCCCCAGCCAACAGCAATACTTAATACGTAGGATGAGACATGACGTCTATTGAGCGATAGTACAATTTTTTTTTGTACAGAGACAACGCTTTTAACGGCCAGGTACTAATTTTACACATGGTGAGCAAAGAGCCTTTTCCAAGGACTAACCATGAGCATGACTCGAACCCCGGATCTTCCGATAAGAAGGAGAGTGTCATACCACAAGACCACATTGCTGACCATGTATGTCACTGATGTGTCATCATACCTACAAGGAATCAATACCAGACCAGGCTTGCCAATTTGGTGCTTTTGGCACTAAATTCGAATAATTTGAACGTTGAAATTGATAAAGCTGTTTGGCATTGAAAATCTGGTTTTGGCATGTTGGCGTTTTATCTTATATATATGAATTAATTAATCCCATAATTTTTTAATGCGCAAATACTGAATAATGACACATATATATCAATTCTTACCCATAAACTAGTAAATGACTGTCAAATACTTATGGCTCCATGATAAAAAGAATTAATTGATTAATTAATTATTTATAATTTTTTTTTTTTACTTCTCCATTTTTGTCTATAATTTTCGCAGACATAAATTATGAGGCTCTAAAAAACTTGACATTTAAAAAAAGACTATTTGGCATTTTTAGTCTACGACTTGCTTGTCGTTTTATGAGCAAATAGTCAACAGTCGTGACGTCACTTCCCTCTTAATGACGCATTGTAACTTAGTAACTGGTTCTAAACTATCGGCACAATGGCGAACGCCCATGAAAAAATACTTCTCTGACGAACATAAAAGTGTAGCCAGAGGAGAAAAACATTATAAATTTGATCAGGTTTTGACTTTTATACATTCTGATCACATGACATGTGAAAAAGTTCTAATAACCAGCATGAAGAATAAACAGTGCCGATTGTATTTGTTTAGAACCAAGCTGATCGTTGCTAGGCGGACGTGACATCAGACTATTAAATCCTATTGTCTGGCAACCTTGTTATGATGCAGACAGACGACAAAGAAAATAGGACATCATCATGCGACGTGCTACTTTCGACATTCGCCATCTCGCAAGCTTTTGTCATCAATCTTCTTTGAGACTAACGTCATCCAATTCACACTACGCGTTGATCTGTTCTCATTCCTACGATAAGAAATGAATTATTTACCTTCCCTTCACTTTCCATTATTTAATTCATGACGTAATTCGCGGATCCCCGAAAACGTCGTAAGTAAAAAAAACAACAACAAAATACAAACTTTGAGCTTTTAATATAGATAATGCAATATCCACTAAACGTTCTCAAGCTTTGTCATCAATCTTCTTGAGAGATTCGTCATCCGATTCACACTACACGTTGATCTGTTCTCATTCCTACGATAAGAAATTAATGATTTACCTTATCTTCACTTTCCATTATTTAATTCATGACGTAATCCGCGAATCCCCGAAAACTTTGTAAGTAAAATAAAAAAACTTTTTGAGCTTTTAATATCGTGTAATATCCACTGAAAGTTCTCAAAGCGCTTTATAAAGTGTCCCTGATCAACAGCAATACGAAACGTGTAGAACGAGACATGACGCCTGTAAGGCGATATTACAATATTTTTTTTCGGACAGAGATAAGGCTGTTATCGGCCTGGTACTCATTTTGCATCTGAGTAGGGTAAGATAATAAATAAAGAGCCTTTTTCAAGGACTCAACTATGCGCCGAGCGAGGCTCGAACCCAGAACTTTCCGATCCGGAAGCGAGTGTCATCCCACAAGACCACATCCCAATATAGTCTACAGTCGATCTATTCTGATTCTTGTGATAAGAAATGAATAGGATTCAATAGTCTGATGTCACGTCCGCCCAACATCGGGCATCTTGGTTCTAAACAAAGAAAATCGGTACTTTTTATTCTTCATGCTGGCTAGGACATTTTCACATGTCATGTGATCAGAGTGTATAAAAGTCAAAACATGATCAGATTTATAATATCTTTCACCTTTGGGTACACTTTTATTGCTCGTCGGAGAAGTATTTCATAAGGGCGTCCGCCACTGTTTCGATAGGTTAGAACCAGTTAGGAAGTTACTATGCGTCATTACGAGGGAAGTGACGTCACAACTGTCGAATCCTATTATTTACCCTATCCTTCACTTTCAATTTTTTATAGCTTTTTATTCTTGACCTAGGGAATGTGAGGAATCCCGAAAACTTCGCAAGTAGATCACCCTCTATAGACAGAACGTAATTGACGTCACTCAGCTCTTTGTTATTGTTTTTAACCAGCCATTTTATGATTACTTCTTTATTATTATTATTATTATTATTATTATTATTATTATTATTATTATTATATTATTATTATTACATCCTCATCATCGTCATCATCATCATCATAATCATCATCATCATCATCATTAATATTATTATTACTATTATTATTATTATTATATTATTATTATTATTATTATTATTATTATTATTATTATTATTATTATCCCTTTTACCCATCCTTTTTTCTTTATTTTCGTGTCAAATTCTATCCAATCACAATCCAAGATAACAACACGTGCCATGGCCAGGTATCCAGGTCAATGTGTTTTCAGTCCATTGCTGGCGTCACGGGATGAGTACTTCTATCTCCCTAAACAATAGCTCACGCTAAATCGTTTATCAGTGGAATCAATCGATAGAATGAATAAAGCTGACGTCACCCCGCTTGTTGTGATTGCTTATGGTTTGTACATTTAAAAAACCAAACTAGCACATTTACATAGCGCAATAGCCACTAAACGTGCTCAAAGCGTTTTACAATGGGATGCAAGCCAACAGCAAAACATAACACGTAGGACGAGACACGACGCCTATGAGGCGATATTACGATATTTTCCGACAGATTACAACGCCGATCACGGCCAGGTAGGCCTACTCATTTTACTCCTGAATACGGTGAGAGAATGTGAGTAAAGAGCTGTTTCTAAAGATTATACTATGCGTCGCTCAGAGCGGGTCTCGAACCCAGGACCTTCTAATCCAAAGACGAGAGTTATACCTCTAGACCACATAGCCGCACTAACTTGCAGCATTAATCTTATAATAAAATTGATTGAATTTAGTGAACACTGTTCCCCCAAAGGGAGCGATCTATATTCATGTTTGCGTCCAAACATGTCATCGATCACATGATTTGTTCCTGTATACCGATTGGACGTTTCTCAATAAATGGAAACACGCTGCTTTGGTTATGAACGTTGTAAACATTCTCATGAGTCATGCTGAGCAAAATGACCCATTGTGATGTTGGATATTTCTCAAAATCGTGAACACTTTTCACTATATGGGTCATTTTGAACACACTTTGCAAGGTGACCATTGACCTCGAGCATATGGAAAGGTTATATAGATTATCCCTATTTAATTTGGAGCCACAGACTGTAGGTCCTTAAAGCACAGTTGGTGGACCGCTCGCCTTACATGCAAAGGGACCTGTAGCTAGGGGAATTAGGGACACAAAACCCTCCGAATCGTGCAAATTAGTGATGAAAGCATGCATTTTTAATGAAAAAAAGGTCGTACTCTAAGGTTTAAATTCTGATATAGAACTACTTTCTCATTACACCAAGAGCTGAGATATCAGCAATTTAAATTGTGTAAAAATTTACGGTGGTGATGAAACTTGCCGCTTTCACGACATTTGCTTTGGTGTCAAAAGTCAAAAGGTCACAGACTACGTCATCGGGACCGAGTACACATTATGTCCCCTGATGCTTAAATCGAAATTGGAAGTATCATTTATTCATAACATATAACATACAACTTATCGAATTCATTCATTTACCAAGTGACTAACATAATTTTCAAAACTATTTTTTTAAATCCAAAAGTATACCAATTTGGTTATTTCAAATTTTACCGGCATTGGAACGCGGAACATGAGATTGTGAAATAAAGAAATCAAAGTTGTGGTGGTCGAATACGAATACGAAGAAAAAAAATAATTGATTTTTTTCCTCTCTAATATTATATTTTGTATATTCCGATAGCTTTCAAAAGACTATCTTTTTTATTTCTTTCATGTCTTATAAAATTAGAATTAATTGAAAAAATAGACTTCCGCTAATGTGAAGATATCTAGCTATAAACAATGAAAAAATGTATTTAGAATGAGCATGTACATATATAGTTTTATTCAAGTAAAATGAACATGTAAAAACTAAAAACGTTAGCTTTGATACTACGCCTATAGATAGTTCGAAGATGACGTCACTTAGGTCTTTGTTATTGTTTTTTGCCATCCGCGTTCATGAGTAATTCTCACTTAACTGTATTATCCAGACTATAAATGTTCAAGATTACACATAGTTTTGTTTGTTAGCACTGTTATACTTCCGGATGGCAATGTTGTGAGCTTCTTCGCCAAGCGCACACTATCTATACATCCTGCTACTAAAATAGTTATGCCACCTTTATGTAACCTATGCATTTTTAGTACTCCCAAGAACTGGTTACGTACACACTCCCAAGGATTTAGGAACCAAAAGAGCAGAGGGTTTGATGTCACGACTTTTCTTCCGATTATCCATTCCACAACAAGTTTATTAACATTCATATAGATTGAACGAAGATGACGTCATTCAGGGCTTTGTTATTGATTTTTGTCATCCGTGTTACTGAGTAATTCTCACTAAACTGCATTAACCAGACTATATACGTTCAATGTTACACACATTTTTGTGTATTGTTTCGTTATTTTTCCGGATGGCAATGTTGTGAGCTTCTTAGCCAACCGCATACTATCTATAGATAGTGTGTTCATGGCTAAGAAGCTCACAATATTGCCATCCGGAAGTATAATGGACCAGCACACAAAACTATAATATGTAACCTTGAACGTTTATTGTCTGGTTAATACCGTTTAGTGAGAATTACTCATAAACGCGGATGGCAAAAAGCAACGTCAACTTCATACTATCTATTGACAAACTTGTCTCTTAATCAATCAACTACCATACTCTATAAAAACACGGACTCTGGAAAGACACGTATTTTAAAAGTTGGCCAGGAAACTAGTCCTGTCAAAAATCGATCGATTTAAATGACACCCCCCCCCCACCCCCCCCCCCCCCCCCCACATCTTTTCAAAACTCTCAAAGTTGGGACTTCGCAAGAACTTTTTCACATGTCATGTGATCAAAATGTATAAAAGTAAAAACATGATCAGATTTATAATGTTTGTTTGTTTTTTTTTTTGCTCTGGATACACTTTTATGCTCGCAGGAGAAATATTTCAGAAGGGCGTCCGCCATTGTTCCGATAGTTTAGAACCAGTTAGTAAGTTACTATGCGCCAATACGAGGGAAGTTGAAACCTGGCATCAAGAAAATACTAATGCAATGGTTATAATGCAAAGGTTTAGGATGGGAACAGATGGGCGTTTCGGGTTCAAACCCTCCGTCAGCACATCAATATGAAATAAACGTTGAAAACAAAAAGAATAAAATAATTTTTTTTCAACGTTCATTTGTTTATTATTGTGCTAACGAAGGGTTTGTACCCGAAAAGTCCATTGCCTGTCATTCTGTTCTCAACTGAAGTCTTTCCATTATCAACTTTATGTTAGTAATAATAAATATTGTACTGACGTGAAACGCACTTTCTCACTCTCACAGTCACGTAGTGATATGGAACATCCAAGCTGTTAATTTGTCACGTCCATTTGTCACGTCCTGAAACCTTTTAATATCAGGATTCGTGCAGGACAGCTAGGGGGTTGCCGACCTCTCTCTCTCTCTCTCTCTCTCTCTCTCTCTCTCTCTCTCTCGAGAGAGAGAGAGAGAGAGAGAGAGAGAGAGAGGAGGGGGGGGGGGGATAATAGGATTTGTTTGTGTACGTTAGACGGCGATATGTATATATATATATATATATAATATAAGTAGTCAGAGATTGTATACTCAAGGCTGTGTATTGTGTTTTGTAATAATAATAATAATAATAATAATAATAATAATAATAATAATAATAATAATAATAATAATAATAATAAGAAGAAGAAGAAGAAGAAGAAGAAGAAGAAGAAGAAGAAGAAGAAGATAAATGATGATGATGATAATAATAATAATATAATATAATAATAATAATAATAATAATAATAATAATAATAATAATAATAATAATAATAATAATGGTATAGATTTATAGTGCGTCAAACATCCCTTCATCAGGAGGGCTCTGAGCCCATAACATAGATTAAGCCCTAACACAGTACACGAACAATGCTAATTACAAACATAATCAAAGGAAAAAGCAGGTCGGAATAAGAATGTCTTCAATCGACGCTTGAATTCCTCCAGTGAAGACGAAGAACGTATCTCAAGGGATAGTAAATTCAACAACCTTGGACCAGAATGCTGAAAGGCACGTGCACCAACCTTCACTCGGCAGCGGGGTGCTTTCACTTTGAGGTCGTTCGTTGATTGAAGCGATCGCTGTGGAATATACCGTTCAATGAGGCTTGAGAGATGTGTTGATGACGAGCCTTCCGTTAATTTTTTTTTTTTTTGTGGGGGGGGGGGTGCAATACGCTTCAACAGTCGTGACGTCACTTCCCTCGTAATGACGCAGGGTAACTTAGTAACTGGCTCTAAACTATCGGAACAATGGCGGACGCCCTTATGAAATATTTCTCAGACGAGAGCATAAAGGCGTATCCAGAGGAGAAAAACATTATAGATATGATCATGTTTTGACTTTTATACATTCTAATCACATGACATATGAAAAGTTCTTGCCAGCTTGAAGAATAAAAAGTACCGATTTTCTTTGTTTAGAACCACGCTACTCGCCGTTGCTGGGCGACATGACAACAGACTATTGAACCATATTACTCACTTCCAATGAGTTTTTAACCGGAAGCAAGAAAGCTGTGACGTCACACCTTCTGCTTCCCATTTACTCGAGATCTGTTAGAAATTACAACTCTGTAACAAGAATAATATAGATGTAGTTCCAACAGGGACAAAGAGGAGTTAGGATAGGAAGTGAGAAATTCACGAGAGACATCAAAGATAGGTCATTGACAGGGCTATACAAAGTTGTAACGAAGAATGACCAATACGTGTGGGGTAATCAAATCCCGAGGGTGTCGAAACCAGTAGATGATGCTGGAAATGGGCCAAAGAATGGCCTTTGGAAACTGGTCATCTGACTGACATTGCCCAAAAACATTACGTGACCATACATGGCGATGACCACGAATAGGAATTCAATAATAATGATGATGGTGATGTTATTGATGATGATGTTATTGATGATGATGATGATGATGGTGATGTTATTGTTGTTGATGATGATAATTATGATGATGTTATTGTTGTTGTTGATGATGATGATGATGATGATGATAATGATGATAATAATGATGATGATGTTTTTGTTGTTGTTGATGATGATGATGATGATGATGATGATGATGATGATGATGATGATGATGGCGATAATGATGATAATGATAATAATAATAATAATAATAATAATAATAATAATAATAATAATAATAATAATAATAATAATAATAATAATAATAATAATAATAATAATAATAATAATAATAATAATAGCAACAGTCTATAAAGGATAATGGTTTGCGTGTTGGTTCAATTCATCTGACCGGCAGATCAAGTTAGTGTCTTAACTAAACGCGTAGCATCAATAAACATAACTCAAGTCTTGTATTTTTTTTACCGTAAACTATATTTTTTTTTTTTGTATTCACCATCAAAACATTCCAGACATAACACCGTTAAAACGCCAAGTTCTATGGAACAATTTGTAGAATTACGAATTGTTTGACTCCAGGTTCAGAACTCTGTGATCATTTTTGAGCCATTAAAACTTATTGAAAATGAAAGTTGATAACAACAGAGTGCACAATTATAAGGCTTTGGGAGGGATATCTCATCACAGCGAGGGCAAAGTGTTGATCTGTAAAGTTGACTACGACGACCACAAGTTTTTATCTTCTAAAAACTACGAATTTTTAGATTATCAAGTAGGCAGGTCTGCATATCTTACTTATTTAATTACTTACTTACTTACTTACTTATTTACTTACTTACTTACTTACTTACTCACTTACTTTCAAACTAACTAACTTACTTACTCACTTTCAAACTTACATACTTACTGACTTACTTACTTACTTACTCACTTACTTTCAAACTAACTAACTTACTTACTCACTTTCAAACTTACATACTTACTGACTTACTTACTTACTTACTCACTTACTTTCAAACTAACTAACTTACTTACTTACTTTCAAACTTACATACTTACTTACTTACTCACTTACTTTCAAACTAACTAACTTACTTACTTACTTACTTTCAAACTTACATACTTACTTACGTACTCACTTACTTTCAAACTAACTAACTTACTTACTTACTTTCCAACTTACATACTTACTTACTTACTCTATTACTTTCAAACTAACTAACTTACTTACTTACTTTCAAACTTACTTACTTACTTACTTACTTACTTACTTACTTACTTACTTACTTACTTACTCAATAATTTTCAAACTATCTAACTTACATACTTACTTACTTAATTACTTACTTTCAAACTTACTTACTTACTCACTTACTTTCAAACTAACTAACTTACTTACTTACTTACAAAATAACTTACTTACTTACTTACTTACTTTCAAACTAACTAACTTACTTACTTACTTACTTTCTTAATTTCAAACGTATTTACTTACTTACTTACTTAATTTCAAACTTACTTACTTACTTTCAAACTTACTTACTTACCTACTTACTTTCAAACTTACTTACTTACTTACTTTCAAACGTAATTACTTGCTTTCAAATGTACTTACTTACTTACTTTCAAACTGACTTACTTACTTTGAAATTTGCTTACTTACTTACTTTCAAACTTACTTACTCACTTACTTACTTACTTACTTACTTACTTTCAAGCTTACTTACTTACTTTCAAACTTACTTACTTACTTACTATCCAGCGTCGTCCTCACTGACGTTGGCTGCCCACACTCTGCAATGACAAATGTCTGCCCATTCCTCCAATCTGTTGACGGTATCTTACAGCTTTCTTCCATTCGTCTCTGTCCATTCTAGGATAATGTTATATAACTATGTGCGACTATGTGGTCTTGTATGACACGCTTTCGGATAGGAAGTTCCTGGGCTCGAGTCTCGTTCGGCGTATAGTTGAGTCCTGGGAAAAGGCTCTTTACTCACATTCTCTCTCCTTACTCAGGTGTGAAATGATTACCTGGCCGTTAACAGCGTTGCCTATGTCGGAAAAAAATTATAAATTGCCTAACACGTGTGATTTCTCGTTCTACATGTTAAATGTTGCTGTTGATCACGGACCCTTTGTAAAGTGCTTTGAGTATGTGTAGTGGATAGTGCTCTATATAAAAGCTCTATTTTTTATTTTTATTTTTTTGCTTTCTTTTTTAATTACTTACTATCCAGCGTCGTCCTCACTGACGTTGGCTGCCGACACTCTGCAATGACAAATGTCTGCCCATTCCTCCAATCTGTTGACGGTATCGTACAGCTCTCTTCCATTCGTATACTCTGTCCATTCTATTATATTTTTAAAAATATAACTGGACCTTGGTCTTCCTCTTCCTCGTTTGCCCTCCATTTTCCCCTGTGCTAAAAACAAATTCAGCTTTTATATAGCACAATATCCACTAAATGTGCTCAAAGCGCTTTACACGGGATCCCGGGATCCAACAGCAACATGTAACATGTAGAACGAGACATGATGCTTGTCAAGCGATATTATAATTTTTTTCCGGACAGAGACAACGCTGTTAAAGACCAGGTACTCATTTTACACCTGAATACGGTGAGAGAATGTGAGTAAATGGCCTATTCCAAGGACTCAACTATGCGCCGAGCGAGCCTCGAACTCAGGACCTTCCGATCCGAAAGCGAGTGTCATACCACTTGACCACATAGCCGCTCTTTCTACTACATCTTTCATTAGGGTGCATCGGTTTCGGCATAATATGTGACCGAAAAAAATTGAGTTTCTTTCTTTTAATGACATTTATTTAGTAGTTCTGGCATGACCTCCAGCTCGTCAAGCATGCTGTTAAAGATAGTATGCGCTTTGCTTAGAAACTCACAACATTGCCATCCGGAAGTATAGATAGAAGGAAGTTGACGTTTCTCGGGTCTTTGTTATTGCTTTTTGCCATCCACGTTTATGAGTAATTCTCACTTAACTGTATTAACCATTCTATAAAAGTTCATGGTTACACATAGTATTGTGTGTTGGTTCGTTATACTTCCGGTGGCAATGTTGTGAGCTTCTTAGCCAAGCGCATACTATCTATTCGTTCTTCTTTCCACCCAGCTCACCCTCATCATCCTTCTGTAAAACCACATTTCAGCAGTCATATCTGCTGCTCATAATTAAAGTGATCTGCTGGTTCTAATGTTGTCCGATCTCTTATCAGATAATTTACTGTTCTGCCGTACTCTGGAAAAAAAAAACATTTTAAAAATTTGGCCAGAAAACTTGTCCTTCAATTATCGATCGATTTAAATAAGTCTCATCTTGGCAAAAACTCTCAAACCTGGGACTTTGCGAAGACCCAGGTTTGAGAGTTTTTGCCAAGATGAGGGTCAGTAAAATCGATCGATATTTGAAGGACGAGTTTTCTGGCCAAATTTTTAAATATGGGTTGTTTGTTATTTTCAGAGTGCGTGTGTTGTCTTTACCAGTTTACTGCTGTACTCTGGAAAGATACGTATTTAAAAAATTTGGCCAGAAAACTCGTCCATTAAAAATCGATCGATTCAAATTATCCTCATCTTGTCAAAAGCTATCAAACCTGGGACTTCGAGAGGTCATCCTTAAGGTCCTAGTTTGAGAGGGTTTTTGGGGTTTTTTAATGCCAAGTTGAGGGTCATTTACATCGATCGATATTTGAAGAACGAGTTTTCTGGCCAAATTTTTAAATACGAGTATTTTCCAGAGTACGGCAGTGAACTGGGTAATATAAATTCGCCATGTTTTGACTTTATTCGCTGTTGAAACGTGTAATGCTGATGGCATGGGGATATAAATAAATCTTGCTGGTGCCGTGAGCAGACCTGTCAATCAAATAATTATGAAAGTTAGCAGATTTCACTGGGGTGTATATACATACACACACATACACACACACACACACACACATAACTAATATAATATATATATATATATATATATATGTGTGTGTGTGTGTGTGTGTGTGTGTGCATGTGTGTCTGAGAGAGAGAGTGTGTGTGTGTGCCTGAAATATTAATGTAGACTACTACAATATCGTGCTAATATAATTATAAGAACTTACTTTATTGATGCGATCAACATGTCGAACACTCTTTGTACCATACATGTAACATAACACGTTTTAATATACATATCAAGGACAACTATACTGAAAGGACTGACATATGGAATCGTCAGCTCCCGCTAGTGGGGGCCAACTAAAAATCTAGAAAATTCAAACCAAAATAACAGTAGGGGCATTATACGGCAAGATCTACCTTTTTAGCGAATGATTGTGAATTCTGGGTCCAAAAAATATTTAGATTTAATGATTACTATTATCTGCAGTGAATAAGAGTAGCCAAGAAACGGAAAGGATGAGTAGTTAGATATTCTAAAAACTGACCTTATAGTGATTGATTCAGGATGATTTCTTTAGAAGCTTGATTAATGAATGTACATGTAAAGTGATGATGAAGATGAGGGTGAACAATTAGATGAAAGGGAAAGGAGATGTAAAATATCAACAAAGGGAGGTAATCTGCGGAGGATGATCCCAAGAAAAAGATGAATATCAAAATATCTACTAAGGGATGCGCTACATACATCGTAATTGTAAGTAGGATCTTTCGAATTTATTAATTTTAAAATTTTTTGAACACTATTTCATCCCTATAAGGGACGATTGGTCTGCCAGGTAGAATTTTCATTGGAACACCTGCAGACCAATGTCTTTCACAAATAACAAATTCTGTCCGTTGTGGTTCAATATCATCATGAGGAGGGATTTTGTTTAACTATGATTCCCGTTCTGGTTCCTCTTTAGGCAATCTGAACACACATTTGTTGGCTTTATTGTACGCGTAGTTACCATTGCACTTCGCAACACCACAATTTTCCCCATCTTGAATTTGCTAACAAATCACGTCCATGAACATCAGACCCACAAGAGGCAAAAGTTCATGTGAGGCAAAACATTCGGAGTACTGGTACATTCCATATAGTCAATGGAGTAGCATAAGTTCATAGTTCCATTCCATTCCATCGTCACAGAGTTAATTAATAAAGTAACATATCAGATCAATGAGACAGAACTATATATTCAGAGTACAATAGTCGGATTTTAAATAAGGGGCGCGCCTTTTTCTTCTTTTTCTCAACTGTTCACAATGTACAGCTGCAAAAATTTGTATGAACCTCTGGATCATTTTGTCCAAATAAAATATATTTTTTCACGAATTTTCAAACAATAGGAAAGTATTTCGCTTATTACAGCTATATCAAAATCGATAACTAGTAAGGATCGGAACCCAAATATGATTATGGTCTCAAAAATATGATTTTCCGCTTATCCATCTTGAAAGAATTTGTTAAAATGGAATGTTCAGTTAATTGAAACTTATATGATGTTCGTACAGAATCCGAATATGAAGGCACGACAGACATGTTTACATTTTATAACAATCAATATACGTTATTGATAAATACAAATGACAGTGAACATTACACACTTCCAACATTATTTTGATTTCAAACTTTTGAGATATAGCTTGTTATTTATGCAGAGGATTACATAAATTTAATGTAGACCAGTCAAAAGTAGAAATTCATCAATTTATGATACAGTGTTTCTACAAATATGTGCTTGTGTTCAACAACAATAAGATGCAAAACTCAGGGTTGATTGTGAAATTCCAATTCCATAGCTGTCCTCTTTAATTAACGACTTATAAATAGATAAAAGTGGAACTCTTTTCGCAGCTTTACGAGAGAGGAACCGATAGAGATTCCGTATCATATCGTATTGTTTAAGAGCTTATAGGTTTAAAACAAAACTTAAAATGGTGTGTGAAACGTTCATGCATAGATACAATTTTTCAAAGTTAAATATAAACATTCATTGTTAATTTGACAATTTTGAGTATTTAATCACTAGTTCAAATGAGTTAAAGTTAGAGATTCATATCAGTCTTCGGTAATTGCGACATGATGTAAATAAAAAGCAATAAATTACAAAGTCAAAATGGGATGCAAACTAAATTAGTTGTCACTTTATAACAGTTAATGTGTGTTGCTTTTATTCAGAAAATAGTATGATGTGAACTCATAACCACTAGCCAGAACTACCGTGTCACAAGATTATTTTGAAAAACGATGAATTCATCTTACTTTGTGGTGCGAAAATGTTTACATTTTTAGCAGTGTAAAATCTCTAATTTTATGACAGGGGATTTAAAGTAGATTTTTATAGGTCGTGAAGTAGAAATCTTTTTTGTGATATGGCATCGCAATACGGGCCAAAATCTTTATTCAGTTGAGAGAAATTGATTCAGAAGTTGACACAAAGTTTTACAACTTTTGATAGAGGGACATCTGAGAAAAACTAGAAAATCATGCGCCATTCATAAAAAATCTGACTACTATACTATAGTTCATTCCTTACAGTCAATGAGTAGCATCAGAATCAGATCCATAGTTCCCTTCCATGTAGTCAAGAGTTAATTAATAGAGTTACTTCTCAGTCAATGGAGTAGCATCAGATCCATAATTCCCTCCCATAGTCACAGAGATAATTAGAGTGAGTGAGTTGGGTGAGTGTAACTGTAACAGTAACATCTCAGATCATCAACAATGAGTCAAAACTATATATTCAGAGTAATCAGAGTACTAGTCCCATACGATTGACAGTCATATCAGCAACACCAGATCCATGTAATGGGCATACCTATATATTCAGAGTCCAAGTTCCATCATATATGGTAATATCAGACCCACTAACTATTCTAGTCTAGCTAGGCTCTATCTATCTAGCAATAGCAATGACTACTATCTATCTGTAGTAGAAAAGACTGTTCAAGTTGTGAAGTTGACGTGACGAGCAAAGGGCCCTCTAGACTTATATACTAGACTAATACAATAAAGTCACTATTTATCAGTTAACCATATAGAAAAAAAAAGATATAAATATAAAGCCACAGGCTATAATAAAATAAGAAACAGTAATCCGAATCAGGATGTCGGAGTCTGATCACCATCTGTGCGACTCGACAGAGCAAGCACGACAATGGGTCCAACTATCGTCTGCAGGAACTACAGCCAGATGCCAATTCTAAACATTTCTTAAATAATAATTATTACGCAATTATTATTGGTACTTACCACTTTTCAAAGATTCTGGTTCGATAAATTAGCCATTGATCTATCTAGTTATTAAAAGGAATTGAAAGCAGATTCGTACTTTCGATTTTTAAAAATGAAAACAAACCCAATCACTCAATTTGTAAGAAGGCGTCATAAAAAATAGTTCATTCTTTCCTGTCAAATTGTTGATAGTTCACTACTTTTTATATATTTTCATATCATTCAAGACATAAGAAATATTATTTAAAACTTATAGTCGCCAATTAACCAATTTCTTATAAAGTACCGAAATTATAAGAAGAGAATCAATTATTGCGCATTCAAGGAAATTGTACCAAGGCAGAAAAGTAGTAGTTTTGCTTGAAATCGTTATCCAACCAATGGCCCCCACTAGCGGGGGCTGAAGATTTCATATGTCAATCCTTTCAGTATAGTAATCCTTGATACATACATACATACATATATATATATGTATATATATATATATATATATATATATATATATATATATATATATATAAACTCCATATTCAAAACTAGTGGATGCAGCATGTCCACTGTGAGGTGTTTAAATTCGTTTTGAGTGCCTCCGGGGGCACACCATCTGGCACTGGAGTTCTTCCATTTCTCATTCCCTTTATTGATTTACTGGCCGTTAACAGCGTTGTCTTTGTCCGAAAAATGTAATATCGCCTAAAAGGCGTCATGTCCCGTCCTACATGTTAAATGTTGTAAAGCGCTTTGAGCACATTTCAGTGAATATTGCGCTATATAAAGCTCAATTTAAAAAAAAATTTTAAAGGGTTTTTTTGAAAGTCAAACTTTGTCATTTCTTGATTTTCTACCAACAGTCTCTAGGCATGCTTCATTCCAGAATAGCGACAGTGCGACAAAATCTCTTTCAGTAAAGTAACTTCATGAAACAAAATCACCAAAGGTAGCTCAAAAATGTTTGACAGCCGAGTTTGGCGGACCATTACAGGACTTGAAAATGAAAAAAAAAAACAACCTGGTATTCCAGAATTGTTTAGATTCATAGTTTCAGAGATTGCTTGTGCTCTTGTCAACCAGGGGTAGTCGGTGGAACTGATCAGGAGTTTAATATCTAGACGCCAAGCATCAACTGCGCTCAGCATTCCAAAGAGCGTCACATTCCAAAGACTTTAAGAACAAAAACTTTCAACAAATCGTCACCTTCGCGTATCCTCGTACCATCTACCATACAAAATCGCATCTGAGCAAGCGATCTTTTGGGATTCGGTGCTTGGAAAACTTGCAGTTTATATAGATACAAGTGAGTTGTTTTCTCAAAATCTTGTGAACGGATGCACTTAGAAATGCAAAGCACAGTCGGAGCGTTGCGTGTAGATGGGGAAAGAAAAAGTTCAAAGGTATGTGTTCTGAACAGTTTCATCGACAGCGCTTGGTCGACGAGAGTGTGATCAATCTATGACACTATGTGTCTCCGCAAATTTAGAGTATCCTGTCTTTTTAAAAATTGTTTTCCTGTAATGGTCTGTAAAACTAGGCTATAAAAGTTTATGTGATACTGGACTGCTCGAAGGTGAGGGCTGTAAAAAGTAATAAACAGAAATGAACATAACAGCTTCAAAAAAGAACAAAATATCAAACAGGGAACGTTTCGGACTCAAACCCCTTCTTCAGCCAACAACAAAAAAACACTAAAGACATCAAAAATACATTATAAATTCCAGATACACGACACTGTCGTCTGTCTGAAATTTAGTTTTGTATTTATATCTTTATTGTTTGTTTTTTGTTTGTTTTTGGCTGAAGAAGGGTTTTGAGCCCGAAACGTTTCCTGTTTGGTATTATTTTCTTTTTTTGAAGCTGTTATGTTCATTTTTTGTTTATTACTGAGTTACCTTTGACGTATTTTGTTTCACTCAATCACATTACAGAAAAAAGATTTGTGTCACATTTTTCATTCCATGGAGAACAAAATGATGTTCATGTTCATTTTGCCAACTTTGGTGATGAAGTTTGAGTCGATGACCAATGAGCTTAAATGTATGACTTTTTGTTAGAAGACGGCAAACCCAGATGCAAATATCTATAATGTTTTTAGAATAACAAGTCTTTGAAATCAGAGAATGACTTTATAGACACTCTGTATTTAAAGTGTAACATTTTACTGCTACAACACGGTACTGTTTCTTGCCTACTTCATTGACAATCTTCAGAAATGTAATGGTGTAGATGTTGGTGTTGTTGTTACTGTTATTATTATTTTTTCTTTCTCACTAGATGGATAGATAGATAGATTTATAGATAGATAGATAGATAGATAGATTTATAGATAGATAGATAGATAGATAGATAGATAGATAGATAGATAGATAGATAGATAGGTAGATAGATAGGTAGAGAGAGAGAGAGATGATAGATAGAGAGAGAGATAGATCGATAGATAGATAGATCGATCGATAGATAGATAGATAGATAGATAGATAGATAGATAGATGGATAGATAGATAGATAGATAGATAGATAGATAGATAGATAGATAGATAGATAGATAGATAGATAGATAGATAGATAGATAGATTTATAAATAGATAGATAGATAGATAGATAGATAGATAGATAGATAGATAGATAGATAGATAGATAGATAGATAGATAGATAGATAGATTTATAGATAGATAGATAGATAGATAGATAGATAGATAGATAGATAGAGAGAGATAGATCGATAGATAGATAGATAGATAGATAGATAGATAGATAGATAGAGAGAGAGAGAGAGAGAGAGAAAAGAGAGCGGGGTGAGAGAGAGAGTGTGTGTGTGTGAGAGAGAGAGAGAGAGAGAGAGTATGTGTGTGTGTGTGTGAGAGAGAGAGAGTGTTTGTGTGTGTGTGAACGAGAGAGAGAGAGAGAGAGAGAGAGAGAGAGGTGCCCATGAGAGGCATTACATCACTTGTGCACGCCCATCTCATTCACGTCCTAGGGGCATTACTTAGAAGCCCATGTAATCAATCATAGGGCTGCCAGATAGTCACATGCGTGGCCAAACTTGGGCACACAAAACGAATGGTGTGTCTATTATTTACTTTCTTTATATGACCTAAAAATAAATTAAAAGACATTTTTATAAAAGTTTTTTTTTCATTTTTAGTTTACCAAAACCGATGAGTTTTTTTAAGGGTTCAGAGTGTTATAGAAATTGGACACCCGAGGTTTTATTTGGCCATTTTTTGACGTAGAAATTGGCCAAGAGGAACTCTAGCCATCTGGCAGCCCTGATCAATGGTATCATGTGATCATGCTTCACCCGATTCATCAATGGGAATACAAGAAACTATAGAGATGAGGAGTTATGGACCTTTCTGCCGTACTCCGGAAAAACACATATTTTATAAATTGGCCATAAAAATCCCCGGGTTTGAGAGTTTTCTTGCCAAGACGAGAGTCATTTAAATCGATCGATATTTGAAAGACGATTTTTCTGGCCAAATTCTTAAATGCGTTTTTTTTCTAGGGTACGGCACCTTTGTCACTTTAATATTTACTCACCGTACAGCATCGTGTTCTTGTGATGGAGCACTCGCCTTCGGACTCCCCCTCGTGGATCTTTACCTTGCAGTTGGTGAGGGGGCTTGAGGCACACGGGAGGGCAAAGGTGTAAATCCCGGTCGACCGTCACGAGACCATCCCGGGTATCGAGCCAACGAGCCACATGAGCTGCTCGCCCCGGTGTGTGACTAAATTTGATCCAAACCCGGTGCCCGAATAGCAGCCCTATCCCGGGCGCCACACTATTGTCCTTATGTCGAGTCCCAATCAGTCCCGTCAATGGCGAAGCGGTCTGCCGCCTAGCCAAATAATACCGCGTTCGTGTCGCCAGGGTCGTCGGCACGTCCGAGAAAAAAGCAAACGTCCCATGCATCAATCGATTCGCGGCCTGCCGATCGGAAAATGCGACGGCGGGGATGGCGAGCTGACGCGTATATTGTCCCTGAACGTCGAGAGCCAGAGTATGGCAAAAAATGAGCTTTTATCAAAGCTATTGGCCGTTCATTGCGTTGATATCCTCCTTCTACAGGAGACCCACCTTTATTCAGGCGCGCAATCTTCCCGATTCCAGATCCCAGGCTATACGGTGGTCCAACGCGAGGACACCTCGAGGCTCAAAGGAGGGGTTAGCGTTTACGCTAAAGAGCCATCGAAGGTAAGGGTCATTGAGAGCGTAACGGACAGCAATGGGGTGAACCGAATTTCCGTGGAAATAGGTGGACTGTGTTTGCATAATATATAACAAACCACCTAGAGCGACTTGGACTACACCACCGGTACCGGTGGTCAGCCATCCTTCCATCTGTCTGGGAGACTTTAATAGCCACCATCACGAATGGGGCTACCGAGACTGCAATGAGGCAGGAAGACAACTCCGCTCATGGATGGACTGTAATGATCTACACCTAGTATACGATCCTACAGCCAAGGGTACCTTCCGGGGTACCCGCCATAAGAAGGAGTATACTCCAGACCTCACCCTCGTAACGAAAGGCGCGAACGGTGAACCGTTGCAGGTGAAGCGGACAGTCCTCGGGGACTTTCCGCATAGCCAGCACAGGCCGGTTCTTGTCACAGCTGGGGTGACAATACCGAGGGTGCAGTCTCTCCCACTTTGCAGATGGAATTTCAGGAAGGCTGACTGGGAGGAATTCAGTTCCTATATCGAGCAGGTCTGCCCTGCCATTCCTCCCAAGTCCAAGAATGTAACCAGATTTAGTAGGCTACTGGTTAAGAGCGCTCAACGCTCTATTCCACGGGGCAAACGGAAATTCTACACCCCTTGCTGGACAGCAGAGTCGGAAGAGCTGTACCGAGAGTACCAGCAGACCCAGTCCCAGGACACAGCCGATAGACTACTCCAGTCTCTGGCAGAGGGAAGGAAGCAACGATGGCAGGAGACCGTGGAAAGTCTCGACTTTACACACTCCAGCCGCCACGCTTGGCGTTTGATAAAGAAATTGGACCCAGATCGGAATTTCGCGAAGGCTGCACCGGAATGCGAGGCAGACACAATTGCCAAGAATATTAAGAACCGTAGCAAGCGGATCCCTAATCAGGCTTCTGAGCGCGGTGTCCGCAAGGCGTACCGTACGATTTTGGACTCGCTACCTGCGGAGGAGTCGGACTGGACGGCCCCGTTCAGTCCCCGAGAAGTGGGTGCAGCCATTAGCGAAGTGAAGAACGGCAAAGCAGCTGGGATAGATGGTGTATATCCCGATATGGTGACGCATCTGGGCCCCAGGGCACGGGCCTGGCTAGCAGAGGCAATGTCTGACATCCTTGCAAACGGAAAGCTTCCACAAGTGTGGAAGCATGCGAAGATAGTTGCCATCCTGAAGCCAGGGAAGCCGGCGAAGGAGGCAGACAGTTACAGACCCATATCGCTGCTGAGCTTTCTTTACAAACTGTTGGAGCGTGTTCTATTAAACCGATGGGGGCCGGTCCTAGACGCTGCCCTGCCACCTGAGCAGGCAGGCTTCAGGGAAGGGAGGTGCACCACGGAGCAAGT
>NC_088370.1:29842183-29844683 GCF_034508935.2 Berghia stephanieae | reverse complement strand
ATTAGAAAAAAAATGAAAATATAACTATTGTAAATCACATGTTATGGTCATGAGTAGAATATATGATTCGTGTTTCCAAATGGTCATTACCGCCAACGTTAAAAAAATGAAAAAAAAAATAATTGAGCTTTATATAGTGCAATATCCACTAAATGTGCTCAAAGCGCTTTACAAGGGGTCCCTGGTCAACAGCAACATTTAGCATGTAGGACGGGTCATGCGGACACAACGGTGATGTGTGTGTGTGTGTGTGTGTGTGTGCGTGTGTGTGTGTATGTGTGTGTGTTAGGTTTTCCTAAATTCATCAAGTCGATTTTTCTATTTTAATAATAATAATAATAATAATAATAATAATAATAATAATAATAATAATAATAATAATAATAATAATAATAATAATAATAATAATAATAATAATAACAATAATAATAATACTTTATTGCATCGATCCAAAAAGGAAATTTTTTGTACAGACGTGTTATAATTTACACAATAAGATAAAAATACAATGGAAATAGGATGTATATATATATATATATATATATTATATATATATATATATATATATACTATATATATATATATATATATATATATATATATATATATATATATATAAAGGAGCAGCTCTATAACCAGAGCTGCGCTTTATAATATGAATAATTTCAACACTGTAAAATAGTTAAAACTGTCACTATAAATTGAAAATTGAAAAGATTGCAAAACAAATGAATTAATAAATTAATATTTATATTTTTTAAAAGTAATAATGAGAAATAATTATATAAAATGATTATTGCTTGTTGTTATAAAGCCTAATACTGGACGGCAGAAAAGATTTTCGGTGTCTCTCTGTTTTCGTTGAAATAGAGAAAGGGCGACCACTTCTTTCTGACATAATAATTGATGGTCTTAGTGGATGATACTGGTCATTTAATATTTTAGTTATTTTATTTATACAAAATTTCTCGTATAAAAGATCTACATCGTCAACATAATTTATATAGCGTTTAATGGATTTTTTAATATTTGAATTTATTTTGTTCCTTTCCACTGCTAAGCAATTGCCTCCCCAAGCTGTTATACAAAATGACAAAACACTTTCGATTACTGCTCTATAAAATAATGTGCAGAGGGTTTTATCTATTCTAAACTGAGAGAGTTTTGATAAAAAATATGCACATCTTATGCCTAATTATTTTCAAATGTTCATCCCACTTGAGCCTGTCATCAATCGTTACACCAAGGTATTTGTAGTGATGAACTCGCTGGACGAATTGGTCCTTTAATTTTAACGGTTCTATCGGTTCCTTCACTCTCCTAAAGTCAATCACTAGCTCCTTTGTCTTGCTTATGTTAAGCTCTAGGTGGTGGGCATCACACCAAGACACAAATCTATCAATTTCTTGCCTATAAGCCACTTCGTTGCCATTTGTTATGAGGCCTTGAAGAGCGGTGTCATCTGCAAACTTTATTAAAGGTACACTCAGGTTTTGACTTCTACAGTCATTCGTGTATATTGTGAATAATACAAGGAACAATACACAACCTTGAGGAGCACCAGTATTTGTAGTTATACAGGAAGATTTGTTTTGTCCTAATTGAACATATTGTGCTCTCTCCGTAAGAAATTCGAGCACCCAAGCAATTATATACTTGTTTCAATTCAGACTAGTCAATTTTTGAACAACCAACTGAGGTTGCATTGTATTGAACGCTGAAGAAAAATCTGCAAAAAGCAATCTGCAATAGCTCTAGCGTGATCTAGATGCCTGTAGATGTTGTTTGTAAACAGCAAAATGGCATCCTCTACGCCACGTTCTGGTTTGTAAGCAAATTGATGACTATCACTCAATGGCATAAACTGATTCCTAATTTTAACAAGAACAAGTTTTTCTAAAGATTTCATGACTATTGAAGTCAGTGCAACAGGTCTGAGATCGTTCATAGTTTCAAGTTTTTCTTTTTCTGGAACAGGAATAATTTTTGAAGTTTTCCAAATTTCAGGGATCGAAACGCATTGGAGGGACCAGTTAAAAATATGTGTATAAATGGGGGAAAGCTGATGGGCACATTCTTTTAATAGTTTTCCTTTCAATCCATCCGGCCCAGCAGCCTTCCTCTCGTTTAGTTTCGAAAATACGAATCTCGTTTCCTCTTCATTGACCTCAATAGTCATTTCATCTTCCAAAGCCCTGTCTAATTTATGTTTTTCATTTTCAATATCAAATTTGTTGATTTTGAGATTTTCCATCCGAGACATATCTATCTAAATGGAAACGTAAATTTTATTTTAAGCATCAAATGGCACAAGAATTTCCCTAGATTTGTGTGAATTTGAAATTTATTAGAACGAATTAGAAATTTTAGAGGAAATAATTCCCATTATCTCAAAATTGGGAAAAACGGAGTAAGGGAGTTTTGGAAAATCACTCTTCACACACCCCACACACACACACACACACATATATATATATATATATATATATATATATATATA
>NC_088370.1:29822183-29839683 GCF_034508935.2 Berghia stephanieae | reverse complement strand
ACTACAACCACCACAACCACATCGTCATCACTACCACAACTACTACAACCACCACCACTATATCATTATCACCACCACTGCACCACCACTACATCATCATCACTACTACAACCACCACCACTCCATCATGATCACTACCACTACTACTACATCATCACTACCACCACTATTACAACAACCACCACCACATCATCATCACTACCTCTACTACTACAACCACCACCACAATATCATCACTACCACTACTACTACAACCACCAGCACATCATCATCACTACCACTACTACTGCAACCACCACCATATCACCATCATTACTACTACTACTACTACTACTACTACTACTACTACTACTACTACTACGACTACTACTACTACTACTACTACTACTACTACTACTACTACAACCACCACCACCATATCATTACCATTACCACTACTACTACAACCACCACAACCACACCGTCATAACGACCACTACTACTGCAACCACACCACCACCAGATCATCACCATTACAACTACTACTACAACCACCACCAACACATCATCATCACTACCACTACTACTACAACCGCCACCACATCATCATCACTATCACTACTGCTACAACTACAACCACCACCACCACATCATCGTCAACACCACTACTACTACTACAATCACCAACACCATATCATCCTCACTACCACCAGAACTACAATCACTACCATTAGGTTTTGGAGCTTTAGTTCTTTTGAAATAAGGAAACTTCGGAATTGTATTTGGCATTGTGTTTATATATCATAATATAATTCTAATCAGTTATATATTTAGAACTAGATACTATACAATATGTATGCCAAATACCATCCCAATTCCCTTTTCTTGTATGCGGGAATTCCTCTTTCGGCATTGAAATTCCTACGAGTGGTGTCTGAAATTCCTGTGAGCCAAATTTAAAGTTGGGTCTCTTTGCTATGATGATGCAGTGAGTGTGAGACTCACTGAGAGAGTCATCCCTACACACATAAACAACAGAAACAATTTAAAAACATAACTATGACACGAAACCACTCACACACGGGGTTATACTATTTATCCTTTTCTTTATATAGAATAGGACAAGACAAACAAGAGCTTGACTCTCTCTACACTTAGCATTGAGGTTTGTCGTCTGACGAGTTCAACTCTCGGTCGACCTGTCACTATTCCTTTTTGCCTTGGACATAATCATTAATAGAATGTTGTGTGGTTTTGACCGTGAAGAAAACCTTAAGAAGTCACATTTATATCATTTTAGAGACATCGTTTTGAATCATTTTGATTAAACGAGCGATCAGGAAGTTATTTTTTTAGATTTCATGAACGGCCGATCAGCGCTTGTTTACTATAGTAACGCGATTCCCAGCCAATGTCTCAATGGCGGATATTTTTCTCATCGAGGCCGCTGGTTGGTTAGCCAATAAGAGCACCGTACGGTTTCCATTGGGTAAATTCCTTGATATATTATATATATATATATTATATATATATATATATATATATATATATATATATATATATTATCGCTCATTTACCGTTTAATTCTTTCCTAATGTATAGAAAGAAACGTGGTTTATATACATTTTTTTAAATCGATTGTATTCCAAATAATGAGAAGATCCACTAACTGGTACCGATTTAATGCAAGTACTACCACCTCATTGTCATACTCCCTACCGGAAGGTTGACACACAACCCAAGTGCCAAAAATGGTGGGATTTGACGAAACAAATTTGATTTTTCCTTAACATCACCACGATGTCTAACCGATCTCATAATACATCCAAACCATCTTCATGTCAATTCTAATCACCATGCAAAATTTGATGATGTTTGGTCCAGTGATTTCGGAGCCTTAGTGTTACAAAAAGAATCAAATTTGTCAAATATATGATAAGACAATGCACTGTTGCGGTACTGCCTTGTTTTTTGACAATTTGACGCAGACGTGGAGGAAAGTGAAGAATCCCACTTCGTGCAAACTAGTGACCTCTTTCCAAACAAAATCTATTTTCTTTTGTAATTTTTTTTTTCAAAATTTGAAAAGATTGTCTCTGATTTTCATAAACGTTTTAGGCAATGGGTCACATTTTTCTGTTCATTATCAAAGATACATTGATGGATCGGCGGCATCAAATGACATTTTCTGTCTTATGTCAGCCTCGGAATTCTATTCTCTGCTAAACATTGATATCGTCATCATCAAAGATAAATTATTGATAAAGTCAGTGGCCCCAGATGGCATTTCTGCCTGTGGCCAGCCTCAGGATTCTAGCTTCAACGACAATATTGATCTATACATTATCAAAGTTATATTATTGATAGTTGGAGACCTCATATGGCAATTTTCTGTGCATTATCAAAGATATAATGACACTTGACGACCTCAGATGGCAAACTCAGGCCTTTTCTGCCAGTTTTGGGATTCTTGACTATGCTGCAACATCGATCGGTGCATTATCAAAGATATATTGATAAGCTGGCGGTCCCGAAAGGACGCGGGTGCGTTATTAGTTATGATAATGTGGAAGTTGATTGTAGAAGAAGAATGTGTTCATTCTTAGTCAAGTCATCTATAGTTACTGACTGATATTGATTCTAGGACTTGCATTGTTGCATGGAGATCCCCTCGGGGGCGAGGGCGTGGGGGGGGGGGTGGTCGGAAGAAGAGAGGGGGGTGTCCTAAGTACTAGTGGATGGAAATGGGGATGGGATGGACGAAAAGCTTTGTGGTCGAGATGTATGATATGAGTCACGAATTGTAACCTGGAGTCCTGAGTTCGAGTTCCGATGTGAGCGGAGCTGAGTCTCTGGAAAAATGATTTTTACTCACTCATTTCCCATGACCAGCTGATCGTCGGAGGGGAGGGGGGGGGGGGCGTGTGGGATGCAGAGTTCACAACCTTACGCCATTCGTCACAGTCTATGGCCTTTTCTAGAAGGTTATTAATTAAGATCCAGGCCTGTCCACACTGGACATTGAACATCCTAAGTTTCATGTCGGCTTATTTACATTTTAGTTTCCGGTCTGATTGATAGAATTTAGTTTATAGATAGTATGAAGTTGGCGTCACTCAGGTCTTTGTTATTGTTTTTTACCATCCGCGTTTATGAGTGGTTCTCATTAAACTGTATTAACCAAACTATAAACGTTCATGGTTACACACAGTTGTGTGTGTTGGCCAGTTACACTTCGGATGGCAATGTTGTGAACTTCTTAGACAAGCGCATACTATTAATACAAATGCCATGTTTCCCGCTACCGACTTGACATTGAACTCCCACATATGGAAGGAGCCCCAACGTTTCACGTCTCGAAATTTTCATTTGAGTCTCCGGTTTGATTGATAGAATTTAGTGAGAATGACTCATAAAATGGCAGGCTGAAAACAATAACAAAGAACTGAGTGACATCAAACTCGTTCTATTGATGCTGTGCGTTTATCCAAAATACTCACAATATCCACAGCCGGATATAACGTACCAAAATACAAAACTCTCGTAGGTGTAAACTTAAACATTTATAGTCTGATATTTTTATTATATTATATATTATAATATTATAATTAAAATAGCTGACTAAAAACAATGACAAAAAGCAAAGTGATGTCAATTTCGTTCCATCTAAAGAATGAACGAAAATGACGTCACTCAGCCTTTCCTCTTATTTTTAAACGGCTTGTAAGCGAGTAGTTATCACTATATTTTATCAATCAGAGCTTACGTGTAAAAGGTTACACAAACGGTTTTGTGTGTTGGAATGTTAAATTTGGTTGGCGTATGTTGTGGGTATTTTACCTAACCGCATAACATCATTAAGAGAACACTGACCTTAGAGTAGAAAGTCTGAGAAGATTATCGATGTCAAACGTCGCGTGACGTCAACTTAATTCGAATACAGTTATTTCTGTGTAATTGATTTCTCAATGCGTGGAAATATCCCTGATAGGTGATTATTAATGACGTTGCTTTGACACCATGGTATTGCGTGATCTTACACTTTCAAACTTGTGGGGTCCCGATAGCTCAGTTGGTAGAGCACTCGCTCCACACGCAGAAGGACCGATATCGATCCCGGGTGCAGTCGATTTTTTTTTTCTGATCCCCCTGTCTACCCAGCAGTAAATGAGTAGCCGGGTCAATTAGATCTGGTGGAAAGTACTTTGCGATAGACTAGCGTCCTATCCACAGGATAGCAAGCAATTGCTATTGTCCGTTTCACGCTAAAGAAACCGGGTTAAACTCCGGCTCCGTGGGCCTGGTGGCTCTGAAGAACTACACTTTTAAGCACGAGACTAAAACTAAAATAAAAATATGGTAACGCGAAACCAAGATGCTCCTTCCGGATGTGGATACTCAATTTATCAATGTCAAGACGGTAAACATGGCATTTGAAAATTGATGATACGTTTTTAAATAAAATACAAGTCATTTATGCCCGCTATATAAATCTTAGAAATACACCAAAAGTTTATAGTCTGAGAGAATTTAGTGAGAAGAAATCATCTAACTGAATAGATGCTGTGCGCTTGGCTAAGAAACTCACAATGTTGCCATCCGGAAATATAACTGACCAACACATAAAGCTATGTGTAACCTTGAACTTTTATAGCCTGGTTAATACAGTTTAGTGAGAATTACTCGTAAACATGGATGGAAAAAAAAACAATAACAAAGACCCGAGTGACGTCAACTTCGTTCTATCTATAAAGAAAGCTGCGAAAACCCAGGGCAAATTTCAGATGTATTACAATTAAAACTTATGAGCGAGAGGATGTTTAATGTTTACCGACTTGACACAACCTGACATAGATACGCATCGTCTGCTATTCAAACTCTATTCCCACTTCAGAAGTTACGCATCTCTATAGATTGAACGAATTTGACTTCACTCAGCTCTTTGTTATAGTTTTTAGCCAGCAATTCTTAAGAGTAGTTCTCACAAAATGGATGGTTCGCCCGTTGAGAAGCATTAACCAACCAGAAGATTTCCTGCCATTTACCCCGATTCGTCGTCTTGACTATTGATACCCTTAGTACCTGTGAAACACACAAAAAGGTCAGGCACATTTAGTGAGTATTTCTCACAATATTTTAAGACACCGATATAGGAATTGCATCGCAAAACCTGGGCTCTGATTCATGGACCGAGACTATGGTAGTCACAGACTATAGCAAAGTCTGAGACTTTGTAGTCTAAGACTTTGGGAAGTCCGAGACTACGGAAAGTAAGCTATTCATGGAGTCAGACTTCGTCCCTGACTATCAAGCCTCTGACTACGCTAGCGAAGTCTCAGACTACAGAGGTCAATCTATTTTTAACTGAGGATTCCTCGGAAACGTATCGCAAAACTTCATAGAAATGTGTTACTTGTCCAGCTGCGCAATCGTCATACGAAGTAACACAGAAATCATATCTATTTCTTCTTCCTGTTTGTTTTGATCGTTTTATTATAATTTTTTGGCCCCACAAATAAAAATAGTGTGAGACAAGTTTAGGAGTGTAAAAATTGTTTGAGAATGTGTGTGTGTAATGTTTTTAGTAAATATAAGTAACGATGGCACTTATCCACTGTGTAGCGTTGTTCTAAGTAGAGAGCGGTGGGCGCTGCCTGAAGCATGGGGTCCCGATAATGCTAACGAAAGAATAATGATGACATAATAATAATCGGTGGGAACAATACAGAAAATGGGTGTTTCGGGTACAAACCCTTTGTCGGCACAACAAAAAAAACAAATAAAATGAAATAAATAAATTGGATCGTCTGTACTCAACGATGGTTGGGGTGTGAACGAATCGTTAGGGTGGTGTGACAGAAAGGATAAGGCCAGTGAGAGACTGAAATTTCTAGAAATAATGGACGATAAAAGACATAATAGAAATGTAATAGTAGTAGTAGTAGTAGTAGTAGTAGTAGTAGTAGTAGTAGTAGTAGTAGTATTAGTAGTAGTAGTAGTAGTAGTAGTAGTAGTAGTAGTAGTAGTAGTAGTAGTAGTAGTAGTAGTAGTAGTAGTAGTAGTAGTAGTAGGAGTAGTACCTAGTAGTAGTAGTAGGAGTAGTACCTAGTAGTAGTAGTAATAGCAGTAGTAGTAGTAGTAGTAGTAGTAGTAGTAGTAGTAGTAGTAGTAGTAGTAGAAGTAGTAGTAGTAGCAGTAGTAGTAGTAGTAGTAGTAGTAGTAGTAGTAGTAGTAGTAGTAGTAGTAGTAGTAGTAGTAGCAGTAGTAGTAGTAATAGTGATAATAGTGAAAGTAGTAGTAGTAGTAGTAGTAGTAGTAGTAGTAGTAGTCGTAGTAGTCGTAGTAGTAGTAGTAGTAGTAGTAGTAGTAGTAGTAGTAGTAGTAGTAGTAGTAGTAGAAGTATTAGTAGTGGTAGTTGTAGTAGTAGTAGTAGTAGTAGTAGTAGTAGTAGTAGTAGTAGTAGTAGTAGTAGTAGTGGTAGTAGTAGTAGTAGTAGTAGTAGTAGTAGTAGTAGTAGTAGTAGTAGTAGTAGTAGTAGTAGTATTAGTAGTACTTAGTAGTAGTAGTAGTAGTAGTAGGAAGAGGAGGAGGAGGAGGAGGAGGAGGAGGAGGAGGAGGAGGAGGAAGAAGAGGAGGAGGAAGTTACTATGAAACTCTGTGTGTGTGGGGGGGGGGGGAGTCCCTGGAAAGTGTTTTGAATGGGCAAGATGAGGAGTGTGTGTGTGATTGTCGAATCTTCGAGAAAAGAAAAGAAAAAAAATAACCAAAACCAAAAAAAATAAAATAAATAACTAAATATAAATATAAAATCAAAAACTGTCGGGTATCCTTGTTCTAATCGCTGTACAATTACTTCCCCCAGCGTATAGCACATATGATTTTGAAATTTAGCCCCAGACTACGATATTTACGCCTGCTAAATCGCGGGTGTAAATTTCACCCGTTTAGTCTCTCGTTTAGTCTAAGACTTCGCGTAGTCCGGCTTCATGAATAGCTTACAACGCCTTTTAGTCTGAGACTACGGATTTAGTCTAGGACTATCGTCGTAGTCCCGCTCCATGAATTAGAGCCCTGACGACAATCATCTCTGTTAAAATTGAGTGTTCGTGCGTTGCTAAGCATTAACTAATCGGAATGTTCCCTATTTAACCCTTATGTAAACTACAGACTCTATAGATAGAATGCGCTTGGCCAATGAGTTTACAACATTGCCATCCGGAAGTAAAACGGACCAACACACAAACTCTGTGTAACCATGAACTTTTATAGTCTGGTTAATACAGTTTAGTGAGAACAACTCACAAACGCGGATGGCAAAAACAATAACAAAGGCCTGAGTGACGTCATCTTCGAACTATCTATACCATTTCATGTAGCATACAAACAAACATGCCTTATATCATTGAGTGGGATTAATTTCTATAATCTCATTGTACGAGTCCCGGATTACTTAATCAATATACAGCGGAGCGCATATAACTTTGAAACTTTAGTTATCACATAATTTGTCCAAACTAGTCTAATAAACATTTCAATCGTTCCATTTTTGACTTGATGATTTTGAAAATGTTTTCTGTTTCTGCTTTTCTGTCCCTGTCACCGACCAATAACCACCATGAACCAACGCTCGTGTGAACTTTACAATAATAAGACGGATAAAAAGCAATAATTTTGAATAACCAACTTATTTCTTTTTAAATGAATTAACTAGACAAATGGATGTATTATTGAGTAATTTAACTTCTTAAATTACTTTTTTGTCTTCAAGTTTTGTTTGGCATGTCGCGTACAACTCGCTTCATTTCCACTGTGATTATTTACAGACGCATCTGAGTGTAATGACCAATGAAAATGCCCAGACACATTGTGTATATATCTACTGTGATTATACACGGACGCTTTTTTTAAAGAATACAAAAACGTTAGTAATGCACATAATATTATGAAAGGAAACAAGTAAAGTAAATAAAATATCAATAAAAGTTGTTATTTAAAAAAAATAAACAACAAATCAGTAGAGAGATAGTAGCTTACTGTGATTACATTAATAATAAAACCAAAAACTAGAAGTGGCTAAATATACGTCGTCGTCATTCATGTGAATGGCGTGGCCGAATGGTTAAGACGTCTGTCTCAGGAGACTTGAAATCGGTGCTACGGGTTCGATTCCGAAGTGCTCTACTGTTCAATTTTTCTAGTATCATTATTTGGTTTTTGGTTTTTTTTTTTAATATTTTTTTTTTGTGTGAGGGTGTGTGTTGGGGGGGGGGGGGGGGGTGTTATGCTTTTGTTTTTGTTTTGTTTTGTTTGTTTTTGTTTTTTTTCGTTGGCTGTTTTTTTTCTGGGGTTTTTTTTTTTTTGGTAGATTTTTTTTTAATTGACCTACATAATGTTGCAAATGATAAATTTCCCACCCCCTTTTTTCTTTTAAATCTCTCTCTCTCTCTCTCTCTCTCTCTCTCTCTCTCTCTCTCTCTCTCTCTCTCTCTCTCTCTTGCTCTCTTTCTCTCTGGGGGGGGGGGGGCATTTGAAATTTGCAAAAGTCTATAGAAATGGAAGACATTTATATTTATTTATTCATTTATTAATTTATCTCTCTATTTATCTAGTTATTTGTTAATTTTGGTGTAAACTGAGTCAACGGGTTGTTCTTGTCTGCGCAGTGAACTGGCTGTCAACCACGACACAAAGTTATCAAAATAATATCTTATATTTACGCTTGAAAAAAAAACTACACTCAATCACATACGTGGATAAGAGATTGAAAAAAAATACAATCAGCCGAATGAAGCAAAATTTCTGATTGAAACTGGTTGAAAAAATTCTAGAACATTATAACCTTAACAAAAATTGAGCTTTTTAAAAATTGGGCTTTTAAATCCACTAAATGTGCTCTGGAGTTCAAACCTACAGAGGGAAATAAAGAAGAGACTGTTCCTGGCAACGGTAGAGTCAGTGCTTCTATATGGAGCAGCGACATGGACTCTTACTAAAGCCCTTGAGAAGCAACTGGACGGCTGCTACACCCGTATGCTGCGGATGGCCCTCAATGTAAGCTGGAAAGAGCACATAACAAATGAAGAGCTCTACAGTGACCTCCCCCCAGTGACCTCGAAGATTCAAAAGAGAAGACTGAGACTTGCGGGGCACTGCTGGAGACACAAGGAAGAGATTGCAAGCAGTCTTGTTCTATGGGAACCACCTGAGCGAACCAGAAGCAGAGGCAGGCAGAATAAAACCTACAGTGACTGTCTGCTAGATGACACAGGAATGGACAACACCCGGGAGCTGTGTACGCTTATGGAGGACAGGACAGAATGGCGAAGACTTGTGGCTCAGGTTGGGCGCCCCAAGGGGCGGCCTAAGTAAGTAGTAAGTAAGTAAATGTGCTCAAAGCGCTTTACAAGGGGTCCCTAGCCAACCGCAACAATTAACATTTAGGACGGGACATGACGCCTGTTAGGCGATGTTAAAATATTTTCGGACAGAGACAACGCTGGTAACGGCCAGGTACTCATTTTGCACCTGAGTACGATAATAGAATGCCAGTAAAGAGCCTTCTACAAGGACGCAACTATGCATCGAGCGAGGCTCGATTCCAGGACCTTCCGATCCGAAAGCGAGTGTCATACCACTAGACCACATAGCCACATTTTTACTCGTACAATTTTTTCTCATTTTGCTACACTGATTCAAATCCTCTCCCTCGTTTTTTCTATTTTTTTTGCCTTGGTTATTTTGTTTTTAAGTCAGATACTTTTTAATATTATTGTTTTTGTGTGTTGGTACCTTATATCCTGTTGGCGGAGGGTGTAATCTGAGTATTTTCACTAAACGAATAGCATTAATTTATTTATTCCCTGCCCCAAAGCGGATGGTAGAGGCCTGTAGCTACGAACAGTACGTGCCAATCGGCTCAATTAGTCAGCTCCACGGTGCGTGAGTAATCGATGCTTTGCGAGAAGGTAAAATACTCATGACATCCGCCAGTCGGACGTTTTTATAATCTCATCGATAGAAGTTAGCGAGTACCTACTAATCAATAAAATTACTTTCTAAAAACAATATCAATGAGCTGAGTGACGTCAATTTCGTTCCATCAAAAGGGCAGAGAAGTCTACGTGTTCAACTCTTCCTGTTCCATACTCATTGGAAGTGTGTATATAACCAGTCATTCAAAGTGCTAATAATGAATAGGTTACATATCGAATCATAAGGTGGCATAACAAATTTAGTTGAAGGATGTATAGACCAGATTCTTAGGATTGCGGGACGTAAAAGAGGGATGATGGTTGATTTTTATTGACGGTCAGCATGTATATATTTAGACTAGAAAATAGATGGTGTGCGCTTGGCTTAGAAAAGCTCACAACATTGCCATCCGGAAGTATAATGGACCAACACACAAAACTATGTGAGTGTAACCTTAAACGTTAAAAGTCTGGTTATTACAGTTTAGTGAGAATTACTCATTAGCGTGGATGGCAAAAAAAAAACAAAGACAAAGACCAAAGTGACGTCAACTTCATTCTATCTATAAGGTAACATCACTAGGAAAACAAAAGATCAATTACACAAGGTATGTATCCTCAGGACGAGTGGTTTTACACTTCCAATGAGATTGGAACCAGTTTGTTTTGTTTTTACATCACACTTTTGTTCCTCAGTACCACAATAATAATATTTCAACACGTGATGAAGAAATTGCATTCGACACTTGACGATACGCGCGAAGCATCGCCTATGTTAAAATGTTGAGTGATGCTCAGGATATGTTTTGCTGATTGCCTCAGGTGATAATAAGCGAGTACTTAAATTTGTCATGGGTCGTCGGTTTCCGAAAATTGGATTATTGATCGATAAGAGGGGGGAAAGATACTTTTAGTTTCATTTTCGAGTCAAAAATAGAATCATTGAAATGTTAAACAGTTAACTCACTCAACTCTAACACCGGCTATATCCGTAGTTTACCCGGGTTACTTTTACTCCATCCCTATTTATTACATTTCTCTGAGACAAAATATAGGCGTAGTATCAACGCTTATGTTTTTAGTTTTTATGTGTTGATGATAATTGAATAAAACTATCTATGTACATGCTCATTTTTAATACATTTTTTCCAATTTTGAAAAGTAGCAAAAATCTCTAGGATTGAATGAGTTAACTGTAACTGCCATACTCTGGAGAAAACAAAACAAAACATAACATGTATTTAAACATTTGGCCAGAAAATTCGTCCTTCAATGGGCATGATCTATGATCTATAATATTACATTTCCATGTGCTCGAGGTCACTGGTCACATTGCAAATACTCTTCAACAGTCGTAACCTCACTTCCTTCCTAATGACGCATGGTAACTTAGTAACACTGGCTCTAAACTATCGGAACAATGGCAGACGCCGTATGAAATATTTCTCCGGCGAGCATAAAAGCGTATCAAGAGGGAAAAAAACATAAATTTGATCATGTTTTGACTTTTACACATTCTGATCACAAGGCATATGAAACGTTCTAGCCAGCATGAAGAATAAAAAGTAATGATTTTCTTTGTTTAGAACCAAGATGGCCGCCGTTGCCGGGCGGCGTAACATCAGACTACTGAATCCAATAGGATTCAATAGTCGTAACGTCACTTCCTTCATAATGACGCATGGTAACTTAGCAACACTGGCTCTAAACTATCGGATCAATGGCGGACGCCGTACGAAATATTTCTCCGGCGAGCATAAAAGCTTATCCAGAGGAGAGAAAAAACATAAACTTGATCATGTTTTGACTTTTACACATTCTGGTCACAAGATATATGAAAAGTTCTAGCCAGCATGAAGAATAAAAAGTAATGATTTTCTTTGTTTAGAACCAAGATGGCCGCCGTTGCCAGGCGGCGTGACATCAGACTACTGAATCCAATTGTGCTCAAAATTAACCACATAGTGAAAAGTGTTCACAGTTGGAAAAATACCCAATGTTACAATTAGTCATTTTGCTCAGCATGACTCATGGATATGTTTACAACTTTCATAAACAAAGCAGCGTGTTTAGATACACTGAGGTGTGTTCCAATCGTTGTTTAGTAACAAATCATGTGATTGATGATATGGTTGGACGAAAACATGAATTTAGATCGCTCCCATATCCATCGAATTGAATGACCCTCACCTGGGCAAAAACTCTCAAACCAGGGACTTAAAGAAGACTTCGCGGAGTCCTAGGTTTGAGAGCTTTTGCCAAGATGGGGATCATTTAAGTCGAACGGTATTTGAAGGAATAATTTCCTGGCAAATTTTTGGAGAAATGTTTTATTTATTTTTCTAGAGTAAGGCAGTTAGTGGGGTAATCAGACTGGTTTTAATTTTTAAAAATTGTAGAAGCGATAACTGACGCAATAGGATTCAATAATCTGATGTCACGCCGCCCAGCAACGAGCAGCTTGGTTCTAAACAAAAAAAATCGGTACTTTTTAATCTCCATGCTGGCTTGAAGTTTTTCACATGTCATGTGATCAGAATGTATAAAAGTCAAAACATGATCAGATTTATAATGTTTTTCTCCTCTGTATACACTTTAATGCTCGTCGGAGAAGTATTTTATAAGAACCAGTTACTAAGTTACCATGCGTCAATACGAGGGAAGTGACGTCACGACTGTTGAAGCCTATTTTCAAAGGCGTTTGAATTGAATGTTGATTGAATAACCCGGGACTTATATTATTATAATGTAATATTTACAAAACAGCCTCATACAAATAGATTGAGGCTATGTGATCTTGTGGTAGGACTCACTTTCGGATCGGAAGCTCTTGGGTTCGAGAGCCGCTCCGAGCGGCGCAGAGTTAGTTGAGTCCTTGGAAAAGGGTTTTTACTCACAGTCCCGGGTTTGAGAGTTTTTTGTCAAGATGAGGGTCATTTAAATCGATCGTAATTTGAAAATCGAGTTTTCTGGCCAAATTTTTAAAAATGGGTTTTTCCAGAGTACGACAGAATACCTCAATCTCCATCAAGGGCCACATGGACATCCATTTCCCTAGAGTGCATCACAATATTATAGCTAGCTCATGCTGGCACTTCTATCACGCCTACAAGAGATGACACCGGAAGTAGATGAGATAGCACCGGAAGTGGGATAAGAGGAGACTTGATCAGTGTCTGGGCACTATTTATCTCGACCGTTACTTCTTCTGCATTATTGACTCTCAATATACAGAAAGTGTATTTTGTAAGGCGGTCTTTGTCTTGTCACTTGTGAGTGAAGTAATTCTTCAGAGCCATTAGACCCATGGAGCTGGAGTGCATCCCGGTTTCAATAGCGTAAAATAGAAAATAGCAATTACTTGCTATCCTTTGGATTACAAGTTATTCTCTGGCAGAGTGTTTTCTGCCAGATCTAATAGACCCCGCTACCCATGCGCTGCTTGGTAGACAGGGTGGGGGGAGTCAGAAAAAAATCTCGACAGCACCCAGGATAGATCTTGATCCCTTTGCGTGTGAAGCGAGTGCTCTACCAACTGAGCTATCTGGACCCCCTTCATTTCTGACGTATCGTCTCAAAACGGGTTTCGTCATGTAAACCAGATAGATACTATGCGTTTAGTTGAAATACTCACAGCATCTGCTAGTCGTATATAACGTACCAACACACAAAACTATGTGTAACCTTAAACGGGTATAGTCTGATTAATGCGTTTTTGTGAGACTCATAAAAATGGCTGGCTTAAAAACAATAACAAAGAGTTGAGTGACGTCAAGTGTGTTCTCTCTATTCCAAAATGTATGTGGAAGGTTAAATGGACTAAATATGTGACGCTTTTAGCCTGACACTAGAGCCCACTAGGACTTATAGTTTGAAGTAATTTTTTGGGTTTGTACAGCTTCCAGTGAGTTGTCGTTAGTAGAGCTCAAGGAAACTATTTATTTCATTGGTTGAACTATTGAATACAACTCACGATTTGTTTTCTTTTGTGGCAAAAGACTTGTCTTTTCACGTCATTTTTTGGTCAGTGTCAGGCTATACCTTGACGATGGCAACACATTGAGACCCTCTAAGGCCCATTTTTTTGACGTCATTTTTAGGTTTGTGGACCGCCTAGTGAGTTGTCTTTAGTAGTGCTCAAGGAAACGAGCGATCCCATTGGTCGAACTGTTTAATACAACTCACAATATGTTTTCTTTTGTGGCCAAAGACTTGTCATTTGTTGGTCTTTGTCAGGCCATGAGTAACGAAGGCCCCGCTTATAGATAGTTCAAAGATGACGTCACTCATGTCTTTGTTATTGTTTTTTGCCATCCGCGTTTATGAGTAATGCTCACTGAACTGTATTAACCCGACTATAAACGTTCATGGACACACAGTTTTGTGTGTTGGTCCGTTATACTTCCGGATGGCAATGTTATGAGCTTCTTAGCCAAGCGCAAACTATCTATATCCGACAGGTGAATGGTATGAGCTTTTTGAATAAACGCATAACATCAATTCTGCCAAATGGGTGACCAGTTATTATCGCACGATTGTCTCGATCACATTATAAACGTTTGAGTTTACACATAGTATTCTGTGTTGGTTCTATTAATCAAGCGGTAGAACAGTGTGTATTTTACTTCGACAAATACCATCGATAGTACAACCTGTGTAGTTCGCAATGTTTACTAATCACTTCCGTTGTTTACATTATGACGACTGTCCCAGAGGCGTGGTTAACTTCTCTTCCACTGGGTGTCGTTTGAATGGGAGCGATCTATATTCATGTTTTCGTCAATCACATGATTTGTTGATGTCCAACGATTTGATATTTCGAAGAAAATGTAAACACACTGCTTTGTTTACAAATGTTATAAACATACCCATGTGTCAAGCTGAATCAAGTGACCAATCGTGATGTTAGATATTTAAAAAGATGTGAACACTGTTCACTAAGTCTGTTCACTAAGTGGGTCACTTTGAGCACATTTTGCAATGTGACCAATGACCTCGAGCACATGGAAAAGGAATATAGATCGCTCCCATTCATAGCCTCTACGACATTATCTCAGTAGTGTTTCATTCATCCTGTTTTCTTGAGAAAAGAGAAACCCGAGACGTCCACTTTATCTGTTTCCGTATATCAAATTGAAGCTTATATTCAATTTCACATTGTTATTTATTTCTTCGAGCTTCTAGCAGCACAATTTACATAGCCTCAAATCAGTACACTTATATGCAGGTCTGATAACTCAATCCATTATGAGCTCATTGTATAAACTAGGTGCATAAGTGGGTACGGATGTCAGAACTGCATATATGTATACACGTCGCCTCAAATTTAAATCTTGGGTCAGTGGGATTGATCTATAGATAGTATGCGCTTGGCTAAGAAGCTCACAACATTGCCATCCGGAAGTCTAACGGACCAACACACAAAACTATGTGTAACCATGAACTTTTATAGTCTGGTTGATACAGTTAAGTGAGAATTATTCATAAACATGGATAGCAAAAAACAATAACAAAGGCCCGAGTGACGTCAACTTCATTCTATCTATAAGCGTTCCAGGTTACACATAGTTTTGTGCGTTGATACGTTATATCCGGCTGGCGGAAGTTGTGAGCATTCTGGCTAGACGTAAAGCGTTGAGTTGACGGTCCCAAGGGACGGCCGTTATTATAACGATGGGTAACGATTGTAAGAACTTTGACATTTATTTCCACATATGGCATGTGATATTTTATGATACGAGTATAATGATGACGTCCACGCCATAATAATAGAGCTAGAATGTGTCGTGACCTTACACTTTCAGAAATAGTATGGAGCGGGCATTTAATTTGGACGTATCAATTTAAATGGTGAGAAATATTATAGGGTATAGATAGATCTAAGATGACGTCACTTAGGTCTTTGTTATTGTTTTTTTTTTTTTTTTGCCATCCGCGTTTATGAGTAATGCTCACTGAACTGTATTAACCTGACTATAAACGTTCATGGATACACACAGTTTTGTGTGTTGGTTCGTTATACTTCCGGATGGCAATCTTATGAGCTTCTTAGCCAAGCGCATACTATCAATAGAGAATTGCCGGATGAACACAGAGAATCACAATTAAATATCGTGGTGTCAGAGCCAAGCCTGGGATTCAACTCACACGGCACCCAATGTCACAAATCTTGAGTCTATCCTAGACTATCCTATGATATTAACTCTTTCAGCCCTGGGACTGACTGAGCGTTGAGATGCTAGATCGAGCCTAATTTCAACCATTCATTGAAAACAGTTTTAAGAGATCTCCTACCATTTTGATAATCAATACAAGTTCTACCGTAGCCATCGTTAACTTATATAGCCTGACACTGACCAAAAAAGGACGTCAAAATGCCAACCAATCTTTGGCCACAAAAGAAACAAATCGTATATATTCAATAGTTCAACCAATGGGACGACTTGTTTCCATGAGCACTACTAACGACAACTCACTAGGCGGTGCAAAAAAACTAATAATGACGTCAAAATTATTGGGTTTCACCGTGGCCTTCGTAAAGTTATGGCCTGACCGTGGCCTTCGTAAAGTTATGGCCTGATACTGACCAAAAAATGACGTCAAAATGCCAGTCTTTGGCCACAAAAGAAAACAAATCGTGAGTTGTATTCAATAGTTCAACCAATGGGACCACTTGTTTCCATGAGCACTACTAACGACAACTCACTAGGCGGTGCAAAAAAACTAATAATGACGTCAAAATTATTGGGTTTCACCGTGGCCTTCGTAAAGTTATGGCCTGACCGTGGCTTTCGTAAAGTTATGGCCTGATACTGACCAAAAATGACGTCAAAATGCCAACCAATCTTTGGCCACAAAAGAAACAAATCGTATATATTCAATAGTTCAACCAATGGGACCACTTGTTTCCATGAGCACTACTAACGACAACTCACTAGGCGGTGCAAAAAAACTAATAATGACGTCAAAATTATTGGGTTTCACCGTGGCCTTCGTAAAGTTATGGCCTGACCGTGGCCTTCGTAAAGTTATGGCCTGATACTGACCAAAAAATGACGTCAAAATGCCAGTCTTTGGCCACAAAAGAAAACAAATCGTGAGTTGTATTCAATAGTTCAACCAATGAAATAACTTGTTTCCATGAGCTCTACTAACGACAACTCACTAGGCGGTGCAAAAAACAAATAATGTCACATGACAACATCACACCAAAATCTAATTTTAATTTTAACCAACTGGGTCAAATTTCATCATTTTTTAATGTCGCCCCTCCTCCCCCCCCCCCCCCCCCCCCCCCCCCCCTCCCCCATTAAAAAAAATTGGCTAGAAAACTCATCCTTCAAATATCGATCGATTTAGATGTCCCTCATCTTAGCAAAAAACTCTAAAACCTGGGATTTCGCCAAACTGAGGGTATTTTAAACCGATTGAGATTTGAAGGACGAGTTTTCTGGCCAAATGTTTTCAACATGTTTTTCCAGAAAACAACAGTTAAGTGGGTAAATGTTAACGTTTGACTGGGACACCCAAAGCACTTTGATTTTATTAAC
>NC_088370.1:29814683-29817183 GCF_034508935.2 Berghia stephanieae | reverse complement strand
GGTAATGATATATCGATATGATGTTATTGACGATAATGGTATAGAGCAGTAAAATTAGGTGCCCATAACGTAAACAAAGGTCTAGAAGCACATGGCAAACCACATGTTCCTGTCTTGACAGCTCAAGTTCCAATGTAAATTATAGAAAAAATAACCTTTAAAATTTGGCTGTTAGGTGGCAAAAGAAACACATATTCATAAATACTCGATCATGCATCAAATAATGTCTAGATATGGATATTTTATGGAACAAAAGGTAAAATTTATCAAAAGTTACAGTCTATCTATTTTTAGACCAGAGCAAATTATTGCGCTGGTGTGAACAAAACGGGAATTATTCGGAGCCTGATTTTCAGAATAATTTAGTCTTATATTATTATTTCTGCAACTGTTAGATTTTATGTAAACATATTTTCAATACTGAAAGTGTATTGCCTACAACTCAAACTACAAAATTGGGAGACCTATATTGTGCGTAAATTATTCCGGTCCCTAACGGAAATCACTAGCAACTTGTTATTGTTCACGTTTGGGGCACCTAATTATACTGCTCTATTGACGATAATGGTAATGATAAAATCATCGATTACATTAATATTGATAGAAGTAATGAAAATAACTATTATAACCGTGACTAGAAGAGCAATAGTGATGATGATGATGATGATGATGATGATGATGATGATGATGATGATGATGATGATGAGGATGATAAGAAGAAGAAGAATGATGATAATGATAAGAAGAAGAAGAATGATGATGGTGATGATGATGACAGTGATAAAAACTATCAATATTATTATAAATTATTATTATTATTATTTTTTATTATTATTATTATTATTATTATTATTATTATTATTATTATATCATCATTATCATCATCATCATCATCATCATCATCATCATCATCATCATCATCATCATTATTATTATTATTATACTAATAATATTTATGGTGACTTATTTAACACGATATGACCATAATGTTTAAAAGACTCGAAAATGACTGTTGTAGAGAAACAAGAGTTGGAGAGACGGGATTTATAATCAATAGATATGCCGTCTAAATGCAGTTTTTCAAAATGGAAATCAACAAAAATGTTTTTTTAACTCACTCAGTCCTAGAGATTTTTGCTGCTTTTCAAAATTGGAAGAAATGTATTGAAAATGAGCATGTACATAAATAGTTTTGTTCAACTATCATTAACATGCAAAACCTAAAAACATTAGCTTTGATACTACGCCTATAATTTGTCTCAGAAAAATGTAATGTATAGGCATGGGGTAAAAATAACCCGGGTAAACTACGGATATAATCGGTGTTAGGGTTGAGTGAGTTAAAAAAAAAAAAAAAACAACCAGCGCCGATTCCCAAAGGACGTGTGCAGTAACCAACCCTTTCACAATTATCGGCAAACCATCAAAACAGTGCCATGTTTACCTACGTTTGGTGCAATCCGATTTGATTTCAATCATGGAAAGTTGTAAACATGAAAAAGGCTTGTTTGATCCCTTAATGGGGTACGGGGTGAGATTTGATTTGGATCAACGTGTACATAAACGAAGGTCTGACACCCGAACGCAATGGGATTCAATAGTCTGATGTCATGTCGCCCAGCAGTGGCGGCCATCGTGGTTCTAAACAAAGAAAATCGGTACTTTTTATTCTTCATGCTGGCTAGAACTTTTCATATGTGATCAGAATGTATAAAAGTCAAAACATGATCATATTTATGATGTTTTTCTCCTCTGGATAGTTATATTTCATAAGGACGTCCATCATTGTTCCGATGGTTTAGAGCCAATTACTAAGTTACCAAGCGTCATTACGAGGGAAGTGACGACATGACTGTTGAAGCGTATTATGGGACTAGTCTAACATTACTGTAATGGACAATATATTGCGTAATTTTTTTAAAATTTTCATTACAACAGTGAGCCCATATATTAAATAAATTGGGTTATCAGACCTAAAAATAAGTGCACGTCCATTTAGATGCATTTGGTTTTAAATCTAAATACTAATTATCTACGTCTTTTTCTATGTCTGTGACGCCTACAGAATTTCTCACAAATCAGCGAGAAACTCGCCCAGTATCTGAATGGTTGGGTTAACGCCAACGTTTAACGGTTTGTCACGATTCGGATCATTCGTCTGAAACAAGTCCATTTTCTGTTTAATTCCTCGATGCTTCCAAAATGGAATGCCCTTTCTCCCCCCTCCCCCGCCCATTTTGCCGGTTTGCGTCCAAATCTTGACTTTGGAAATTAAAAAAAAAAATTGAGCTTTTATATATATATATATATATATATATATATATATATATATATATATATATATATATATATATAAGCGCAATATCCACTATACGTGTTCAAAGTGCTTTACAAAGGGTCCCAACCAACAGCAACATGTAACATGTAGAACGACACATGACGCCTGTTAGGCGATAGGACAATTTTTTTTTCCAACATATGCAACGCTGTTAACGGCTCG
>NC_088370.1:29747183-29812183 GCF_034508935.2 Berghia stephanieae | reverse complement strand
GTTCCACCCCCCCCCCCCACCCCACCCCCCACCCCCCACCCCTTTTTTCATAACACACGTTTTGAGTACAAAACGTACGCCTCAATGAAAGTATTACTGTTAGGGTATGTATGAAATTGCAGTTCATTCCGGTTTATTCTAGCACAAATAGACGGTAGCAATTGCTAACTACCCTTATAGAAAGGGCGCTATTTAGTCCTTCAAATATCGATCGATTTAAATGACCCTCATCTTGGCAAGAACTCTTAAACCCCTGGGACTTGAATAAAGACCTTGTAAGGTCCAAAGTTTGAGAGCGTTCGTCAAGATGAAGGTCATTTTAATCGATCGGCATTTGAAGGACGAGTTTACTCGCGTGAAATGGTAATTTTTCATTACAGTTTTGAACATGGCTACTTCGTTTCCCCACGACACCAAGCGCGCACAGACCGTATCCTGTTTTCATTATGACGCTTGTCTCGAGGGACACACTGAAGCAGAGCTTTCTGAAAATGACATAAGTGCAGGTAGCATCACTCTCGTTTTTGTTGATTTCAGACTAAATGTTTTGTTTTTGGTTTTGCGCCAAAAAAATTTTTTTTTAATTCGAGAAATTAAAGCAAATGCTTAGCATGGACCATTTTGGACTCAAAACGTTCTTCAGCCAATAAAAGTTGCACAAAAATAACCAGAATGTCAGGAGTGATAAAGATGAACTGGAAAGTCAAAAATTTTAAACGATCAAAACAAACGAAGCAAAAACGACAAACTCAGAAGCAATTGAGGACAGGGACGCACAATTCTATGTGACAAAAGGTAACCATGGAAAGACCTCGGATAAAAACAGTACTCACGATGGACGTTTCGGGAAGAAACCCTTCGTGAGAAAATCAATAGATAAAGGAAGGTTGAAACAAAATAAAACAAAAATGAAAATTGCTGCGTCCGTATTCCTGGGAGAGGTATGAATGAAACGGTAGCGTGACGTCATTCATACTCCAACCACCCAGGAATACACAATAGCCTTCAACAGTTGTGACGTCACTTCCCTCGTAATGACGACGCATAGTAACTTAGCAACTGGTTCTAAACTATAGGAACAATGGCGGACAACCTTATGAAATACTTCTCCAACGAACATAAAAGTGTGTCCAGGGCTCTAATTCATGGAGCGGGACTACGACGATAGTCTGAGACTATATCGGTAGTCTCTGACTAAAAGGCGTAGTAAGCTATTCATGAAGCCGGACTACGCGAAGTCTAAGACTAAACGAGGGACTAAACGGGTGAAATTTACACCCGCGATTTAGCAGGTGTAAATATCGTAGTCTGAGACTAAATTTCCAAATCATAATATGTGCTATACGTTGGTGGGAGTAATTGTACTGCGATTAGAACAAGGCTACCCGACAGTTTTTGATTTTATTTTTATTTATTTATTTATTTATTTATTTATTTTTTTTTTTTGGTTTTGTTTTGTTTTATTTTATTTTCTCGAAGATTCAACAATCGCACATACATTCCTCATCTTGTCCATTCCAAACACATTGCAGGTACACATATTGTTTCATAGTAACTTACTACTACTACTACTACTACTACTACTACTACTACTACTACTACTACTACTACTACTACTACTACTACTACTACTACTACTTTCACTATTATCACTACCACTACTACTACTACTACTACTACTACTACTTACTACTATACTACTACTACTACTACTACACTACCACTTACCACTACCTACTACTACTACTACTACTACTACTACTACTACATACTAACTACTACTACTACTACCACTACACTACTACTACTATACTACTACTAACTACTACTACTACTACTACTACTACTACACTACTATACTACTACTACTACTACTACTACTACTACTACTACTACTTACTACTATACTACTACTCACTATACTACTACTACTACTACTATACTACTACTACTACTACTACTACTACTACTACTACTATACACTACTACTACTACTACTACTACTACTACTACTACTACTACTACTACTACTACTACTACTACTTACTACTACTACTATACACTTCTATATTCTTTACTACTATTTTTAATACTACTCTACTGCTACTCTACCACATTACATTTTATTTTGTCTTATCGTCCAATTTTAGAATGTCACGTCTCTTAACTGCGTCTCATTTCTATTCACCCACGTTTATGATTGTTGCCACTCAACTGTTGAGTACAGACGATCCATTTACTGCATTTCTTCTTATTTAGTTTTCACGTTTTTGTTTATGTGTGCGAGAAGGGTTTGTATCGAACGCTGTCGTATTGTTTCACCGATTCCTATCATCTTCACTTTGTTAGTATTCGGGACCAGCTCAGGCGGCCACCGCTCTCGACTTAGAACAATGCTCCACCGTTGATAAGAATCATTTAAGCGCCATCGTTATTTATATTTACTAAAAACATTACACACACACACACACACACACACACACACACACACACACACACACATTCTCAAACAATTTTACACCCCTAAACTTGTCTCACATCATTTTTATTTGTGGGGCAAAAAAAAAACAACAACAACAAAAAAAAAAAACCGATCAAAACAAACACGAAGAAGAAATAGATATGATTTCTGTGCCACTTCGTATGACGCATGCGCAGCTGGAAAAGTAACACATTTCTATGACGTTTTGTGATACGTTTCCGAGGAATCCCCAGTTAAAAATAGATTGACCTCTGTAGTCTGAGACTTCGCAAGCGTAGTCAGAGACTTGATAGTCAGGGACGAAGTCTGACTCCATGAATAGCTTACTTTCCGTAGTCTCTGACTTCCCAAAGTCTTAGACTACAAAGTCTCAGACTTTGCTATAGTCTGAGACTACCATAGTCCCGCTCCATGAATCAGAGAAGAGAAAAACATTATAAATCTGATCATGTTTTGATTGACTTTTATACATTTTGATCACATGACACGTGAAAAAGTTCTACCCAGCATGGAGAATAAAAAGTACCGATTTTCTTTGTTTAGAGCCAAGCTGCTCGTTGCTGGGCGACGTGACATCAGACTATTGAATCCTATTCTCACTACAGATGCTGTGCGTTTAGTTTAAAACTCATAACATCCGCCAGCCTGATATTGATGTTATGCGCTGAGCCAAAAAAAAAAGACTCACAACATTCGCCATCCGGATGTAACGTACCAATACACAAAACTATGTGTAACCTTGAACGTCTATAGCCTGATCGATCGATAGTATTTAGTGAGAACTTATCATAAAAATGACTGGCTAAATACAAAAACAAAGAGCTGAATGACGTCAATTTCGTTCCTTCTATATTAGTCCGAGCGGGTTTGATGGGGTTTCACAAATGCAATGTTTTGATTGGTCAAAAATCTATTCGTAACTTGAATGTAGAGGCTACAATTTATTCATTCTTTGCTTATTTGTTGATTTGTTTATCTTTAAAAATGAGATTAAGCTTCGATTTTCTAAAACATAGACAAGAACACACACACACACACACACACACATACACACACACACACATATATATAGATAGAATGCGCTTGGCCAAGGAGTTCACAACATTGCCATCCGGAAGTATAACGCACCAACACACAAACTCTGTGTAACCATGAACTTTTATAGTCTGGTTAAGACAGTTTAGTGAGAACAACTCACAAACGCGGATGGCAAAAACAATAACAGAGGCCTGAGTGACGTCATCTGCATACTATATATATATATATATATATATATATATATATATATATATATATATATATATACATAAGATTTAAAATTCAAAATATGTAACTTCTCGGAGATCCCGATAGCTCAGTTGGTAGTGCACTCGCTTCACAGGCAAAAGAAACAAGATCGATCCCGAGTGCATTTGAGATTTTATTTCTGCTCCCACCTACCCCCACCCTTTCCCCATCCCCACTCCTGTTCACCGAGCAGTAATTGGTTAGTTGGGTTTGGTAGATCTTGCAGAAAGTACTTTGCGATAGACTAACGTCCTATCTAAATGGTAGCAAGCAATTGCGACTGTCCGTTTCATGCTATAGAAACCGGAATAAATCGAGAGAGAAAGAAAGAAATAATTAAATAGAGAGAGAGAGAGCGAGAGAGAGAGAGAGAGAGAGAGAGAAAGGGAGAGAGAGAGGGAGAGAGAGAGAGAGAGAGAGAGAGAGAGAGAGAGAGAGAGAGAGAGAGAGAGAGAGAGCCCTGTGCCTGCCAAGGAGAGCAGGAGAGAATCTCACTCCATTCGTCTCGTCGCCCATTGGTCATGAAGTTCTCCGCTTAATGTATAGATAGTATGCAGATGACGTCACTCAGGCCTTTGTTATTGTTTTTGCCATCCGCGTTTGTGAGTTGTTCTCACTAAACTGTATTAACCAGACCATAAAAGTTCATGGTTACACAGAGTTTGTGTGTTGGTCCGTTATACTTCCGGATGGCAATGTTGTGAACTCCTTGGCCAAGCGCATTCTATCTATAGATAGTATGCGCTTGGCTAAGAAGCTCATAACATTGCCATCCGGAAGTATAACGGACCAAACACACAAAACTGTGTGTATCCATGAACGTTTAAAGTCGGGTTAATACAGTTCAGTGAGCATTACTCATAAACGCGGATGGCAAAAAAACAATAACAAAGACCTGAGTGACGTCATCTTCGAACTATCTATAGAATATTGTTGGCACACCTGATGCTCCGGGGAAACTGATTTTTATTCTTTTTTTTTTTTTTTTTTTTTTTAATTTCATTGTTGGAATGACTTTTTGTGAAAGCAGCTGGTCAGGCCAAGTTACCAGGCTGTAAACTGAGTGCATTCATTTTTGTCTCTTGTTCGTAAATAACCAGTGTGTCATTCATTATACATTTTTATAGTTTACTCACAACAAACACATGAATCAAGCAATCACACAAAACTACTTGTAGCCTAAAACGTTTATATTACTATAGATGATAATAATAATAATAATAATAATAATAATAATAATAATAATAATAATAATAATAATAATAATAATAATGATGATGATGATGATGATGATGATGATGATGATGATGATGATGATGATGATAATAATAATAATAATAATAATAATAATAATAATAATAATAATAATAATAATAATAATAATAATAATGATGATGATGATGATGAGGATGATGATGATAATAATAATAATAATATACTCTTTATTGTCCAAATAAAAGGCAATTCATGTGAAGTAAACAATGCTCAAACAGTTTGGTACATGGTACATTTACAAATATGTTTCACTTTGTCGGTCGGAAACTCAAAAGAAATGTTTATTCCAAGATAGAACGTTCGCGTACGATTCCTGTTCGTTTCTGCAATTTAAAAACGAGTGAGTTGCACTCATTTTGCTGTCATAAAACAAGAGATCGACTGATAGGAAAGGTCAAATGGAGGGCAAAGCGGACAGGAGAGGAAAATGAATTCACTCAGTTTGCAGCCTGACCAACAGTCTTGTCTTATTTGATAAGACTGAAGTAGAGTGATGATGAATGTGTGGAGCAAGACGGGGGAAAAGGGTGATAATGATGATGGGGATGATATTAAAGAGGATGAGTTGGAGGAAGAAGTGGATGAGGAGAATGAGAAGAAAGTTGAGTAGCTAGGAGAATTTTAAAAACATGAGCTTTCATATAGAGCGATATCCACTCAACGTGCTCAAAGCGCTTTACAAGTGGTCTCTGGTCAACAGGAATACTTAACATGTAAGACGTGACATGACGCCTGTTAGGCGATATAACATTGTTTTGTTGGATAGCGACAACGCAGTTAACGGCCGGGTAATCATTTTACACCTGAGTACGGTGAGACAATGTGAGCCTTTTTAAAGGGCTCAACCATGCGCCAGGACCTCCCGATCCGAAAGCGAGTGTCATACCACAAGACGACAAAGCCGCATAGGAAGTAGAATAGATAGTATGCGCTTGACTAAGAATCTCACAACATTGCCATCCGGAAGTATAACGGACCAACACACAAAACTGTGTGTAACCATGAACGTTTATAGTCTGGTTAATAAAGTTTAGTGAGAATTACTCATGAAAGCGGATGGCAAAAAACAATAACAAAGACCTGAGTGACGTCAACTTCGAACTATCTATAAGAAAGAGGTAGTTGTTATCTATACCTATACCTCTGTTTTGTCGACTACAAAAAAGCTTTTGATAGAGTACGCCACGAAGAAATACTAAAACAACTGCACTCCATTGGCGCTGATGAGAAAGACCTCAGACTCATGCAAACATTATACTACACCCAGCAGGCATCTATCAAAATCGGAAACTCTACAGGAAATTCCATTCCTATTAAGAAAGGAGTCCGTCAAGGGTGTGTTGCCTCACCAGATCTGTTTAATCTATACCAAGAAACAATCATGAGGGGCATAACTAATATGGAGGGAATAAAAGTAGGAGGTCACAACATAAATAATATAAGATACGCAGACGATACGGTACTCATTGCAACATCAGAAATCCAACTTCAAAAGATTGTTGACAAAGTGGTAGTAGATAGTGAAGCCAAGGGAATGGAAGTGAATATCACCAAAACGGAATGCATGGTAATACAGAAAAACCCCGAAAACAACAACACCTGCAATATAACGATTCACGGCGAGCAACTTACCAACGTAGAAAGTTTTAAATACCTAAGTTCAATAGTGACAACAGATGGAAGATGTAACCGAGACATACGAGCAAGAATAACTCAAGCCAAACAGGCCTTCATGGACCTGGGAAACATTTTGAAAAACAAACAGATGTCGTTCGGGATTAGATTCCGAGTCTTGAAGTGCTACGTGTGGCCAATCGTTATACGGATGCGAAAGCTGGACTACAAATGCAGAAACACAAAAGAACATTGAAGCTTTTGAAATGTGGTGCTTGAGAAGGATGCAGAGAATATCGTATACTGCACACAAAACGAACGAAGAAGTGCTAAAACAAACATACCAACAAAGGAAACTAATGCCCTTAATAGCGGATCGACAACTATCCTTTTTCGGACACATAGTAAAGAAAGATAAGAATGAATACCTGGCAAGTTGTGGAAAAATACCTGGTAAACGCGCCCGGGGGAGACAAAGAAAAACACTCATAGACCAACTGAAGGGCTTCACCAACCTAACAATCCAAGAGCTGTTTGAAAAAGCAAGAGACAGGGAGGAATGGAGAGAGATAATTCATGCAGTATCCGAAGCCTGGACCAGGCATGGAACCTAGAAGAAGAAGAAGTTGTTATCTGTTAAGTCATTTTCTCGTGTTGCATCTTCTGTCCGCAACTCTCTTCGAATACAGAAGCTGCTTTTAATACAAAGACCAAGACCTATTTATTAGAAAAATAATATATATAATAAGTATCTCACAACATTGGCATCCGGAAGTATAACGGACCAACATACAAAACTATGTGTAACCGTGAACGATTATAGATAGAATGCGCTTGGCTAAAAGCTCACAACATTGCCATCCGGAAGTATAACGGACTAACATACAAAACTATGTGTAACTTTGAACGTTTATAGATAGAATGCGCCTGGCTAAGAAGTTCAAAACATTGCCATCCGGAAGTATAACGAAACAACACAAAAAAAAACTACGTGTAAACTTGAACGTTTATAGTCTGATTAAAACAGTTTAGTGAGAATTGCTCATAAATGAGGATAGCAAAAATATATAACATAGACCCTAGTGACGTCATCTTCATTCTATCTATAGTCTGGATAAGACAGTTTTGTTTACTCATAAACTTGGATGGCAAAAAAACAGTAACAAAGACCTGAGTGACGTCACCCTCGTTCTATCTATAGTCTGGTTTATACAATTTAGTGATAATCACTCGTAAACATGGATGGCAAAAATAAAAACAGTAACAGAGAACTGAGTGACTTCAATGTCATTCCTTTAATAGACCTTCCTCAACTCACATCATCAATACCAAGTTTAATTTTTAGGAGATAAAAATTGTAGTCGCTATTATAGTTAACTTTTTTTTATTATTGATTTTTTAAAACTGAAACAATCTCTCTACAAAGCAACTTTATGTTCTTATTAATTTAAAAAAGATCATTGTGAAGTACAAAATATTTATTGTTAATCCTCCAAAGCTGTTTACAACCCTGCTTATAATTAGAACAAAGAATGACCTGTTACCATTACCACAAGAATAGCTCTGAAATTGATGACGTAAATATTATTCAGGTTTGATTGTTACTTTCTAAATATAAAATTCAAACTAAATTAAAATTCGGATGAAACTAACCAATGGAGGGAACCTTGATATTATTATTTTCCGTGTTGTCACGAGATATTCTAATTTTTTGATCTTTAAAGATGGACGTTCCTCCATCCATGGGGCGGGGGGGGGGGGGGGGGGGGGGGGGTTGGGGAGTTGCCACATCACGACATAAATGCTGAAGGAAAAGAGAAAGTTGGCTAATTTCATCAAGTAATACGATTCAATAGTCTGATGTCACGCCGCCCGGCAACGGCGGCCATCTTGGTTCTAAACAAAGAAAATCATTACTTTTTATTTTTCATATGCCTTGTGATCAGAAGGGGTAAAAGTCAAAACATGATCAAATTTATGTGTTTTGTTTTTTTCTCTGGATACGCTTTTATGCTCGCCGGAAAAATATTCATAACGGGCGTCGCCATTGTTCACGATAGTTTAGAGCAGTGTTACTAGTTACCATGGCGTCATTAGGAAGAAGTACGTAGACTGTTGAAAGTATTACTGTTGCAATTTCTAAGCGCTTTGTTTGTTTTTCTTGTGTTTTTAGGTTTTACGCGTTGCAACACATTTAGGTCATATCACCAGTAAAAGGATAAAATGGAAAGTAAAAAGTTCTAGAATACACATTAACAGCACAATGAAAAGTAGACAAAGGAATTGTTCAATATAGGAACAGACTTATATCAAGAGCACACGTCAATACCAGTTAGTTTTGAGATCATATAAGTTTCACAGACACAGCACAAGATTCAACAAGAGTATATTTTAAAAATTAAAAATAAATATTTCATAACAAGCAATTATTTTAAATTAAAAAAATATCATCTCCAAATACAATAATATATTTACTGTTTCCTCCAAGCCAAGTTTTACCGGCCAGGGTCGGACAAGAACAAAGCAATCTCACCCAGTACAAGACAGAAAGCAGTTGAAATGAGATAAGGATAAATCAGGTATGTACCTCCCATGTGAGTAGGAACCACCGTATGCTTTGTCAAAAGAAATAAAAATAAAAAATTAATAATATATAAATATACATTAAATATATATATATATTATATATTATTAATATTATAATTTTTGATCTTAAATATGAGTATCATAAATAAGGAAGAGAAGAGAAGAAGGAGAGAGAGAGAGAAGAAGAGAGAAGAGAAGGAAGAGGAAGAAGAAGAAGGAAGAAGAGAGAGGAGGGGGGTGCCAATCAGCTAATGTGAGTAGTAGTAGTTGGTAAGTTGTAGTATAAGTATAGAGTAGTAATAGTTAGATAGTCACGCCGCCCGGCAACGGCGGCCATCTTGGTTCTAAACAAAGAAAATCATTACTTTTTATTTTTCATATGCCTTGTGATCAGAAGGGGTAAAAGTCAAAACATGATCAAATTTATGTGTTTTGTTTTTTTCTCTGGATACGCTTTTATGCTCGCCGGAGAAATATTTCATACGGCGTCCGCCATTGTTCCGATAGTTTAGAGCCAGTGTTACTAAGTTACCATGCGTCATTAGGAAGGAAGTGACGTTACGACTGTTGAAGAGTATTACTTTTGCAATTTCTAAATGCGCTTTGTTTTTGTTTTTCTTGTTGTTTTTAAGGGTTTTACGGCGCTTGCAACACATTAAGGTCATATCAGCGCCAGTAAAAAGGACTAAAATGGGAAAGTAAAAAGTTCTCGAATTACAATTAAAGCACAAAAGAAAAGGTAAGACAAAGGGGAATTGGTTCAAATAGGGAACAGACGTATATTCCAAGAGCACACCGTCAAAGTACTTAGTTTGAGATCACCTATAAGTCTCACCAGACACAAGCACAAGATCCAACAAAGAGGTATATATTAAAAATAACAAATATAATATTACATAACAGAGAGATGATTTACAAGGAAAAAAATATCATCTCCCAAAACAATAACTATGCATTTGACTGTGTCCCTCCAAGCCAAGGACTCCGGCCAGGGTCGGGACAAAACCAAGCAATCTCACACCAAGACAAAGACAAAAAGCATGTTGGAAAACAGATATAAGGGGATAGAAGACACGGTATGTACCTCCCTGCCCACTGTGGAGGTAGGGAACCCCACCCAGTAATGCGCTTTGTCAAAAAAGAAATAGAAAAAGAAAAAATAATAATAATATATATATATATATATATATATATATATATATATATATATATATATATATATATATATATATTATAATGATAAATATAATAGATAATAAAATAATAATAAGAAGAAGAAGAGAAGAAGAAGAAGAAGAAGAAGAAGAAGAAGAAGAAGAAGAAGAAGAAGAAGAGAAGAAGAAAGAAGAAGAAGAGAAGAAGAAGAAGAAGAAGAGAGAAGAAGAAGAAGGAGGAGGAGGAGTAGCTAGTAGTAGTAGTAGTAGTAGTAGTAGTAGTAGTAGTAGTAGTAGTAGTAGTAGTAGTAGTAGTAGTAGTACTAGTAGTAGTAGTAGTAAATTAATAATAATAATAATAATAATAATAATAATAATAATAATAATAATAATAATAATAATAATAATAATAATAATAATAATAATAATAATAATAATAATGAATATAACGGACCAACACACAAAACTGTGTATAACCTTGAACGTTTATAGTCAGGTTAATTATTATTTTATAATATGTTCAAACCTTAAACAGTTTTAATCTGGTTGGGATAATAAATTGCACAACAAGAGGCCTTGAAACAATGATAAACAGCAAAGTCTTATTTCAAGCTATAGATAGAATGAAGTTGACGTTATTGTTTCTTGCCATCCGCGTTTATGAGTAAATCTTTACAAAACTGTATCAACCAGGCTATAAACGTTCAAGGTAACACATAATTTTGTGTGTTGGTTCGTTATACTTCCGGATGGCAATTTTGTGAATTTCTTAGCCAATCGCATACTATCTATATTTGTCTGAGCGGCTTGAGGGTGTGTCACAAATCCCGCATTATGATTGGTCAAAAATCTACTGGTTAATACCGTTCGGAGGTGATACGTCACGTCATAATTTTCTGGCCAAAATGGACTTAAGATGTTTGTTTTTTTCCTTGTATGGCAGAATTATTGCTAAATAGGGAGATTGGCACAACGGTTTGATCTTTGCTTCGTACCCAGAAGGTACCAATATCGATTCTAGTCCAGTTCGCAATTTTTGGCTTTTAGCAAGTAAACGCGCACTGGCCTGGAAAAGTAGAGAGTGGTGGAAGTGCCTAAAGCCCGAGATGTAAAAAAAATACCATCGGAAAGGTGAAAATTGAAAGCCTTCGGATGGTAACACATTACATACAATGGGCTTTTCGACTGCAGTCCTTTCGTCAGCCCTACAATAAATAAAGTCGGGGAGAAGTGGTTTTCGATAGACTAGAAATTGAAGCGACTTTTTATAAGGTCGTGGATAGCTCATACGGTGGAGTCACGATCTCCCCGGCCAGTCGGCGTTGTCGTACCAGTAAGGTCGCGAGTTCGAGCCCCCATAGTCGCCGCGAAGTTTTATTCTCTGTTGTCTTCTAGCACTTTCCTACTCACTTCATTTCTTGTTATTATCAATATTATATAAAGAAACGTTGAAAACAAGTAAAAGTGTGAAAATTGTAGCGTGTTTACTCCTGGTGGTTGACTCCAACCATAATACAGTGCATTCTTCTTTAAGTCCACCGTAATAGTTTGTTCACGTTCAGTGAGGTTGACTATATTATATTCGAATCAAGGGAAACTATTCGTGGGCTTTTACAATGTGTTATGTGTTACAATAGGTTATGTCTCTTGGCGACAAAGGCATCACAAATGACTGCCTCAGTCTGTTTTATGGATTACATTTTTCCTTTGATATAAAAGATTGTGACATTTACTTATATTTTGTCATAAAATGCTATTTAAAAAAGCATTTAATAAATAAGATTCACAATTTGATTAGGAAGGGCGAAAAAAGCTATAAAAATTTTAAATAAATAAAAAAGATTTTTATCTATTTTGACTAACTGCGTATAATAATAATAATAATAATAATAATAATAATAATAATAATAATAATAATAATAATAATAATAATAATAATAATAATAATAATAATAATAATAATAATATAACAATAATAGTAATAATAATAATAATAATAATAATAATAATAATAATAATAATAATAATAATAATAATAATAATAATAATAATAATAATAATAATAATAATAATAATAATAATAATAATAATAACAATAATAATAATAATATAACCACCATTACAACAATGAGTCAAAGACAATTTGGGTCAGACTAAAGTATACGGCAGTCAGGATATATAACAGAACAGTGAAAAATGTATGTATCGAATAGTTCCAATCAAATTGCTCATTAGCATTTTACATATGAAAAAAATTGAGCGCAATATCCACCAAACGTGCTCAAAGCGATTTACAAGGGGTCCCTGGCCAACAGCAAGACTTAACATGTAGGACGAGACATGACGCCTATTAGGCGATATTACAATTGTATCGGACAGAGACAACGCTGTTAACGGCCATGTACTCTTTACACCCCGTCCGGTGAGAGAATGTGAGTAAAGAGCCTTTTCCAAGGACTCATCTATGCGCCGAGCGAGGCTCGAACCCAGGACCTTCCGATCCGAAAGCGAGTGTCATACCACTAGACCACAGAGCCACATATTAACTGATAGGTAAAATATCTGGACTGGATGGAATCACAACTGAGATGATTCAACACTTTGGCCCGAGAACCCTATCCTGGCTATTGGACCTCTTCAATGGATGCGCAAAGATAAACAGGCTGCCAAGTGCATGGAGGAAAGCAAGAGTAGTCGCCCTACTGAAACCGGGGAAAGATCCAAAATCCAAGAAAAGCTATCGCCCGATCTCCCTCCTGTGCATCACATACAAGCTATTTGAGCGAATGGTTATGTCCCGCATGTCACCCAGTCTAGACGAACAACTGTCTCCAGACCAGGCTGGATTCCGACCAGGACGGTCAACATGTGGTCAACTTCTTAACCTTGCACAATTCATAGAAGATGGGTTTGAGACAAAACAGGTCACTGGCACCGTCTTCGTCGACCTCACTGCAGCCTATGACACAGTGAATCACAAGATCCTACTCCTCAAAGTGGCTAAAATGATAAAGAATAAGAAAATTGTAAATATCATCCAGTCACTTCTCGAAAACAGGCGCTTCTTTGTTGAAATGGATGGCCGGAAGAGCAGGTGGCGCAACCAGAAGAATGGTCTTCCCCAAGGATCAGTGCTGGCTCCAACACTTTTCAACATATATACAAATGATCAGCCTGAGTTCCCAAATATCCGCCGATTCATATATGCTGATGACCTATGCCTCGCAACACAGGATGAGTCCTTCCAACCAATTGAGAGCAGACTGACAAATGCCCTAGACACCCTCACAAAGTACTACACTAAAAACTCGCTGAACGCCAACCCAGGGAAAACACAAGTGTGTGCATTTCACCTCAACAACCACCAAGCCCACAAAAAACTTAACATCAAGTGGAATGGCCAGACATTAGAGTACAACTACCACCCAGTGTACCTCGGAGTGACGCTTGATCGGACTCTGTCCTTCAGAGAACACGTGAGGAAGACCAAGGCAAAAGTGTCCACGCGTAATGCCCTCCTTGGAAAGCTGGCAAACATGAACTGGAGAACTGACCCTAAAACTCTAAGGACCACAGCATTGGCCCTCAGCTACTCAACTGCGGAGTACTGCTCAGCTGTATGGGCCAGATCATGCCATGCCTCCAAGCTAGACCCCGAGCTCAACAACGCCTGCCGGATCGTAACGGGCCAGCTGAGAGCAACACCATTACCACTGGTCTACCGTGCAGCAGGAATAGCCCCACCACACATCCGGAGGGAAACTCATGCCCAAATACAAAAATACAAACAGGAAATGGACCAGAGACACCCCCTTTATGACCACAATTGCCCCAAAAGCAGGCTCAAATCAAGGAAAAGCTTCCTCACAGTAGAGAGCCTTCACCCAGACCACTCAGCATTCCTCCGCTTGGACAAATGGGTAGAATGGGACAAGACAGCAAACGATGCCCTCCAGCCCCCAACAGAAAAGCTCCCAGCAGGCACAGACCTCAAGAGAAAAGACTGGGTGGCGTTGAACAGAGCTAGAGCAAAGGTGGGAAACACCGCCACCAACCTCTTTAAATGGAAAATCTCACCGGGCACTGAATGCCCATGCGGTCACCCCAGACAGACCATGGACCACATCCTGTCCGAATGCTCGCTGGGACCTCACTGCACCAATGCTGACCTGAGGGAATGCAACCAGACTGCCCGGGACTGGCTGACTCACTGGCGCGACAAGATATGATGATGATGGTAAAATAATAAAATACACAAGGAATCTAAAGCATGTGTTCTGATTTTTTTTAAAATTCAGTTTTAACCGCTTTCTAAAGGTAAGTGGATTATCGTTATTTTTGTTTCAATGCTGGTGGGAGTTCCCCAATCGTCAGACATGGTGGTCAAAGGATTTGTAATGAAAAACTAGAGATTTTAGGAATTCCTTAAGCCGCGTTTAATTGGCAGATCATAATTTTCGACTGGGTTCACAACGGTTGATAAGTTGTTTTTTTTTTTGTTTTTTCAAAGATAATCAGGATTAGATTTGTTTAAGCAATACGCTTCAACAGTCGTCGCGTCACTTTCCTCGTAATGACGCATGGTAACTTAGTAACTGGCTCTAAACTATCGGAACAATGGCGGACGCCCTTATGAAATATTTCTCAGACGAGCATAAAAGCGTATCCAGAGGGGGAAAAAAACATTTTAAATCTGATCATGTTTTGACTTTTACACATTCTGATCACAAGACATACGAAACGTTCTAGCCAGCATGAAGAATAAAAAGTACCGATTTTCTTTGTTTAGAACCACGATGACCGCCGTTGCTGGGCGATGTGACATCAGACTATTGAATCCAATTGGAGACGCGGCTATGTATCTTTCAGTCAATTCTATTTTTCACATGTAGCGAATGTATGTCCTCCAAAGTGGAGTACCTAATAATATTATGCTCGCGCTTTTTAGATTACGTTAGTAATCGAACCGCCTTGTTTTAGTATATTTTTGGAGTCGATTATTGATATTACTATCACAACCAAGCAATTGGCCGATAATCAAGGTGACTAAAAACCAAAGAGACAACAAGAAGTTTAGTAGTAAGTATCAATTTTATGCATGCCACGTCTGTAAACGAATTTCCATTTTTTTAATGTTTTTTTGGATGAATATAGTATGTATTTATATTATCATTATTATTATTATTATTATTATTATTATTATTATTATTATTATTATTATTATTATTATTATTATTATTATTATTATTATTATTATTATTATTTTTATTATTATTATTATCATTATTTTTATTATTATTATTATTATTATTATTATTATTATTATTATTATTATTATTATTATTATTATTATTATTATTATTATTATTATTATTATTATTATTATTATTATTATTATATTATTATTATTATTATTATTATTATTATTATTATTATTATTATTATTATTATTATTATTACTATTGTTATTATTATTATTATATATTATTATTATTATTATTATTATTATTATTATTATTATTATTATTATTATTATTATTATTATTATTATCAAGAAGCCCTCTAGTAGCACCGATTTATCTCAAGATAAACCAAAAAAAAATTACAAGATCTAATTACAATACTGACATGGGCAGACATGTTTAATTTGGTCTCAAATCCCAAGTTTCTCACAGGTCCTTGGTGAGGAAACTAAACAATCGGATAAATTCAAATGAAACATGGAAAGGGCCACTTAACCACGTATTGCAAGTCCCAATACTTCAGTTTTGTTTTCCTTTAACCTGAGTTTATTGCACCACATACAGTCACTGATATCAGAGATAAAATTTTCGATATTAGAATCAACATAGACATGGGTGTCTTCTGCTTAAAAGTGGAACTCAATAAAATATCTGGAGATGGAGTCACCTGATGGTCTGATATAGAAGGAGAATAAAGAGAGTCCTAGAACGGATCCCTGTGGGGAAACCAAAACGTCCAGGTACTCATTTAACACCCGAATACGATGAGAGAATGAGTCGAGAGTAAAGACCCTTTTCCAAGGACTCAACTATGCGCCGAGCGAGACTCGAACCCAGGATCTTCCGATCCGAAAGCGAGTGCAATACTACAAGATCACATAGCGCATAAAAAATAGATTTTTCTTACTCAGCAAAAAGGCAACAATCAGCTACATTCTATACATAGTATTGCTCAGCAAAATGACCTCAACAACAAAGTGTCAAGTTTTTGTCGCTAAATCAAAAATGTTTAATAATAATAATATAATAATAATAATAATAATAATAATAATAATAATAATAATAATAATAATAATAATAATAGTGATAATAATAATAATAATAATAATAATAATAATAATAATAATAATAATAATAATAATAATAATAATAATAATAATAATAATAACAATAATAATAATAATAATAAAAATAATAATAATAATAATAATAATAATAATAATAATAATAATATAATAATAATAATAATAATAGACTCTTATGGAGCGCACGGTATCCTCAACAATGAGGCTCTTAGCGCTTTAAATTACATCAAAATAAAACAATATAGAAAGTACATAACATCAAAAAAGAAATGTTTTCAAGGATTTCTTGAAAACAGACAATGATTTGGATTCTCGGGTGCTCTGTGAAATGGTGTTCCATACAGACGGACCAAAATGAGAAAAGGACCTTGTTTCTTTAAATTTTGTAATGTACAAAATATATCCGAATGGGAAAATTGATGATTGCATTGTGACGAGAGAGGGAGTACATGGGAAGGAAAGTATTGGACTTACAATTAGCGGGAAAGAGGAAAAAGGGACGCCCAAAGACTAGATGGTTGGATAATGCAAAAGACTATATGAAAGAACTGGGCCTGGAGGAAGATGATGCTCTAAGCCGAGATGCATGGAGATGTGGCATTCGTTATGGCAACCCAGCAAAATGTGGGATAAGCTGAAAGAAGAAGATGAATAAGATGATGTGACGATTTTCCTGTGATTGGTAAGGAGAGGGTTAAAGGCTAGTTAGAGTTAATCTTTTAAGTGCCTTTGATTGAAGACAAGTAATAGGAATAATTAAAAACACTAACCAATCAATGTACCTATACAGAATACATGGTCTAGTGGTTTGACACTCGCTTTCGGATCAGAAGGTCCTGGGTTCGAGCCTCGCGCTCGGCGCATAGTTGAGTCCTTGGAAAAGGCTCTATACTCACATTCTCTCACCGTATTCAGGTGTAAAATGAGTACCTGGCCGTTAACAGCGTTGTATTTGTCCGAAAAATTGTAATATCGCCTAACAGGCGTTATGTCCCGTCCTATATTATGTTAAATGTTGCTGTTGACCAGGGACCCTTTGTAAAGCGCTTTGAGCACATTTAGTGGATATTGCGCTATATAAAAGTTCGGGTTTTTTTACCATTGTGCCATCGACGCCACGATATTCTTTAGGATTCAATCCGGCTTCGTCTTGGTACCTAATGTGAATAATTTTTTTTTACAATGACTAAAAAAACATATATTATTCTGCGAAACAAAATATAAATTGTATGAAGATACTTTTACTGCGATAAACTGTGATCCTATTCAGTATCACGAATCGGGTAATCGTGAAGAAAAAAAATCAATAACATTTTCAGTCACGTCACAAAACAACAAGTACAAGAGGAGAGTGTATATCATATATAATACTGTACAGAATAATTTCATTAAGTTTTCTTTTTGATTGATGTTCACTCGTAAGTAAGAGTTTACTTTTGGCAAACCTTCTTAAAGTAAAGGACTCAATGGAACGTTTCACTTTCACAGTGTACAGTCACAATCTTCCCACTTCCAGTTTGTTGTTGTTTGGCAACTGAGTTGTTGTGAATTATTTTCATGTAAGGTAGCCTGTTTACAAGCGTACCTTCCTCACCATGCTCCTTTTTACTTCTCACAGTCACAACGTTATAAATAAATGAATGGATCGTTAATTATCAAATTCATACTGCAACTGCAACCTCTGGATAACGACACATCTGAATAAAGACAACCCCTGGCGACATTGACTGCTGGACCCAATTTTTTAGCCATATGTTATTGCTAATTTTTTAAAAATTATTATCCCCTTCCGCCATGACATCATAAGATATCGTCTCCTAGGCATTCCACGAAGGAATATAGATAACGAAGTGACTATTTCTCTGAATGCTCAGGAAAATAAACGAATAAACGTGATCTCTATTTTTCCGAACGGTTTCCGTTCTCAAGATTTTTTTTAGGTTATATGCTAGAGTGTCTGTGTGAATGGGGAATGTGTATGCATTTTTCTGTGTTTTCTTGTGCCAATGCTTGGGCACTCTGTCTTTTATTCCCAATTTTCTGTTAGACTTCTATCTTGAAATTGTGCTATCCTGTCTTTCAACCTCTGTTCCCGTCTTAAGACTTGGACTATGTTATTTAGGTTTACTTCTCTTCTCTCTTTGATAGTACAGCGCGAAGTGCAAAAGTGAAGGCGCCATGGATTATTTGCGATAGCACAACTTTCCTAATAAAATCCGTCTTTGTCAACAATATGCCTAAAAAATGCTAACTTGATGAGTCGTGAGAATTTTCTGTCCACTTTGTTTGAGAATGTACCTTTGCATCGACCTCGCGTCTGTAACCTATCAGCTACTGGAGGCTACCCAATCATATGGAGAAATAGAGTTCAAGTTTATTTTCCTAAGCATTCGGAGAAATAGAGCTGGCCTATAGATAATTCATCAAACAAGATGTCTGAGTCTGATGTCAACAGGAATCACCCATGTTGTCCAAGTGAGCAAATTGGGGATTAATAATCTTGCTCAAGGAAAAAAAAGAGAGTGGCTGAAGTGGGGCTTGAACCCGGGACCTTTCGGATCACAGTGCAATGCCTTATCCACTCGGCCACTTTGCCCCCCTTTATTATTGGTAATAAAAAAAACCAAAATAGCGACATTCATTTCAGTAAAAAAAAACAAACTCCTGTTTAGCAATATCGATATAGCAATAATTGGCAGTTGATACAGATGCTTGATACCTGATTCTCGTCATCCCGTACTCTTAACCAATATTTTTTTCCCTCCAGGGGATTGTGGCTATTGATGATGTTGATACGACAGCACAAGGCTTCACCGTGGTCATAGTTTGATCAAGATGTGAAATCTACGTTAGAGGACAGCGGACCATTTAAAATGAAGATTACTTTTCTTCTCACCTCTGCATTTTTTGTTCTTTTTTTAGGAACCAATTTTGTGAACAAGGTGAGATGATGATTAAGTTGTCCATTTTTAAACAGTTACAGAATAAAGTAGTACTTTAGAGCCATGAGACCTATGGAACCGCAGTTTCCATCGCATGAAACAGACATTAGCAATTTCGTGCTGCTCTTTGAATGGGACATTAGTCTATCGCTAAGTACTTTCCACCAGATCTAACAGACCCAGCTACCCAATCACTGCTGGATGGACAGAGGAGTCTGAAAATAATTGTGACTTCACCCAGGATCGATTTCTGCCCCTTTGCAAGCAAAGCGAGTTCTCTATCAACTGAACTAATGGGACTCCCAACATAATAAAAACCTTTATGATGATACTAGTGTTATAATAAGGCAAAAATAATGTTTGATCAGGACATATTGATTGATATATATTATAAATATATTTTTGTAAAGTGGTTATTTACATGTTCTCATTTTAACCTGAATAATTATTATGGCTGTTGAAGTGTATGGATTGTAATTATACAATAAAATTATTATCTTTTCTTATTGCTATAAAATTATTATATTTTCTTATTACTATAAAATTATTGTTTCTTATTACTATAAAATTATTATCTTTTCTTTTTACTATATAATTATCATCGTCTCTTATTACTATATAATTAATGCCTTTTTTTATTACTATAAAATTGTTACTTTTCCTTAAATGTGTCCCATTGCAGTGATGCCAACCATATGTAAAAAATACGTATTGTTCCACTTTTTCGTAATTTGTTCATCTGTACGCAGTTTGCTGAGGCTCGCATGCATTAATAAAATTTCAATTATTTAAATATTTTAACAATCAAGAGGGCAATATGTCTGTTGATAAAAATATACAGCACGTCGCTGTTTGGGTTCTCTTCAATAAAACATAGTAAAAATGTTTCTGCTTGAAGCTTGAAGAAATAAATAATTGAGTCAGAAGTCTCACATCCCTCATTCCTCCTTAGTGTTTCATTCATTGTGTTTTCTTGATAAAGGGAAAACCTGAAACATCCACATTATCTGTCTTTGTTTGATAAATTGAAGCCTCCATTTCATTTTCTATTGTTGTCAATGAAACATATGAATGTGAATTATACACATCATGTGGTTTAAGTTTGTTTAGTGCGGCTATGTGGTCAAGTGATATGACACTTGCTTTCAAATCGGAAGGTTCTGGGTTCGAGCCAGACTCGGCTCATAGTTGAGTCCTAGGAGAAGGCTCTTTACATACATTTTCTCACTGTACTCATGTGTAAAATGAGTACCTGGTCGTTAGCAGCGTTGTAACTGTCCTAAAAAATTGTAACATCGCCAAACAGGTGTCAGGTCTCGTCCTAGATGTTAAATGGTGCTGTTGACCAGGGACCCCCTGTAAATCGCTTTGAGCACATTTAATGGATATTTTTTTTGTTTTTTTTTTAAAACTCAGTTTTACAATGATTTCTTTTCAGCACCTGATTCATCCTTGCATAAAATTGTTTTGAAGGGATGAGTCATATTTTTAAAAATTACTTTTGTTAGTTGATGATTTATCAGAAAATATTGATGAAGTATCAGAAATTATTGATGGAATATCAGAAAATATTGATGATGTATCAGAAAATAATATTGATGATGTATCAGAAAATATTGATGGTGTGTCAGAAAATATTGATGGTGTATCAGAAAATATTGATGATGTATCAGAAAATATTAATGATGTATCAGAAAATAATGTGCAATCAAATGTTAAAGTGTATTCCTTTTGGTTTATTTATATATTTATATATATATATTTTTATTTTTTTTTTCAATTTTTCAGTATGTGTTGTCAGTTCTACGATTTACGTATCCAACTATCTTTCAAGGGTGAGTATGAGTAGTGAGTTATACTGTTCTCATTACGACGTGTATTGATTTGCAGGTCTGATAACCCAAATTGTTATGGTCTTATTGTTGTAATGGAATTACTCTCAAACCAATGCAAAAAAAAAATATATTGTTCATTACAACAATGTTAAACAATAATTGCATTCAGTTATCAGACCTGCAAGTTCGTACATCTAATTGTAAGTATTGTTGCTTGCAACGTTATTAAAAAATTTTTAAATCATCAACTTTACCATCATTAATATTTATTATTTTAAAAATTTATTTAGTATGATCTTATAGAAAGAAAAAGGCTCATAGGAATGCAAATATAACTTTTTGAGGTTTTTTGTTTTCCATCATGTTCATGTAAAATGCAATTATTTATTCAAATGTTTTTTATTGTTTTTCTTTTTCACTGAATGATTCGTCTTTAGTGTTTCATTAGTCATGTTAAGTTGACAAAGGGGAAACCTGAAACGTCTATATTATTTGTCTCCGTTAATATATTAAATTGAAGTTCCATTCCATTTCACTATTGTTAGTCACGAATTCTTTGTATCAGTAAATAGATTTGTTGCTAGCATCCAAAAAATTATCATCAGCCCGATATGCCCGCTCCAAACCTGTTTTTTGGGGGGGGGGGGGTTTTCATTCATTTATATTATTTATTATTACAAAGCTTTACTGAAAATAGCCTAAGGCATTTTTGGTTAGACCAACATCTTAAACTTGCTACCTTATGCCAATAAAATGGGATAGGTTTTTGGGAGGTCAAATCGGCAGCTCTTGACAAATTGTTGCCATTAGTTTCTTCATTTGAACAAACTTTCAACTCACTCAACCCTAACACCGACTATAACTATAACCGTTGTTTACCCGTGTTACTTTTACCCCATGCCTTTTTTTATTACATTTTTATGAGACAGATTATAGGGCCCAATATCAAAACTAATGTTTTTAGTTTTTGCATGTTAATGATAGTTGAATAAAACTGTCGATGAACATACTCATTTTAATACATTTTTTCCAATTATGAAAAGTAGCAAAACTCTCTAGGATCCAGTGAGTTAAAGGAAAATTGGTGACAATAGTTTCTTTTCTGCTCATCACCAGATCTGGTCGTCAATCTAATCACTACTATTTATTATATCCATCAGATGGCAAACCCTGGTGGGTGTGGTTATGTTTAAAGCCCTGGTCACAACAGGTCATGTGGACACACTCATGTCTGGCAAAGAATGGTGAGTCATGTTATAGGTACCGTAGAATGGGGTGATCAAGACCAGTTGGGGTAACTGAGATCAGTTCTGGGTGGGGTTACTGACCTCCCATAGTGGGCAGGGAGGTATTTACTGTTTTCTTTCCCCCTATATCTGTTTTCCAACGATTTCTGTCTTTGTCTTGGAATGAGATTACTTGGTTTTGTCCTGGCCCTGGCTGAGAGGGAAACAGACAAATGTATAGTTATTATTTTGGGAGATGATATTTTCTCCCTGTAAATCATATTTCTATTATGTATTATTATTATATTTGTTGTTTTGAATTTTTAATGTAAGCATTTGAGTGCATTTCTCTAAGTGGGGAACTGTGCTCGTGTCTGGATGAGACTGTTAGGTGATCTCCAACTAAGTACACTGATGGGATCATACCAGATGCTCTTGGAATCTCACCAATTCTCTATTTGTACCATTCCCCTTTGTCTTACCTTTTCTTGGGTGATTTAATTGTAATTCTAGAACTTTTTACTATCCCATAGTCTCCCTTTTTACTGGCACTGATATGACTTAAATGCGTTGCAAGCGCCGTAAAACCCTTAAAAACAAAAACAAACATGAGATCAGTTGGGGTGACCAAGACCAGTTAGGGTGACTAAGATCATTTGGGTGACACACGACACACTGTAAGGTAATGTTTGGTATACTCAACCCACACACACATGCTTGCCCGTCATTTAGTGTGCTGAATATAACGGCATTGATCAAGTCACTATTTTTACTTTTTTAAAGAAAAACTTTGATATATTTGCAGTCCTGTCAACCTTCCCAGATTGACCAGGAAATTGAATTTTCCTGGATTTTCAATCTTGATGTTTTGCTGGTGTAACAAAGCCAACAAGAGTCATTATGAATTCAGATCTGCCAACCCTCCCCAAGTTGATTGGGAAAATCCTGATTTGGTTACCCTGTTCCCTAACTCCCGATTACAGATAGATATTCCAATAAGATTTTTTTCAAATTTTCTTCTTTTTTTTTCCAACTATTTTAGCATAATATTAATGTTGCTTTATTTTTTGTCTTTAAAAACAAAAACAGGCATGAATGTGCACTTTGGTTGCCTGGTATGATGTGTTTTCTCATCTCTATCTATTCTGGCTCTCGTGCTTTGGCCAATCTGGTAAGCTGCCATAAATTGCTAACATTCTGTGTTTGGTATTTTGTTCTTTTTCGAAGCTGTAATATTCCATTGCATCCATTCCATTTTACAGTCCACAGTTTCTAGCAGCTTAGTTTCACAATTAAATACTAAGTGCCGTCATAAGATGCAAAACAAGCATAAGATAAAATTGGTTCGGCATTCACATTGTCCAGAAATGGAACGATTTGAAATTTGGAACAATTATTTTTGTTTGCACTACTGTTGACATGGCTTTTAATCTGATCTATAATTATCATGCATTACCTTATTATGGTTATTATCTGTATGTATGGATGCATATGTGTGTTTGTGGTGTGTGTGTGTGTGTGTGTGTGTGTTTGCATGTTACAGTTTAAGATATAATATGTTTGTACATCACACATACCCGACGAGTACATTTAAGTTCATTAATTACATTTACCATGTTTATCATTATTGTTACCTTTCCATCATGGGTGGGACTCCTGACCTCCCACAGTGGGCAGGGAGGTACTTGCTGTGTCTTCTATCCCCCTATATTATCTGTCTTCTTCTAACATGCTTTCTGTCTTTGTTTGGTATGAGATTACATGGTGTTGTCCTAGCCCTGGCTGGATACCTTAGCTGGGAGGGAAACAGTCAAATGTATAGTTAGAGTTTTGTGTAATGATATTTTTTGTCTTGTTAATCATCTCTCTGTTATGTACTGTATACATTTGAGTGTGTTCCTCTTAGTGAGGACCTGTGCTTGTGTCTTAATGAGACTTTTAGGTGATCTCAAACTAAGTACTTTGATAGTGTGCTCTTGGAATCTACATATGTTTCCTATTTGAACCAATTCCACCTTGTCTTACCTTTTCTTGGGTGCTTTAATTGTAATTCTAGAACTTTTAACTATCCCATTTTCTTCCTTTTTACTGGTGCTGATATGACCTTAATGTGTTGCAAGCGTCGTAAAAACCTTTTTAAAAAAACACCACCTTTCCATCAATAGATTTTTTAGCATTCTTATTAAGGGCATTGAAGTGATTTCATCCTATTTAGCCCTATACCACATGTTATGATAATGATAAAGCTTAACACTGAAAACACAAATTAACTTCCGAGTGGTATCTCCCATAGATGGCGGGTGGTTGGATGGGAGCATCACCCTTGAATCATATACCTATGATGTTCGCATGGGTGTACGATCCGATAGTGATGTCGTTTCTTCTTCTCTTTACTAGCCTATCCTGCTTCTTTGGTTTGTGATTGTATTTTTGACAGGGGATATTTTTTTTCTGTAAATCTTCTGCCTGTTTGTTCTTGGTTATTTATAATTTAGCTTATGATATCTTTAGGTTATGATTTTGATTTACATTTGTACTATTTTTGTTAGATTGCTTGTTTTTTTTTGTTTCAGCGGTCTCTCATATAACCTCACTTGCATTGGAAGAGACCTAAAGCAACAAACAAACAAACAAACAAAAATCTCCCATAGATGGATTTCAATAGCAACATGTCATCATCAATCTGTAATTTGTTTCTTTCACAGCCCCTTCCTGTATTCTTTGCTATGCAAAACATCATTCTGATTTACAAAGGAATATCAGATATTGTCCTCCATAAACAAGTGAGTGGTATTTTTCACACTTTTTTCCACTAGATAAATAATAATAATATTAATAATAAGAAGAATAATAATAATAATGATAATAATATTAATAATAATAACAACAATATAATTCTATAGAGCCTGAGCATCCACCTAAAAGTAATCTGCAGTGCTTTACAATTTAACTCATGTATACATACAATGCACACCCAAACATATGTATATATAAGAAGAAAAAAAAAGGGGGGGGGGGTATCAAAATCAAAATACATCAATCATGAAATTCGCTGTAAATTAATTCAGCTTTAAGATGCTTCTTAAATGTTAGAACCCTAGGAACAGATTTTGTTCTATATTTTAGAGAGTTCCACAGTCGTGGAGCTGTACAGTCAAAAGCTTTTTGGTGAAAAGTAAATGCAGTAAATTTGTTCCATTAAAAGAGATTCTGATGATCCTAAGACACGAATTGGTGTAACAAATTTTAAAAAAAACACAGTGAAAACACATTACCGTCGGTCTGGTTTTTAGGTAATGTATTTACGTTTTTACTGAGTTTTTTTTTTGGGGGGGGGGGTTTTGTTGTTTTTTCTTCGCTGCAGAAGGGTTTTGAGTCCAAAACGTTCTGTGTTTGGTTTTGTTTTTTTCTTTTGTGAAGCTATATTCATCTTTTTTTGTTTATTACTTTTTACAGACCACAGTTTCTAGCAACATGGGTGATTCCTGTTGACATCAGACATCTTGTTTGATGAATTATCTATATTCCTCTTGGAATGCCTAGACTACGACATCTTATGATGTGGTGGCGGAGGGGCATTATTTTTTTTTATTTTAGTATCACTTTGACAATGAATTGTGAAATGCTTTATTGTGTATTGCATTGGTTTACTAATTCATCCTGGTGTTGTTTGTTTTTGTTGTTTTTTCAGCCTGTAACACTTTACAGCTATGTGATGTTGATGTTAAGCATCCTATCTGCCTTTGCCGTTGCTAGGACGGACCCTCAGTTTCATCCAGAAGGTTATATGTGGATGTGTGTTCACGTCATTACTTTGGGTAAGCTGCAGACTTTGTCATTGAGACCCTAAAGAAAAATTCCCCCTTTGGGATGAATAAAGAGAATTTTATTTTATTATTTTTTAGATTTACGAATATTTCTGTAGCAGGAGGATAAATTTAATATTATCTTCTTTTTCTTCTTCGCATTCGCTCGTCATTGAGCGTAGTGCATTGTGCTGCCGTTATGTGCCAGCACATCCATCTTCGGCATTGATTTTCTTGTTCAAGTTTCTTCTCATAGATAGTCTGCCATCCAAGGCTGTGGACACTATCTGTCCTGTCCATATTTGTCTGGCCTCTAACCTTTGACCTTCCCAATAGTCAGCCATCCAAGGCTGTGGACACTATCTGTCCTGTCCATATTTGTCTGGCCTCTAACCTTTGGCCTTCCCAGTAGTCTGCCCTCCAAGGCTACTGACACTATCTGTCCTGTCCATATTTGTCTTGCCTCTAACCTTTGGCCTTCCCAGTAGTCTGCCCTCCAAGGCTACTGACACTATCTGTCCTGTCCATATTTGTCTGGCCTCTAACCTTTGGCCTTCCCAGTATGGTTGAACATTCTGGTGTAGCCCTCCGGATCATGCAAGGCACTCATGCCACCACACCACGGCAAGGAATTGACATGTGATGGAATCAATATTATGATGCAGAGACATAACCTAACACCTATCCACACCACACAAATGTTGCGTTTACTTCAGTATTGAAGCTGCAACAGTATGGATTGGATTGGATAACTGACTTTACAATAGCAATCAATTCATGACATAACTCAGACATAGAAATAGTCCTTCAAAGCCAATGGGCCCATGGAGCCAGAGTTTATTTTGTATCGATACAGATTTTTGTCCTGAAATTCAGACTTTTTCACAAAGTGTAATGATTTCTATCAGTTTGGTGTTTGTAACAATTCCCCTTGTTATATGAGATTTTGTTTAAAGCAGATATTGAAATGAGACATAACCAGAATCTTTTTCTTTTTTTATCCTTTATTTTTTGGTAAAAAATGAATAAATACACGAACTATGTTGTGTTTTAAATTTCTCTTTAAAAAATTTCTACTTAAAGTTTCATGTTTTGTATTTTTCTTCCACAGGGGCATTTGATTTTTATACAAATTTGATTCGAGGAAGATTAAAACTGAGGTAAGAAATCTGATCTCTGAACTTCATGCAGTAACAAAAGTAGCACTTTATTTATTTTTTCCTTCTTTCGTTTTTTCTTTCTTTCTTTCTTCCCTTATAATAAAACAAAACTTTGAACAATTAAGTATGAGTTATATTTTACTCTTCCACCCTCCCCACCTCCTCTCAGGAACACGGAGAGACTGTTTTGTTGTTACTTGTACAGTGTGATAGTCCTGGCCCCCTCCAGCTATTTCCTAGGTGATGCTCTTGATGCTCAGCGTTTCCCATACTGGTATTTTGCCAAGTTTTATGTGGGATGTATTTTAAGGTGAGTAAACGATTACTCTTTCCTTTCAGCTCTTAATGAAAATGTTGTTGCTTGAAGCTCGAAGGAAAAAATAATGAGAAGTATTGAATTGTAAGCTTCAATTTATTAGACGAAGACAGATACTGTGGACGTTTCAGGTTTCCCCTTTATCATCAAAACACGATTAATGAAACACTAAGGACGAATATCACACATATCTCATTCATCCTTAGTGTTTCATTCATTGTGTTTTGTTGGTAAAGGGGAAACCCGAAACATCCACAGTACCTGTCTTCGTCTAATAAATTGTAGCTTACAATTCAATACTTATCATTATTTTTTCGGCTCTTAGGCACCTGAATTCAAGCTAATACCGAACACCTTCAGCTTAATGCCCATCATTGAGATCGGCTGAAGTAACATAAATAAATAGAGCACTTATATACTTGCGATCAAAAGAAAGTATACACATTTAAAATCGTCGTTACTTTTTTATCCCTTGACGTAGGCTAATGATTTTCCACCGAGTTGTTTACCATTAGCCTTTCTATGTAGTTTTTGTTTTTGACCTTAAATTCGCTCACCACGTCGTGCACGTGCTAAAAAGACCTTTTAGCCCCTTATTCTGGACAGGAAGTGTGTAGATTAAATTTTTTGCCATCCATTTCTTCTTGAAACATTTTCAAGGCAGGAAAACACAATGCAAAATACCATCTATTAATCTACGTGATGTCACGACTTAGTTAAGAACAACATGAGTGACTCAGGATTATGCTTTTTGACTCGCAAATTTGAAAAAGGAACAGAAAAATATGTAAATCTGAATTGTATTATATAATAGTCCAAACATGCTACTGTTTTGGGTCATGTGTGTTTGGGTGTCCCATTTTAACTCTTTGAAAAGTTGGCCGCTATGTATTAAAAATTGATAATTTATTGGCTTTTATATATTTTATACCATGAATTAAGTCTTTTACCGTCTGGGAGGAGGTTTTGTCAGATTAAATGTAGAATTAACAAGTATAAATCAATGTTCGTTCCATCAGCAATAAAAATGTGGAATATTTCATATGGCACAGCAAAACCAAAGATTGATGCGTTGACTGATTGACTAATTTATTTAATGTTAGATTAATTGACCAATTGATAATGATGATAGTATTTGGTGTCGAATTGCCACAATTGTAACAAATTAAAAAAATGAAATGAATATGTTTATGCTGTGTATATCGCACACATGAAAGAAAGAGAGGAAGAGAGAAAATAAGTAGGAGTGAAATATCTGTTCAATGTTATAGATATCATATAACGTTATAACGAGTGTAACTAAATGACAAATTGCCATTTTTATGGACAATAAAGATCTATTATTATTATTATTATTATTATTATTATTATTATTATTATTATTATTATTATTATTATTATTATTATTATTATTATATGTCCTGATGTCAGTGGAGTGCTAGGGATGTTGATGAACCTGTGTGCCATTCGCCTCCATGAGGCCAGCATGTCCAACAAATCATGGATTGACATTGCAAGTGTCCAATCTGCTGCCAAGGTAAATATAAGTAAACTTTCATTTATTTCTCTGGCATATCTACCTTTTTTTTTTTTTACTTTGATCAAAGTGCATTATTTGTTAACCAACCGCCTCAAAACGGTATCACGGTGGGCTGGAGATCACTTGCTGTGTCTTCTATCCCCTTATATCTGTTTTCCGAGTTGCTTTCTGCCTTTGTCTTGGTTTGTCCTAGCCTTAGCTGAGAGGGAAACAGTCAAATGTTTAGTGTTAGTTTTAGGAGATGATTTTTTTCCCCCTTGTAAATCGTCTCTCTGTTATGTATTTGTAGTTATGGTTTCTGTTTTTGGTATATTCTGTAAGCATTTGAATGTGTTCTTCTCAGGGGGGATCCTGTGCTGGTGTCTAAATGAGACTTTTAGGTGATCTCAACCTAAGTACACCGATAGTGTGCTCTTGGAATCTACATTTGCTCCCTATTTGATCCAGTCCACCTAATCTTACATTTTGTTGGGTACCTTTACTTTTTATTCTTGAATTATTTAACTATTCTTTTACAGGCACTGAAATGCCCTAAATGTGTTGCAAGCGCTGTAAAACCCTTTACTCACTCAATCCTATAGATTTTTGCAACTTTTCAAAATTAGAAAAAAATGTATTAATAACATGGAAAAATGAAAATAAACATTAGCTTTGATACTACACCTATAATTTGTCTTAGAAAAATAAAATAAATAAGCATGGGGTAAAAGTAACCTCACCCCGTATATACAACGGATATAGTCGGTGTTAGGGTTGAGTGAGTTAAAAATTAAAAATCAATCAATATTATGTTGATGTGCTGAAAAATGGGTTAAATTGATATATATTATGTTTTATTGTGGGTAATAGATTTAATATAGTTTTTTTTTTAAATGAAAACAACAATAAAATACCCCCTAAAATCTTGTGTTTCTGATCATTATAACTAAAACACCAATCTACAAACTCAAACATCTTCAAATATTCATTTGCACCCCGCACTATCAAAGACTGGAGCATTCTTCCAGAATCGAATACAATAGATTTAAAAACATTCAAACGAAGATTATCAAAATTCCTCAGCCTAAACGCCAACAAGAGCTGTCACTCACATTCAACAACTCTCTCCGTCCTCGAATACAAATACTCAGAACTGAGTCAGCTTCGAGTAACATTCAGATTCAGAAATCAATCTTTGTCATTTAAAAAACAAAAATTACTTAAATCTGAATTCTTCAAGTGATTGTGCAATGCCTTATCACCCAACCAACTCACCTTAATGCAATTGTCGGCATATTTAAATACTTCACTACCAAGTACGTCTTTCTTTCAATTTTTACAACTTTTCAGATATTGTGTTCATGTGCCTCCCTTGTGTTTTATGACATCAAACTTTCCAATGCGTTTGCCTTTTGGTAAGTTGGAAAAGTGTTTATCTTGTGTAAAAGAAGAAAATACCAAGCACGGAACGTTTTGGGCTCAAAACCCTTCAGCCAATGACAGAAACAATAAAAACACGAATACATCACTCAAAATCTAGACAGGCAGCAGAGAAATATTTGGCACGGCTGTCAGCAGATAAACGTGAAGCATTTGCTTGGCAACAAAGCACTTATGAGGAATGGAGTGAATAATTAAACAGTGCATAAAATGGATGATTTTATTGTTTTGTTATTGGCTGAAGAAGGGTTTTGAGTCTGAAACATTCCATGTATGGTTTTTTTTTTCTTTTTTTCGAAGCTGTTATATTCATTTACAAAAATTCATAACACAACACAGTAATGACTTGGTCTTTGATACCACATAAATTTGTTTTGTTTTTGTTTTGTTTTTTTTCTTTTTATGATGTCTTTTTTTTATTATATATATTTGAGAGATATATCATTTTTATCCTAATTTTTTTCTTTCCTCATAATCCCAGCCTGGTTGTCAATCACCTTTGTAGCTTTGGCTTCAATGAGAGCGCTAGTTATCATAAAATGTACTCGAGCCCCGGGTCCGATTTGGAGGTGAGTTAAGCAAAAACAAAGATAAATTTTGATTAAAAGAAAGAAAAGCAGTCATTTAGAGATGTAAAGTTTATGGAGTCCGATTTCGACCAGATTTTTGTAGCAATTCCTTGCTATCCTTTGGATGTGGTTCTAGGCAATTTCAAAGAACTCTTTGATAAAGCTTATGGAATTCGTGTGCCAGATTATTTTTCTTATTAATGTTTTTTTTTTTTAATTATTGTTATTGTTACTATTATTATTATTATTATTATTATTATTATTATTATTATTATTATTATTATTATTATTATTTATTATTAAATATTATTATTATTATTATATATTATTATTATTATTATTATTATTATTATTATTATTATTATTTATTTATTATTATTTTTTTTTATTATTATTATTTATTATTATTATTATTATTATTATTATTATTATTATTATTATTATTATTTTTTTATTATTATTATTATTATTATTATTATTATATTATTATTATTATTATTATTATTATTATTATTATTATTATTTATTATTTATTATTATTATTATTATTATTATTATTATTATTATTATTATTATTATTCATTTTACTACAGGCTTTGGACATCCATCTTAATTCAGTGGAGAGCAATGGGGGCAAGTCAACACTTAAGCGTCACGAACTACAGCAAGATCTTATTCGGGTAGAGATGAATTGATTTACCGAGAGCCTTTGGTTTTCACAAGGAACGCAATGTCATCATTGATTCATGGTGAATTTATTGAAAAACAGATCACGTTTGTAACTTGTCCTCTTGAAACAGTATTAAGTTAGTAAGGCTCGTTTAGAGGAAATGCACTTTAAAGCAATGAATTGGTCAGTTAGTACCTTCATAATAGATGATAGAATTTTAATTTTTTTTGAGAATTTCATTCTTCTACTCCTATTTCTCCTTCTTCTTCTTCCTCTACTGTTGTTATTATTATTATTATTATTATTATTATTATTATTATTATTATTATTATCATCATCATCATCATCATCATCATCATCATCATCATCATCATCATCATCAATTATCATTTATAGATTTCTCGTGGAATCTTCCATCCCCTATTTGAGCCAGACCCCTTTATCTTACATTTTCGTTGGTGCTTTTAACTTAGAACTGCAACATTGCCTTATCACTATCATATTTCTTTTTATTGTTGCTGAAATGACCTAAAAGTGTCACAATGGCCGTAAAATCTCTAAAAACAACATCTCTCTGTGTGTCTCTCTCTTTCTCTGTCTCTCTCTCTCTCTCTCTCTCTCTCTCTCTCTCTCTCTCTCTCTCTCTCTCTCTCTCTCTCTCTCTCTCTCTCTTTTTTTTTCATATTATAATTTTTATCCATCGTAAAAGAACATACCAATTTTCTTTCAACTTACATCGTACAACCAAAGAGTGCTGAGGTAACTCGCTTGAATTAAACCTCTGTATTGAATTGACTATGTATGCATTTTGATAAGAAAAAAGAAGAAGAAAAAGATTGCATTTCCATCTACATGAAAACAATTCCAAGATCACCTGTGATGGTGGAATTTTGCCATGAAAAAAAAAACGTGAGAGAGAAGGAGAGACCCAACTTGTCATTGATGGACAATCAACAACAAAAAAACTCATCAAAACTCGTTTCAAAAGGACATTGTTTTGAGTGTACAATATTAAATATAAATATATATATATATAATATATTATATATATATATATATATATATATATATATATATATATATATTATATATATATATATAAAATGAATAAAGCAGCTTCGAAAAAAGAACAAAATATACCAAAATACAAAAAGTTTTGGGATCAAAACCCTTCTTCAGCCAATAACAAAAATAATATAAACATTAATGCAAAGCAGCTAACTGTCCAATCTGAGAAAAATTAAATGAGAAGAAAAAAATGGGCTGTTTATGGAAATGCTGCATTTCCCAGGATTATACTTGTTAGATTAGCAAATAAAAACATGAAACAAAAATCTCTTAATAGTCTAGTTGACAAATTAAATCATGATTTTAACCATAATCCAAAACAAAAAGCGTCCGCCAATTTTTTTGTTTTGCATTTTATCAGAATTGAATATCACTTGATTAAATATCTGAATAGTGCTACCCTGAGCATATTGAGCATTTTGAGAAATTATGTCACAAAGGTCACAAAAAGGTCATTTTTGAATATCCTCAAAAATCATTTTATATTATACAGAATGAAAGATTTAGTCAAATTAAATACTAAAATACACCTATTTTTAAAATTGACCGAATTGTTGATAACTTATTAGCAATTTAAATATCTAAAAGGTCAAGGTCACTGCCAGACTTCCGTCTCGTAAAATGACCCAAATGTTGGCGTGTTCTGTATCAATTGAAAGCCTTGACAAGGCCAAAACAGAAGGAAGGTTATTTATGCTATTTGTTGACATTTAAATTGCCTGCAGTGGTAAAAGTATAATTGGGATAATCAAAATTGACAATTTTTGTGGAAAAGGTGTCAGATCTCACAAAAACATGGAGAGTCTCCCATAATGAGAGACCATGCCTTGTTTTGAGTCTTTAGTTTTCTTCTCCTTTGTTTTTTTTTTATTGCTATTTACTGAAGGGCAAAAAATAAAATGACAATTTTCGGCATATCTGACTGGTAAACTAAATCACTCAACATCAATGTCTTTGTTACTTGACTCATCGCTTGACACAGAAGCAGCTTGATAAAGGCGATTTTGACAGCACTCACGGTCATGGCATTTACAAAATATTGTGCATGGAAGCTGCGCAGCAACACAGCCACATTTTGATGAGCCACAAGGTTGTTCAGAAGAACATCCGCATTGAATACTCCCTAAAACTCGGATGGTACATTCGGTGTGTTGATTGGCACTGTGGTTGGAACAAGTGATTTGGTTGCTGGTAACTTCATCCATCCAAAATCTGTTGGTTGTAAATCTGGGGGAGTTTTTCGAGGACAATGATACCAAATTGCTATCTGGATGTGCGCTCTTTTGGTGTTCTCACAGGTAGGGGGTATAGTTTTCAAGTCAGGGACTTTTATAATGATTTTTTCCCCTGTTTTCTTTAGTCAAACTTTGTACCTGGCACCAGTCATAGTTGCTTCATTGTCAATGCCGTAGCATGCAGTTATGAAGAATGTGGCTTCTTTGATAACATCTTCAAGGCAGGCACTGGTGTTTCCAAGTTTGTCTAATCTATGTCCTTTATGAAGAACTTTGATGACTGCATTTTTTTCCTAAACGATGCGGTTTAGCCCACAGTATCACAGCCAGATAGTGCGTGTGCTGCAAGAAGAAAAGACGCAATTTCTTGATTTCTCGAAACCATTTTCCCACTGTCAAAAAGTCCACGATCCCCACTTTTAGCTTCCATCATCATCAAACGGTGGCTGTAGTCCAAGTCAAGCTTGTGGTAGAAATGAACTAACAGCACAAAAACATCCATATCGTCACTAACCACCTTAACAACATTGGTCAGTGAAGCAGCATACATTGCTTGTTGCACCATAATGACATCCGCTTCCTCGTGTCTCATCTCCACATCTGTCCTTGTGGTGACTTTTCCATTTTTGATTTGGATAGGAACATTTTCATGTCCTGTGATAACGAGACGCTTTTCACGTCATTGAGCTACAATGCCCATGCACTAGAATTGACGAGGAGTATGCTAATTAACCCTCGACTTTTTGTTCCATCTTTGATTCTGAAATCATGGTATCTGTCAAAAGCAAGGTCCACATCACTTCTGTCCATTTTCGGCAACAAGAGTGTCCAAAAACTATTGACATAGTCCTGTATGGTTCCTTTGAATGGCCAGTTTACACAATAAAGAAGTGCGCATCCATCTAAGATCACAATCTCAGGATGTTGCCCCCCATGAGCAGAGACCATTTCTTGCAGATTTCTCTTCAGAGCAGCTTTTGTAGTAGCAGTACGCATGTCTCCATTGTCACTTGTCGCTGAATAAAGATGTCGGCAATGGTGCCAGTTCATATTTAAAGAGAGACTCCATTTCAAAATCTCGACAAGCCATTAATCCCATAGCGCAAGAATAAATCAAACTTGTGTCGTATATTGGACCAAGGTCACTTTGAATTGATTTTTTTCCGGCTGCCATTGTTTTTAGAATCCATTGGGCTACATTTTCTCAAATGTTTTCATCTCCGTGTTACAGATGTTGACAGAATTGTTTACATTGACAGATTGAGGGCTTACTTTTCCATCAGCGATGTTCACAAGGCAATCAGGATGGCAGTTGCGCTTAGGGGTTTGATGCATCTCTCTAATTTTGTCTCAACTTGTTCCCTGGCCAGCGCATCGCTAGCGATACGCGCATTCGTTTCCTCTTTATGCATATCCAGAAAATCCTTTTTGGAACTCTCAGTCAAATCAGACAAATATTTGAGAGGTTGACTGCTGGTGTGCAGGCTAAGGGCCCATCGCTGTTTGGTAGAGTGTTTGAGTGTTAAACAGATCAATCTTCCAGGACCATGACCATATCATAAATGTAGTCTCTATGAACATGTCTGACCACATAGCATTCCACAGGCCACGGTTGTGACGCATGACATGTTGGCCTTTCAGGAATTCTTGCATCACTTCTTCAGGTAAATTTTCCATGTTTTGCAGATAATACAAACTATATCTTGCATAATTCCCATGGTTGGCAGCAATGAAGTATGGCAACATCATACCTATGGCTAACAAATGCAGCAACCAATCTGCCTCATGCTCTGCTCTGATTTACAGCATCGTGATGAAGACGGGTTTTACAAAACAGTCCAGCCACAACTTCAACGTCCTACTTTGATGTTTCAAGAAGTTTGTCGCAGCTTCTTATTCCTTAAAGGATGTCACATAACACTTCTTCAACCACCATGAACCAGCACGAACGTTTTGGGAAAAGTTTTTTCCATTGAGAATGCGTCTGACATCACCGAATGCAGCCCCCAAAACTTCCTCCAGACCACTATTTGACATCAAATTGCCGACACACCCAGCATAGCTCATCAGCATGTGCTTGCCGCAGTAGAGTTGCTGATCTGCTCTAATATCGTGTATTTTTGTCCACACTGATTTGTAATTCCTTGGGCCTCAACCATCGCCGTTTTCATGCAATCGGGATCCACTGGAATCATGTCTATCAAGGGTCTGTACATTGCTTGTGTGGCAGGTTTCATTTCTTTGCCTTGTTCTCTAGAAAATTTGACATTGAATCCTGGGAACTCTGGTGTTCCTGGCTTGCACACCACTTGATTTCAGGAAAAGAAAGTCTTAATTCTGAGCATTGGTTTTGGTGGCTAATGATTTTAAGGTTGGAACTTGACATGGAACAAAATGAAATTCCATAGGCAATGCGGGATTCTTGTTTTCCTAAATATAGTTGTACAACTAAATTTGGAATCAACTCCTGTTTCATCTCCTCTTTCTTTATCCTAACAAGTGTTTCTGGGTGGTTGGATGTTGAACCAGGTGACTTTGGCTGAGTCAACAAGGCCAATGCATGAGTAGATTTTAGACAAGTTTGGGAAGGTATATTTGCATCAAAGATATCAGCCACTGCCTGGATCAAACCGTGACGAACATCGTTGATGGAGTTAACAGTGCTGTTCATTTCTTTTGCAGCAGATGATGCTGTTGAAGCTTTGAACTGCAGCATTTCATCATCGGAACATGTCACCCCAAAAGAGTTCAACATTTCCATCTTCTTCTTCTCCTGCGCATGAAAGGCTAGAGACACCTGGAGACTTGAAGACTGGTTGGTTAAAATGCTAGTAATTATATTACTAAATCAATAATGCAGGCAATGTCATGTTCAGTTTTGGTGACACGCATCCCAACAACATAAAAAAAATGTTTCACTGGACTCTGCTATGGAACTATCCTGGTCTGGCAGAGTATTGTACACGTTTCTGTCGTGACATGTTCAAGTGTTTTTTCATCTTCATTTGTTTCCTCTAGTCTGAGTATTCCTGATGCTTTGTTGTGGAAAATTAAAATATTAGCAAGACCAGATGAATAAAAAAGAATAATTTCTCAGTGAAACGCAGCTATAACGTATTTGACAAGTTCATGACAAGGGAAGTGACATCCAACATTTTTCAGTGTAATCGAAATATAGGTCAAATGAGGTAGACATTCATTCCTTGTCTTTCATCACGTCAGAATTGATGGAATCAAATGCGTCATCCGAATCTGTCCCATCTTCCGATAATTTCTTAGATGCAGCTTGTACAGAACGTTGGCTCATTACTTTATTTCTGCAGTCTTGATGATAACAGGCATCCACAGCATGTAAATCGCTTAGTGCTCCTGAAAGCCAGATTTCTATTTCTCTGTGTTGTGTCGTTTCGAGCTTTACAAACATCTAAGATAGCTTCTTTGAATGTTTTCTGCCCTAGCCGATCAGCAGTTCTACAGATCCAAGCTTTTCTATACCGACTTGGATTTTTTAAATCTGGTTCTAGAGAACAAGTTTTAGCACCGAAAATGCAGTGTTCCAAGAAGTCAAAACGATCAGTTTTGGATCTGGTACAAGGTTTTTTACTTGGTGTTTGTCCACTAGCAGAAGTGCTTTCACCAAAAGTGTGCTTTAGGTACTGTTTTACGTGATACGTTGTCGACATATAAGTTGATTTGCAGGTTTAGTGTTATGTAATAGTCAATTACTCATTTTTATTATAACATCATTCCAAGCGCATTATCCTTTCTTTACTTTTCTTAATCATATTGAGAATACTTCCACCTCCATCCCTAGAGGTGGACAACGGTTCTGGTTTTGCTGCACAACCTTCAAGAATTGTTATAAAGAAACATGTTTCCATTGTGTACTGGTACCAGTTAATATAGATTCATATCAGCATGCATTTCAACATCAGCAAGCGTGTCATATGCTGAAAATTTTTATAAAAAACAGAAAAAGAAGTATCCGTGAGATGCTATTTTCCTTATACTCTCACAGAAGCCCTGAAGTGAAAAAAAAAACAAAAAAAAAAACAAGTAAATGTAATAAGGACCTGCAAATGTTTATATTAATGTCCAGTCTAGTGGGTAGCACACAATCGTTATCAGGCCGATTGACGTTACAGAAACTGGGATAAATAAATGGAGTTGGGACATAAAAGGGCACATGGTTTATAAACATCAGTGTTATGATAAAACAAACGGAGCAGTCAGTGTGTACATTTGCAGCCGTGAACTGACACATTCACACTCTGTGCTGTGTAGTGTCAAGGCTGAACCGCGAGTCAAGTATGGAAAACCGATGTAACCAATGATGGGACCCTATGATTACCGCATACAAAATCTTTTTTTATTTAAAATGCTCAATGTCTACACACCTGCACTAATCATGATAAAACTCCGCACATATATCGCATTCTAATTCGGATAAAAGGGTTTTTGGCGGATATTATCAAGGGTTATGAAGGTTTTCCTCTAGACTATAATATAGAGTATATCATAATGACAGTCCAAACATACTGTTGTTTCAAGTCATGATAGTATTATTTGTTATGATATCCTGTTTTAGCTCTTTGAAAAGTTTGCTGCTATATGAAAACGTTACTTTAAGTGATGTATTGATATTTTTAGTGATGTATTAATGTTTTCATTGGGTTTTTTTGAAGGGTTTTGAGCCTGAATAATTCTGTATTTGATCTTATTTTGTTCTTTTTTTTTTCTTTTTTTTCGAAGCTGTCATCATCAGTTTTGTTTCATTACATTTTACAGTCCACAGCTGTGTATCAGTTTGTTTTTTTGGAATCTTTTTCAGTTTCTACATAATGCTTTGATAAATTCCATGCATTTGTTTGTTTGTTTTTTTGTTTTTTGTTTTTTTTTGCGGGGGGGGGGGGGGGGTTTGGGGGAGTTGTTTTGTTTTGTTTTTTAAATCATATGATTTAGTTGAAATCCAATCAACCAAACTGTCCACTCACGACAATAGAAAATATCAATTCGGGCGATGCACTAATTTTGTTGAATATAAGATATGCTGATGTAAGGAGGACTACAGTGGAATCCTGATTAAAAACAACATTGCTGGAACAGAAAACTTAAGCTTTTCAGCTTTTATATAGCGCAATATCCACTAAACATGCTCAAAGTCAAAGCGCTTTACAAGGAGTCCTGGCCCAAAGCAACACTTAACATGAAGAATGTGACATAATGGCAATATTACAATTTTTTTTTCGGACAGAGACAACGCCAGGCACTCATTTTACGCCTGAGTACTGTGAAAGCATGTGAGTGAAGAGCCTTTTCCAAGGCCTCAGCAAGGCTCGAACCCAGGACCTTCCAATCCGAAAGCGAGTGTCATACCACTAGACCACATAGACGCACAGTGCTTGACTATTTTCACCACGACAGTAATAGTAGCATTGGGACCATGATTGTATTTATGCTTTATTTTAAAAACTCACAATATCAGACAGCCGGATATATATATATATATATATATATATATATATAATATATATATATATATATATATTATATTTTTATTATATATATATATATATATATATATATATTATTATTATTATTATTATTATTATTATTATTATTATTATATTATATTTATTATTATTATTATTATTATTATATTATTATTATTATTATTATTATTATTTATTATATTATTATTATTATTATTATTGTTGTTGTTGTTGTTGTTGTTGTTGTTGTTGTTGTTGTTGTTGTTATTATTATTATTATTATTATCATCGATAATTGTTGAACTTGAAGTTACCTTGGTGGTGACACTGTTAAGGTCTTTGTTTCTATTCAGATAAATAATATGGGTAATGGTTATGTCAAATGATTTAGGCTCAGCATGATAGCATTATTAATAGAGATTATTTGATATACATACACATTTTTGATATTGGCTGTTACTGCTTTCAAACTTTGCGTAATGAATTATTCACCTCCGTTATAGGAAGTTCTCATGGGATTTTTCATATTTAATTTTTTTCCTTGTGTGTCAGTTGGACCGTTTTTAAGCAATGCTTTAATTATTTTTAAAATTTCAAATTGAATTTGTATTTCTTTTCAAAACTTAACATTTGTTCTAGTTCTTTTTGTAATTAAAAAAAAATATATATTTATTTAAATTTAGATAGGTTGGCATCTGGCTTTAAATTTTTGACCTCCAACCCCCCATCTGGAATTGCGACAGGATGAACTTTACATTGAAAATTGGAAGTTTTTTCTTTTGTTAGTTTCAGTTGCCATACTTTTATAGAACTAGGGTCCATTTTCCTTGCAAAATAACGTTACTTTTATAATTGTTTTTTCTTTAACTCTCTAGAGTTCATGTGCACGGAAAATCAAACAATTTTTTTTGATTTTCAATGAGGGTGAACTCGAGAGAATTAAAGAATGTAGATAGATCTTCAATTTCAGTGTCCTATTCATTAAACCTGACATGTTTCCAGATGGAGGCAGGGGGAGTAGTTCTATTCATAAGGAGTCTGTTCCAGTAGAACATAATTATAATCAGCACACTCGAATCAAATTGTCTCACTGTTTTGTTTTTAAAAAATAAAACTTAAGATTTTATATAGCGCAATATCCACTAAACGTGATCAAAGAACTTTATAAATGATCCCTGACCAACAGCAAATCATAACATATAGAGTGAGACATGATGCCTGTTAGGCGATGTTACATTTTTTTCCAGACATAGACAACGCTGTTGACAGCCAGGTACGCATTTTACACATGAGTATGGTGAGAGAATGTGAGTAAAGAGCCTTTTCCAACGACTCAACTATGCCTGAGCAAGGCTCGAACCCAAGATCTTCCGATCCGAAAGCAAGTGTCATACCACAAGACCTCATAGTCGCACATTTACACAATTTTTCTTTCTTTTTTTTTTTGCCTTGTTTCTATGTAATTTGTTAGGTTTATTTGTTATCTGGTAAAATACCCAATAATTTTACACGTTGCAATGACTATGATGTAACGCAACCACTTTTTTTTGTTTTAGTTTGGTTTATATCAGATTTATGAATGAGAATTATTTGTTTCGATGATTATTTGCAGACCTCTGGGCAGAGTCTTCTGACCTCCCTAGGTGGGCAGTGAGGTCACTTGCTGTGTCTTCTGTCCCCTGTGTCTTTTCCCCTTTTCATGTTGCTCTCTGCCTTTCTTCCGGGTTAATAATGCTTAGTTTTTATCCTGGCCCTGGCGGGAATCTTAGGCTGGGATGGAGACAGTCAAATGTATCATACCTTTTTTCGGGGGGGGGGGGGCAGCGTGGTTCAGCGGTACGGGTTTTGCTTTGCACCCGAAGTCACCTCGCCCTCACTCAATTTGTGGCCAGGGTTATTCCAGTCTTCCCATGGAATAGACCTTAGAGACAAATTTTCCTCTATGGAATGAATAAAGGGAATTTTTTTTTAAAATTATTTTAGAGATGATTTATTTTCCCCTGTAAATCATCTCTCTATTATGTTCTTTTATAGTTTAAAGTTTTGAATATGTAATAATTTGAGTGTATTCTTCCTGGTGGGATCCTTTGATTGTGTCTGGAGGGAACTTTTAGGTTTTGTCAAAATAGCCATATCGATGGATTGTTCGGGGAATCTTCTGTTCCCTATACTATTTGAACCAGTTCCCCTCTATCTTGCTTTTTCTTCGGTGCTTCAGATCTATAACTTTTCTCGTATCATATTTTTACTGGTGCAGAAATGACCTAATAATAGTGTCGCAAATGCTGTGAAAACCCATAAATACAAACAAAACAAAAAAAAAATGCAGATCTGCCTACTTGTTAAAAACTTGTACAGGTAAAAAAAAAAGATAATAGAAATAATAATATACGATATTTACACTCTTGCTTTTTTTATTTCCGGTTGTGTTCCTAACCGCGACACAAGATTGCGAGTGTACGTTGGGAACAAAGTTAAAATTCCAATATGCAAGAGTGTAAGAAATCTTTTATTCTACTCCTCGACTCCGATTTCATCATCATTTTTTATTATGTGCTTTGATTGTATTTTTATAACTTTTTGACTATCCCCATTTTTCTTCCTTTTTACTGGTGCTGATATGACCTAAATGTGTTGCAAGCATCGTAAAACCCTAAAAAGCAAACAAACAAAGCTCCAAGTGCCAATGTGACCTATTGTTTCTGAACAGTATTATGTCGAGAAGAGCCAAGTGTCAAAAAGTGTAATTTAAGTTAAAATAAAAACTTGAGCTTTTTTTTTAGCACAGTATCCAGTGAAAGTGCTCAAAGCGCTTTAAAAAGGGTCTCTGATCAATAGCAACATGTAACATATAGAAAGACATGACGCCTATTAGGCGATGTTAAAAATTTTCCGACAGAGACAACACTGTTAACAGCCAGGTACTCATTTTACACCTGAGTACGGTGAGAGAATGTGAGAAAAGAGTCTTTTCCCAACTATGCACCGAGCAGGCTTGAACCCTGGAAGAGATTTCCGATCCAAAAAATAATCAGAAATGTGAATCTTAAGCTGCTGGAAGCTGTGGATTGTGAATATTAATGAAGAAACTTGAATATATAACAGCTTCCGAAAAGAACAAAATGCCAAACCCGGAATGATTCAGGCTCAAAACCCTTCTTCTGTCAACATTTTTTTTTTAAACAATAAAATAATTGATTCCCCCCACCCCAACAAATTTTTTTCTGGTCCACCTGACCGTGATTGGGTAGCTGGTTTTGTTAGATCTGGCAGAAAATACATTGCGATAATCCTAGCATCCTGTTATAAGGGTAGCAAGCAATTGCTACTGTCTAATTAGGTTGTAGAAATCAGGATAAACTCCAGCCCAGCATGTACATACAGTATATGCAGGTCTGACATCCGAACCCACGAATGGGCCTAGTTTAACATTGTTGTAATGGATAATATTTTGCATAAATTTTTGAAACTCTCATTACAACAATGAGGCCATAAGGCATTGGGTCATCAGACCTGATAATATAGACACGTCACTCCAGCCCCATGGGTTTGTTTTGTTTTGTTTGTTTGTTGCTTTAGGTCTCTTCCAACACAATTGAGGTTATATGAGAGACCGCTGAAACAAAAAAAAAAACAAGCAATCTAACAAAAATAGTACAAATGTAAATCAAAATCATAACCTAAAGATATCATAAGCTAAATTATAAATAACCAAGAACAAACAGGCAGAAGATTTACAGAAAAAAAATATCCCCTGTCAAAAATACAATCACAAACCAAAGAAGCAGGATAGGCTAGTAAAGAGAAGAAGAAACGACATCACTATCGGATCGTACACCCATGCGAACATCAGCCCCATGGGTCTTATAACTCTTATACTTATACTTACAGACTTTTATTTTTATATAATTATTTTGATTTTTCTTTTGACCTAGCATTTAGCTTTTTACTCATGTTAAAATAACACAAAATTATTGGATTTGTTGTATGATTGTAGCAGTAAAGTACTTTCCACCAGGCCTAACAGAATCAGCTAATAGCTATTTAAATTCCTATGAAAATTTACTACGCATTCAATTTTTTTTTTAAAACATTTTTGTTGTTTTATAATATTTGTTCTTTACTTTGCCCATTGCCATTATTCTTGCACCAATATACATAAGTGATTAGATGGAACCACGCAACTTTGTAACTATAATGAGTATCATTTTTTAAAAATTCTCATGGTATTGAAATGTGTAATCTCAAGTTATCTATAAATAGAATGTTATAAACTTCAACTCTCTAAATTTACATTCGCAAAAAAAAAAAAAAAAAAAAAATTAAAAATATGAAAATGTTGCAGCTTGAAGCTTGAAAAAATAAATAATACTGGGAAATGATACGGAAGCTTTAATTACTTTAATTTAATAAACGAAGACAGATAATGTGGCTGGGTGAGGTTTCCGACCTCCCACGGTGGTCAGGAGGTCACCTGCTGTGTCTGCTATCCCCCTGTATCTGTTTTCCAATTGCTTTCTGTCTTTGTCTTGGAATGAGATTGCTTGCTTTTGTCCTGACCCTGGCCTGGACTTTTAAGTGATCTCAAACTAAATACACTGATAATGTGCTCTTGGAATCTACATCTGTTCCCTATTTTAACAATTCCCCCTTTTTTAGAACTTTTTCTCAAGTCCTTTTAATTGTACATCTAGAATGGGTTTTTATTCTATCCAATTTTCCTCCTGATATGACCTAAGTGTGTTGCGAGCGCCGTAAAACCCTTAAAAACAAAACAAACAGAAAATGGGGACATTTTGAGTTTCCACTTTGTCAACAAAATACGATGAATGAAATGCTACAGACGAATGAGAGATTTATGAATGGCCATTCTCACATCTCTCATTCGTCTTTAGTATTTCATTCGTCATGCTTTGTTGATAAAGGGGAAACCCATAACGTCCACATCATCTGTTTTCGTTTATTAAATTAAATGCCATTTCCTATTGTTATTTATTTGAAGAAAAACAAAACATTCTCAGATATTTTAGTTTATGATTTGACTATTATTCTTTTAATTTTACATTTTGTGTGTATTATACGCATCATTTGCTTGTGTTCATCAATTTTTGGGCTATGCATCATTTACTTGTGTGCCAGCAATTTTTGTGTGATATACTACTCAATAAACAACAGAATGAGTAATAATAAAAATATGAATAAAATGATAATCAAAGCAAGCAGTTTACTTTTGTTTTGATTCAGAAAAAAAGTGTTTTGTTTTTTATTTCACCTGTTCATAGTCTTGCTATCTGGGTTGGGTTTTCTGTCGCTCCTTAGTGAGCAGGGAGGTCACTTTATGTGTCTTATATCCCCCAATAATATATGTTTTCCAACTTGTTTCCTGTCTTTGTGTCTTGGGATGATATTAATTGGTTTTGTCTTGGCAATGGTTGAAGTCTTTGGCTTTCTCTTCCCATCTGCTGTCCAGTGCAGGGCTGTCTTGGGAAGTGACACTGTTTCCATTCTGGCCATTTGACCCAGCCAGCGCCATCTTCTTTTTATTTGTCTGTCTATTTTGTCTACCACAGATTAAAATTTCCGTCTTTTCATCATTCAACATGAGTTTGTTTCTTCTCATCCAATCTTTTACTTCATTTAAACAGGCTTCAAATCGTCCAATCAAACTTTCAATATTATCACAGGGAGAAGAACTAAATATTTGAGTATCATCTGCGTAAAACTTATATATAAAAGATCATGTTTCTTAATCTTAATAACATTTGACAGTGGCGGCATGCTATAGAATAAAGGACTGGTCTAAGGACTGAGCCCTGAGTAACGCCAAATTTCAAAGAACATATATATCAGATTTGACACCACTCACCACAACAGTCTGCCAGCGGTCAGTAAGATAAAATCGAAACCAGTTCAATACAGTGCCATTTATACCGAAAATTCTCTCAAGACGGCTGAGCAGTATGTGGTGGTCAATAGTGTCAAATGCTTCAGATAAATCCAAGAGGCAGAGAATGTTCAGCTTATTTTCATCTGCGTCTCGAGTCAGATGGTTGAATACTCGGAGGAGGGCTGTCTCTATGCTGTGGTGCTCCTTGTATGCAGACTGAACATTTTCTTCTAGATTAGTCTCTTTGAGATGTGCCAAGAGTTGAAAAAGAATGACTTTTTCCAAAAGCTCCGAAAGTAACCAAAGGTTGGAAACTGGACATTAGTTTTTCAATTCGTTTTGGTCTAGCGATATTTTTATTCAAAAGCGGTTTAACTAGAGCTGTTTTGAAAGGGGTTGGAACTGTGCCAATTAAAGAGGCGTTAATGATTTTAGTAATTGATGGTGTAAGAGAATCAATCCATGATTTTAAGAGCTGGGTTGGTAAAGGATCCAACTCAAACGATTCTATGGGCGCTCTCAGCATGATGCTTTTAATAAACTCCTCTGTAGTCTGAAGATCACAATAGATTTCCATCGAAAGTAAAATCATCTGAATGATTTCCGAAACTGTCTAAATGATTTCTGATATTTTCGATTTTTTTTCAGAGAAAAACGTTGCAAATGCCGTTGATGGTATTGGTGTGTGTAGATGGCAATGATTTATCTCGTCCCAGCAATTCATTGCAAATGCCGAAAAGCTGCGACTTTTGATAAGTAATAATTAGATTTCGCTTTCCGACACACGTTCTTCCAATGACGATGACAGGATTTAAACAATGCCTGATGGGTAAATGACCCCGTTTTTTAAAATAGTTTCTCTCTGTTTAACGTAGTGATGTTTTAGCTGTTTTAACACATTGTTATACCAAGGAGTCAAGGAGCGTACGTTCGTTTTGATATGAGTCGAGTTTTAACTGGCGCACGGCTATCCAAAACTTCTCCAATGCACTGATTCCACGATTCTGCTGTCAATAGGTTGTTGAATGAGAGGCAGTTTTTAAGGTTAACATTCATTAAGGTGGTCGATATATTTTTTTCTTCATGATGATGATGATAATGATGGCGATGATGATCGTGGTGGTGGTGGTGGTGGTGATGATAATGATACCAGGGGCCTCATACACAAGTTAGATGGAACATAGTATGTAATATTGTATGGAATTGTATATGTAAACGAAAAATACGAAAAAAAAAATATGCAACAAAATGCTCTTTTTAGAAAGAGTCTTGAAACATTGGACAGTCGAATTCTTCTAGAGTGAAGAACATTTTTGGTCCTATGTTGTAGACCACAACAAGAGGATTGGACACGATTTCTACATTGATTCGCTGGTTGGGATTTATTGTAAACTGTTTAAAAGCAGTCCGACGTCCACTATCGAATAAACAAAATGCAAACGAAAGATGTATTTGAAAAATTGCGTCGATTTGATGCATATCCGAAAACACTGGAAGATTTCAGGGTCAAAACTTATGGTGGGGCAATCGGTACGTCAAATAGTTGCCATCTCAACTTCTTGTCACATTCATTCTTGTTCCAAGCCGGCTGTCGCTATTCCCAGCCATGTCTGTCTATAAGAGTCGATAAATAACAGACATGTTTATTAATAACTGCTCAAATGCTATTCTCAGATCTTTTCTAGTTTCTGTATCAAAAAGGTAGGAGCGGGTGGTTGGATGGGAGCATCACCCTTGAATCATATACCTATGATGTTCGCATGGGTGTACGATCTGATAGTGATGTCGTTTCTTCTTCTCTTTACTAGCCTATCCTGCTTCTTTGGTTTGTGATTGTATTTTTGACAGGGGATATTTTTTTTCTCCTGTAAATCTTCTGCCTGTTTGTTCTTGGTTATTTATAATTTAGCTTATGATATCTTTAGGTTATGATTTTGATTTACATTTGTACTATTTTTGTTGGATTGCTTGTTTTTTTGTTTCAGCGGTCTCTCATATAACCTCAATTGTGTTGGAAGAGACCTAAAGCAACAAACAAAAAAAAAAAAAAAGGTAGGAGACCAAGATTTTGGTTTCCCTAGGGCCCTAGGCTCGGGAGACCAAGATTTTAATTTTAGCTTCCCAGGGTAAAACCGTATATTTTCGTTTATGGAACTGTTTCTTAATGTTGAAGAGGCGAGGGGTTTTTTTTTCTTCTATTTATTTATAATTTGTTCGGTTATGTTGCTGTTCTTGCTTCTTTTTTTTTTTTTTTCTTTTTTTTTTTTTTTTCGGTGGGGGGGGGGGGGGCGATTGTTGCTTTTTAAAAATAAAAAGGCTTTGTAATAATATTATTACCTTGCCCGTCCCCCTCCCCAGAAAAGTAAACGAATTATTGAAACCATGAGAAAATTGGAGAACAAAAAATTGGAAACTAAAAGAAAAAGTTTTAAAAAAGAAGAAATAACAAGAAAATAAAAATAACTTTTGTGTTGAACGGTTGATAACTTGCAATCTCTCTTCTGTCTTTCCTCTCTTTTCTTTCTTTTATTTTTTTTTTTTTTGGTGGGGGAAGGGAGGTTGGAGGTTTAAAAAAAAATTTTAAATTTAAAAAAAAATTATTATTTTTTCTTTATATATATATACAAAGAACAAAATAACTCCACTCCCCAACATAAAGAAAAAGTTCTATACTATATATGAAAATACGGCTTTACTTTGGTAAACCAAAATCATGTTCTCCCTCGCAAAAATTGAAAAATATTAGTTAAAAAGAAACTAAATTAATTTTTGTGTTGGACGATTATTAACCTAAAACTACAATCTCTCTTCTGACTTTTCATTGAGGGGGCACATTATAAAATAATATTATCACAAGGCCTTAAAAGATCATAAATAAATAAATCGAGAACAACAGCAAAAACAACCAAACAAGTAAGAAAGAAAAAAAAAACAACTCTCCCCTCAACATAAAGAAACAATTCCAGTAATGTACAGATCAACTCTCCCCTCAACATAAAGAAACAATTCCAGTAATGTACAGATTTACTCCAGGAAGCCAAAATCTTGATATCCTTAGCCAAAACGAACCATTTTTGCTAGGGAGACCAAAACAATAAATAAAGAACACCCCCCCCCCCCCCCCCCACCCAGAATTTTTTTTTTAAAAACCTCCTCTACACAACATAAAGACACAGTTCCAATGATGAAAAGAATCTGTTTTACGTCGGAAGACGAAATATAGTGGTCTCTCTAGCAAAAATTAAATATTACTTTTTCCTTTTTTTTAATAAAGAAAAAAGAAGAAAAAAAGAAAACTAATTAAATTTTTATGTTGGACGGCCAATAGCTTGCAATATCTCTTCTGACTTTTTTTTTTTTTTTTTTGAGGGGAGGGGGGGGGGGAGGTCATGATAATAATATTAATATCATTACAAGGGTTTTTACCAAAAAAAAAAATAAAAAAAAATACACACAGTGGTTTACCAGCGGATCACTGAGTTGAGATGCTAGGTCAAGAGGTCACTACTCTCCTTCTCTTTACCTGCGCTCTGGTATGGCACGTGCCTGCAGTCAGTGAAGCGAGTAGTCTAATTGGTCTGATAAATAGTGGCATAGCCAAGTGACAATTATCTTAAATGTAAATCTATATCACTCATGTTATAGATTGAAATCCTCCTCACACAGTGGACTAACTATCATAGATATCATCAGTATATTTCTTTCTCAGCAAGACAGCAAAGTAGACTCACATTTTCACTACATTTATCATTTAAATCAAATGTTTCTGGAATCCCTACAACAACAATCAGACGTTGCAGTTTATTATTATCCACACTAGTACATAGTACAAACCGTCTACTATCTGTTGCACTAATGTTAATTCAGTTCAACAAATATGTAACAAGTGTAGGGGTGGGGTATCAAATTTCACTGGGAATATTTAGCAGTCTATAAGATGTCCAGGCTATCGTGGGTGATGAATTTGGACCAGTTACACAATGTAAACAATGTCGTAATCATTTCCTGGACTCCCACTGACCATGGAGCACTTTACTACACCAATTCTACAGTTTTATCATTAAAAGTTCCCACGAATATGGTAAAGGAGTGAAGAAGTCATACTTATTGTAGTACAGGAATATATATATACACTCTGCAAGTAGCCGTACAATAATAGTTCTTAAATACACATCTGTTACTGATTTAAGAAATATGAAATGAATGGGTTTGTTTCATTCATGCCTCTGTTGATTGGTGTGGGAAGGTTTTATTCACCAGCTGCACTACTTGTACATTGTGAATATTGTCTGAATATCTCTTAATTCCTAGGCGGTGCCACTATTATTTCCTCTATCTTGGCTATGTTTGAGTAAATCCCCCCCACCCCCCGCCCTCTTCTTATTTTCCCCAGTCAAATTGCCTTTGTGGAATACTATCTGTACTAACTGTTGATGTTATATCGTTGTTGTCAGTGATATGAATTAGGTGTAGTGTGAATGTGATGCATTTCTCTTAGTCTGTCTTTTACGTTTGTATGTGTGTATATATGCAGGATGTATGTGTGTATGTATGTGTGTGTGTGAGAGAGAGAGAGAGAGAGAGAGAGAGAGAGAAAGATAGATAGATAGAGAGAGAGAGAGAGAGAGAAAGAAAGAGAGTGAGAGAGAGAGAGAGAGAGAGAGAGAGAGAGAGAGAGAGAGAGAGAGAGAGAGAGGAATGCCTTTTTCTACCATATTAATTGATTGTATTATCTACTACGCCACTGTGATGGTGTTGTTGTTTGGTGTAATGACGATGGTTTTGTTTCTATTTGGAATACTGAAGTAAAACCTACACACACAATATATTGCTTTATATGTTCTTTAGGAGTGTGTTAAATTGTTTAATCAACTTATCTCCATATCTTTTAAATACATTACAAAATACAAATGAAGAGAACATACCAGATGTCCAGCCCATTACATTTATGACCATTAAAAACGTAGTTAAAATGTGTTGAATCAGAAAATGAATGTTTTACTGTGTGTAATAATATTAAGACTGGACAAAGCATTAATTAGTTTCGGAATCCAACGTCTGATTTTAAAGATTTGAATTTTTTATTGTCCGCAAAACAGCAAAAATATTTTAAAATAGTAGGGATTTTAAATTGCTTATAAAACCTATCAGAATAATCACAATAAAACGAAAAAAGAACCAACATAACAAGTGAAAGTAGTACTATCTGTTCCATTAGTTAATATTATTGTAATGTTAAGTGGTCATCTAGATATGGTGTTATATTACATCACGAAAATGCAATACTTTGCGTCTTAACCCTCAAAAAGGGGAATCCCCGTCCAGGTAGCCAATTTTACAGCATGCAGCTGCTGTTGTCAGTCACTTGCTGGGATCCAGCAGTATAACTAAGTGATCCGATTTTATGAAGAAATAAACAGCAGTGTACAACGAAGGCTAGCAAAAAAATACCCCAAAACAATCAAGCAATAAATAAATTGAAGAAAAAAACTCGCCTCTTAAACAGAAAGAAACAGTTCCATAAACGAAAATATGGTTTTACGCTAGGAAGCCAAAATCTCGGTCTCCCTAGCCTAAATGACTCATTTTGGATAGGGGGACCAAAATTTCGGCCAAGTTCAGGCTCAAGTAGCAAGTCTTGCTAGTCAAAATTTAGTCATCACAAGCATAATGATCACCATCATAGTCTATAAGTAGAGCCATAGTGTTAGTGTTATAGTCATATGAACCTGATGAGTAAAAAGATTCATATTGGTTTAATCTCTATGAGATCTATATTAATTATATAATTATAAAGTGCTTTTCAACAGGATTCTCATTCATAGTCATACTCATAATAATGTTACCACATTTTTGTAAATCAGATAATCAGAAGAAAAGTTATGTTAGTTTAAGTTTAACATTAAATTTTAAATTCAAGGCTGAAAAATGTATTACAATTACAAGCTTTTTTCGATAATCATTTTCATTGCAGTGACAATCGTCAGTGGCATTTTCATGTTTGTCCTGTTTTTCTCTGAACTCAATTACTACTTGACCAAGGACATCCAGCCAGAGTTGTTTGTAGACACGTCTAGAGAGAAAAAGTTACGCATCAATATCGACATTGTGTTTCCTAAAATGCCATGTACATGTGAGTAATTATGATGATAATAATACAAATGATGATGATGACGGTAATGATGATAATAATAATAATAATAATAATAATAATAGTAATGATAAATAGTAATAATAATGATAATTTCGATATTATTTCTTATCAATCAGATTTAAGTTTAGATGCCATGGACATGAGTGGAGCATCGCAGATTGACGTCACTGCTAATCTTTTTAAACAACGACTAGATCCAGATGGGAAGGAAGTTAGTGAAGCCGAGGAACACAGTACGGTTTTCATCCTATATTATGAATTTTTTGGGGCTCAAAACCCCTTCTTCAGCCAGTGACAAAAACGGTTAAAGTAGTTGTAGTTAGTGCGGAGCGGTCCCAAGCATGTTTAAGGACCGCTGTTCTACGGTCCTTGGGAAATGAGAACCGCAAGGACCGGTTCCCGTTCCAAGAATCGGTTCTTTTTCAACATTGGCCATTCACAAGGCATCATTGGGGCCGTCAAACGATGGGAACCGTGCCTGAAGTAGATGTCAGTAGAACCGCTAAGCGTATGTGAGAGCGGAGAAGGCTTGTTGCCTCAAAACATGAAAATAGTGCTATAACACTATCCATTAAGCATGTGTGTGTGTGTGTCTGCGAAGATTGATGGAGCGGGTCAGGTCAACGTTAGGGAGTGAAAGGAAAAGGGATTGTTAATATTTTGTGTCTGTGGCATGCTGGACCAAAAATATGAGTTTGTTTTGATTAGTTTTTTGTTGTTTTTTTTGGGGGGGGGAGGGGGGGGGGGTTGGCTCCATTCGTTGTTTCTCTTTTTGTGCTGCTATGTGGTCTTGTGGTATGCCACCGGGCCTCCGGTTTCAGCTAAAGAACGGTGGGACCGGTGCTCAGCAAGGCACTAGTTGTAGTAGTAGTTGTTGTTGTTGCTGTTTTCATTACTGTGCGACTATGTGGTCTTGTGGTATGGTAATCGCTTTCAGATCACAAGATCTTGGGTTCGAACCTCGCTCGGTGCATAGTTATGTCCTTGGAAAAGACTCTTTACTCACATTCTCTCACCGCACTCAGGTGTAAAATGAGTACCTGGCCGTTTACAGCATTGTCTCTTGTCCGAAAAAATTATAATATCGTCTAACAGGCGTCATGTCCGGTCCTACATGTTAAGTGTTGCTGTTGGCCAGGGACCCCTTGTGAAGCACTTTGAGCACGTTAAGTGGAAATTGCGCTATATAAAAGCTCAATATTTTTTTTTAAATATTTTTTTTACATTGAATCCAGGTATACAGGACAAAGTCAAAATGTGATGCATTTTCGTTTTAATTAGGGAGGGGGGGGGGGGGTTATTACCCCAAGAAGTGTTTTGAGCCTAAAATTTAAATGTTCTGTGTTTTGTATTTTGTTCTCTTTTGTTTTGACGCTGTTATATCAGGGGTGCCAGTCCAGATGATTGCTGAATGGCAAAAATTTGCAGTCTTAAGCGGCACTGCGGGTAAATTTGGAGGATGGGTGGGGCCTTTAAGATTGACTTTGCTTAGGTTGTTTCATGTATTTCTTCTGTACCATTGGTAGCACTGCGTCTATCAGTAATCAGAAGGTCTGAGGTTCGATCCCCACCAATCGAGGTCGACTGATTTTTTGGGGGGGATTTTTTTTTTTTCTAGTATTTTTCTTTCTTGCTTTGTCTGGCACCTTTCATACACACTTTTTCAGCACTTTATCTTAATCCCTGTTTCTACTCTGCCCTCTTGTTGTGTTTGAGTCGTGCATTGAACTTGTATCTTTACTAAAGAGCTTATATAGAAATGTTAATCTATAAAATGTAACATTTTTATATACCTCAGCTCAAAATTAATTTTTCATAGTGATTTCTGAAATGAGATGCCACACGTCTGATTAACTCACTCAATCCTAGAGATTTTTGCCACTTTTCAAGATTGGAAAAAATGTATTAAAAATGAGCATGTACATAGATAGTTTTATTCTACTACCATAAAATGTAAAAACTAAAAACATTACCTTTGATACTACGCCTATCAGAGCTGCCAACCTACTGCAAAAATTGCGGAATTGTACGCATTTTCAGCGATTGTACGCTTGTACGCATTTCCCCCAAGATTGTACCCATTTTCAGTGTATGGATGTTGTGTTACTCGGTTATTCATATTATTACTAGCCTATTGAGAAACCTTGGTGACCAAGTAGATATTCATATATTTTTTGCCCAATTATGATCTTCATGCTGGGAGGTAGAATTCTGAAAGGATTGGATTATAGTCTTGGGAACATCATTGTTGCTGCAATTGAGCTTGTGCGGTGTGACTTTATGAAAGTATACCTTCCTCTTACTTTCACAATGGTTAGTTTCCGTCGATTTCAGGATTGTACCCATTTTTATGAAATCTCCCCCATTTTGAGGTGCCATTGTACACATTCTAATCAGATGGGGTTGGCAGCTCTGTGCCTATAATATGTCTCAGAAAAATGTAATAAATAGGCATGGGGTAAAAATACCCAAAATAAACTATGGATATAGTCGGTTTTAGGGTTGAGTGAGTTAAAACAGATTTTTTCCGACCTGATGGCAACCCTGTATATACATTTTTTGTTATTTTTTTTTCTACATTACCAACTTTACCCAGTCTACAGCTTCTATCAGTTTAGTATTTATGATAAATTTCTTATAGCTTTAACTTTGTGTTAGTATGACATTCTTCTTGTGCCTCCCGTTCTATCTAGGCATTGCGGAGTTGGGTCTTTGTAATGTCTCTTTAGCCTTATTAATTCTTCTTACTCAGGTGTAAGATGAGTACTTGGATGGTAAAAATTGAGCTTTTTATATAGCGCAATATCCACTTAATGTGCTCAAAGCGCTTTACAAAGGGTCCTGACCAACATCAACACTTAACATGTAGAACGAGATATGACACCTGTTAGGCGATAATACATTTTTTCTGGCAGAGACAATGCTGTTTATGGCCAGGTACTCATTTTACACCTGAGTACAGTGAGAGAATGTGAGTAAATTAACGAGCCTTTTCCAAGGACTCAACTATGCGCTGAGCAAGGCTCGAACTCAGGACCTTCCGATCCGAAAGCGAGTGTCATACCACAAGACCTCATAGCTGCATGCTTTATCTGGCACTCTGTCGTCATACACACTTTTTCAGATCTTTATCTCATCAACTAGTACGATCTGGTAACCGCGTTGTCTTCTGTCTATTAGCGCCATACAGGTGCCATGCCTCATTGTACGTATTCAATTGTGCTACTTTGGCATGGGACTGCTTGAAAAATGTTTGAGCACATTTGGTGGCCATTATGCTGTTGGTAACTATTGGGGGTGAATTGGGCCAGTGGTTAAAGCATTGCATTGTGACCTGGAAGGTCCCAGGTTTGAGCCCTGCTTTAGACGCTTTCGTTTTTGGGTTTGTTATTTTTTGGACAAGATTATTAAGCCCCAATCTGCTCTCTTCTTTGGACAACATGGGTGATTCCTGTTGACATCAGACATTTACAATTATCTTTAATGTGCATACAAAATATACATGTTTTTGGGACTCCCTGTATATAATAATAGTAATAATAATAATAATAATAATAATAATAATAATAATAAGATAATAACAATAATAATAATAACAATAATAATAATAATAACAACAGCAATAATAATAAGAAAAAGAAGAATAACATAATTTATTTATACAGCACCTGTCCCATTCAATGTAGCTCTAGGTACACAATATACATTGCATACAATACGCATTACATAAATTTACTCTAACACATTATCAATAGCATTTAAAAGATCAAAATACAGAATTATTTGTAAAATGTAAATTATGGTCAACAAGTTCTATGTGGTGACACTACAAAAATGATGTAATTAAACCTTAAAACATTTTTTTTTTCATATTTGGATTACATAATATTTGGTGTGTTTGTATTGAACATTACAAACTTGGCCTTATTGATGTGTTTGTATTGAAACATTACAAACTTGATCTTCTAGCATAACCACATTTCATTATTTCCTGCTTGACTAATTCCAACTTCTGTATTTGTTTATGCATTGATATTTACTTTTCTCTTTATTTCAAATGTAAATGTTGCTGCTCGAAGCTCGAAGAAATTAATAATGTGAAATTTAATTTAAGCTTCAATTTAATTACGAAAACAGATAAAATGGACTTTTCGGGTTTCCCCTTTATCAACAAAACAGAGAAGCATACTATTTCCTGCATATCAATTTTTTGTTTATTCGTCTTAGCAACGCCACTACCACATTATCTCATTCATCTGTAGTTTTTCATTCATCCTGTTTTGTTGATAAAGGGGAAACCTGAAACATCCATTTTATCTGTTTTCGTTATTAAATTGAATCTTACATTCAATTTCACATTGTTACTTTTCTCTTTATTTCAAACAGAAATAGGAGACTCCAAGGAAGTTACAGAAAATGCCCCTGTGGTAAGAATAAACCATAACTATGTTATAATTTCAATTATTGTCAGCCTCAATGATATTTATTTTAAAAATGTCTTACGTCAAGTTCAAATTCAACGTCTTATCTGCAAGAGGCGGATTGCCCATCACTGCATATTTTATACAATTTTGTGGTGACTTTCTCCATTATTGTGTTTTTGAGTTTTAAAGATAAATGTTTAATAGTTGACCAAATTTGTTCTTGTTGGTAATATCTAGGATTTTTGGTGGGAGAGTTTTCCATTCCTTGATGGTTCTTGGGAAGAAACTGTTTTTACATTTGTTGGTTCTGTGTGTTGGGGTTTTGAACTTACTGCTATGATAATTTCTTGTGGATGTACAGTGTTGTTTTGTGAAGTACTGTGGTAGAGTTACTGCTGTTTTGTTGGAATGTACTGTTCTGTGAGGAAACCTCTATACTGTGTTATTGTCTGTTGTTTTTATGTATTATGATACATTTGAGGAGGTTCCGATAGCTCAGTTGGTAGAGCACTTGATCACACGCAAAGGGACTGAGATTGATCCCAGGTGCAGTCGAGATCTTTTCATGACTCCCCACCTCCCCCCCCCCCCCCCCCCCCCCCTGTCCACCCAGCAGTGATTGGGTAGCTGGGTCTGTTACTTTTTCTTCTATGCTTGTAAAGGCAAATCACCTCTAGATCTATTTACTTACAAGCATCCCCATTACCTCCCTTTTACTTGTGTTGATATTACTTATTTATGCTGATTTTACTCTGAAGTGTTTAAAGAAATGTGTACATTATAAAAACAAATAAATATATACATTCGGAGCATCATAGAGAGAACTTAAATCTTTTATTTATATTTGTGTCCAATTTTATTCTTAGGCTAGAAATGGTTACAGTTGAATGCACATACAGTCAACATTATTTTTAATCAATTTCTGCTTAAAGTCAATATATCTTGTTGGTGCCAAATTTCCTGTTCTTTATCAAAGAGTGTTCCATTGAAACAGTCAACTTTGCTTAAAGGGGAAACAGTATGAAACTGTTAAATTCTATCTTGAGCACTACTTTCATACAATTTGCATACACAAGTACTCAAATACACATCTTTAAGCCACCAGGATGAAAATTTTGAAAAATTTCAAAATTTTGTGCAATATATCGAGGCGGCATCTTGAATTCTTGGAACAGCCACAACAGCCTCAGTTTTGTTCCTAAAGCTACTAAATTTGATCTGATTCTTTGGAGTGGCAGTGTCTACAAAGTAACTAAGCATAATTTTGATGTTTTGAAAACATTTGATTTAAGTCCTTGGGCGATGAGCGAAAAGGAATGATAGTCTCAAATCTTTAGAACAAAATGAGATATCAAAAATTCCTTTGGTCACTATGTAGATACTCATGCTTTAATTATTTTCTGCAAGTTTCAAATCTATGGATTGAAATTTGTAGAAAATATGAATGTTCCTGTGAATTAATTCATGAAAATTTCAAAGACAAGATAAACAATCACAACATGCACCAAATGAGTGCATACCTCATGTTTTAAAACGACAAAAAAAAAACACAAAAAAGTGAGTTTAATTAGATAAAAATTATTTTATTTATGTAATGATTAATGAGATATTAAATTAACCAAAATTGCGCATTTCCCAAATAAGTGGGAAAAAATAAATTTCCAGTAATTTTTGACAACTTGTTCTTCCTTAAAGTCAACCAATCTTTTTGGTCCTGCAGTGTTGGCTTTATTGAGGATTCCACTGTATTTGAATCAATCAACAGATTTTCTTTTTGTAGATACATGAAACAACTTAAAAGTTAAATTTTTCGGTTGTTGGATTTATAAGATTATTGTCAATTGGCAATTTGATTTTTAGTCATTTTCACTCTGCTTATTTCATTGTCAATTCCTATATAAAGCTGTGCCAAAAGGTTGTTATTGTGATGTTCCTCTCAGAAATACTTCAATACTCTTTTGAAACAAAGAACAAAGGAAAGAATTTGCTTTTATAGGTTTATCTGGGTTAAATAATGAAAAATAAACCAAAAACTGTCGATCTAACATCAAAATTATACAAGTTATAGCTTTTTAAATTGTCAAAAAAGTGTGGACAAAGTTGATATTCTGTCCACACTTTTTTTAAACCTTTTGAGAAACCATTTCTGCTATTCTATTGGATTACTAGTTTTTTTGTTTATTTTACATTATTTTACTGATAGAAACAGATGAAAATGAATATTTTTCTTAGTTTTTCGAAATAATTTGTTATTGGGGTATTGTTATGGTAAACGTCACAAAAACGACCTTTTTATCACATACTCATATGTTTTTTCTCGAAATTCCAAAAGGCGACGACACTTGATCCTAATCGATGTGAAAGTTGTTATGGAGCAGAGAACAAAGACATCACGTGAGTTGCTAATGTAGATTTTCATTTTAACATTGGTTTCTCCTTTATTTTTGAGATATTTAAATTTTTTACTTGTTAACTTGTCTTGTTAACTTTCACATTTACGCATTCGTGGGGGCAGTGTGGCTCAGCGGTACGGTCTTTGCTTCGTACCTGAAAGGTACCGAGTTCGATCACCCTCTGCTGCGCTGTGTGGCCTTGAGCAAGTCACCTCGCCCTAGCTCAATTTCCGGCGCTGCACTGCGGCTGATGCCTGGGTTATTCCAGTCTTCCCTTGGAATAGGCCCTAGAGACAAATTTCCCCTATGGGATGAATAACGAGAATTTTCTTTTTTTTTTTATATTTATTAATAAGTATAAGAAAAGACTCATCATTCACCTTTTTCCCTTCTCCCGTCCATGATTCAGATGTTGTAACACATGCGATGCCGTCAGAGATGCCTACCGACAAAAGGGCTGGGCGTTTACTGATGCTGAAAACATTGTACAATGTCAACGCGAAGGATTCTCTGAGAAAATGGAAGCCCAGAAAAATGAAGGCTGCAAGATGTATGGCTATCTCGAAGTGAACAAGGTAGGTTTATCAGAAAACTTGCGCATAATACAATGACGGACAAAGCAGGGAGTAACAAGAAATAATACTTAGAAAAACTGCTAGCATGACAGCACATCTAGCAAGTAAACAGAATGTCTGGGATTCAATCCCCAGTTGAGGCAAACTTCGATCATTGATTTTAAAAATATTTTTCTTTCTTACACTTGTCTGGTACTGTGTCATACACACCTGCCAGATTTTATCTTGCACACGTCCAGGCTGAATCAAATATTTAAATTGTCATCAATTTTTTCGTCTTTGCTATTGTAAACAAAATTAATGTTCATTTAACAAGAAGCATTTTTTTAAACATTTTATTGCTAATCTGGGAAAAAATTGATTCTTTTTTTTTTTTTTTTTTTGAGAAGGGGGTGGGGAGTATTTTTAAAATTTTTTATATTTTAAATGAAAAGAAATAGGAAGTTATTTCCAAGTCCTTGACATCAAATTCTAACTCTCTTGAGTTCGGCTTGAATAAACACGGAATAGATTGCAAATGCAAGAGACTTAATTCAGCTCAGACTGAATTGTTACATCGTACACCAGCATGAAAGTAGCATTGACAATGAAGATATGACACAATCCCGAGCAAAATGTGACCTTTTCTCTCTATGACATGGGTGAGCGAGTCATTCATCAAGAACATCTACAGTAGGCTTACTTACTCCTGAATGAGTGAGATTTTCTTTGATTATTTTTTTCAACTGTGTTATTATAAATATTAGAGATGGAAAAATCGATTGACTGGGTGGGGATCCAAATCTCCCATAGTGGACAGGGAGGTACATGCTGTGTCTTCTATCCCCCCATACCCGTTTTCCAATTGTTTCCTGTCATTGTCTTGGAATGAGATTACTTAGTTTTGTCCTGATCCTTGCTAGAGTTCATTGGCTGGGAGGGAAACAGTCGAATGTATAGTTATAGTTTTGGGAGATGATATTTTTTTCCTTGTAAATCGTCTCTCTGTTATGCATTATATTATGTTTAGTTTACATATTATATTATATGATTGGTAAACATTTGAGTGTATTCCTCTTAGTTGGGACCTGTGCTTGTGTCTGGATGAGACTTTTAGGTGATCTTAAACTAAGTACCTTGACAGTGGTACCAATTCCCCTTTGTCTTACCTTTTCTTTTGTGCTTAATTGTAATTCTAGAACTTTTTACTATCCCATTTTATTCCGTTTTACTGGCGCTGATATGACCTTAATGTGTTGCAAGCGCCGTAAAACCCTTAAAAACAAAAACAAAAGCAAAATCGATTGACATTTGAAGAACGAGTTTTCTGGCCAAATATTTAAATACAAGTTTTTCCAGAGAATGGCAGTTAAATGGTTATGCAGGGTTTTAGCGTTACTTTTAAGACATTTTTAATCTTGTCTTTTAACCAGTTAACTATCATTTTCTGGAAAAACTTGTATTTTAAAAATTTGGCCAGAAAACTTCTTCTTTAAATATCAGTCGATTTAAATGACCCTCATCTTGGCAAAACTCTCACTCTCAAACCTGAGACTTTGCTGTTGCTGACTAGCTTCTCATTTTACACCTGAGTATGGTGAGAAAATTTGAGTACTAAAGAACCATCTCCAGCAACTCCACTTTTAACCACCTACATTGGACTGGGACTTTGTCCCTTCAGGTCACAAACCAACTGTTATACCAACTTAACAACAGAGCCATCAAGCCACATAAGTGGCTAGTGCGATTGCTCTCTCTCTCTCTCTCTCTCTCTCTCTCTCTCTTTCTTTCTTTCTCTCTCTCTCTCTCTTCTTTGTTTTTCAGCCAGGCAGATGGTGACGTGTCCGTTGGATCCCACACAACACTATTTTAATTCTCTGTTTTCATCTGGCCCTTCTCCATACCCTAAACGTCTCTCTATTGCAAGGTTGTGGTTGATTGAAAAAACATTGATCTGGGCAACTGACATTTTTGAATACTTTTCATTTCATACAGCCTCATTTCAGAACTTTTTACGAATTTTGTTTTTTAAATTTTTCTCTCAAGGTCGGTGGAAATTTCCATTTAGCACCAGGGACAAGTTTTCAACAAAGACATGTTCATGGTAAGTGTATATTTTGTTTTTATCCCCGGAGTCTATAGTTTGAATGAAACTGACATCACTCAGCTCTTTGTTAATGTTTTTATACAGCCATTTTAATAGTAATAGTAATAAATCTTTATTGTCCACAAAATGGAAAATCTTAAGTGATTTACATTGCTCAAACAAATACAATAGACATTAATAGAAATGTGTGGATGTTATAATAATACGGTCCTCATAACAAATTTGCTTCACAATCCACACAGACATCTTTACAATTAATGATTACTTCTCACTAAACTCTATAAATCTGACTATAAACGTTAAAGGTTACACATAGTTTATGTGTTGGTAGGTTATATCTGGTTCGTGGCTGTTGGGAATATTTTACCTAAATGCATAGCATCAATATAGATGTCACGAAGCTGGAGGTATCGCCGTATTTTGTTGAATTCAGTGGCAAATGTATGTTAACCTTTTTTCTGTTAAGAAAAAAGTCCCGTTATTTATCCTTAGTAAAATTTTTCTTAAGGATTTATTTTGAGAGATGATAGGGTTAACACAGGTGTTAATTAAATTGGAAAGTAATCATTTGGAGTGTTAAGTTTCTTGCTTAACGGTCTCCTCACCAACTACAGGAAAATCGTCACATTCATTACGATCCAGCCAACATTTATCTCATTCAGATTTCTTTTGTACATTTAAAGAAAAATTGTTGTTTTAGTTATAAAACAATTGACACTACATTGTAGACCTCGTTTTGCTGAATATTGTGTATAGCAAGAATGTACTGCTGTTTTTATTTTTGTATTGGTTGGGTGTGAAGTTTTTAGAAAAATCCTGAAAATGGATGGTAAGGAGGAAAAAAGGAATGCTGCCATCATGGCGTTGAATGAAACTTTTAGGAGATGGATTTTAATTGCCATAAACTGAAGTTTTGAGAAAACCCTATTCAAAACTTTGCTTACTTTTACAGTCCACTATCCATGGTGATAAAATTCTTGTCAAAACAACACTATTTGAAGCAAAATGATTGGTTGTAGAGAAAAGAAAAGTTAATTGAGATGTAGTACTTTTTGTTTTAGTTGTGAAATTTAGTTATTTTCTTTGCTTAAAATGATAAAATATTGATATTACTGTTACTTCGGCCATAAATTACGTCATTTTGAGAACTAGAATGGTAGAAATGAAATTTTATCGTATTTCATAGAAGATAAATGATTACAGTACATTATACTCGCAAAAAAAAAAAAATGCCCAAAAATTGTCATTTTTAGTGTTGCATCCCCCATGAAGACAACCATGGGATGTAACAAAATGCATAAATTACTCTGTCTCGGAATTTTTATACAACAAAATTAATGTGTATTTATAATTCAATGTTTTAAAGTAATGATCCAAACTATATTATTTCATTTTATTTCAGTGCATGATCTACAATCTCTCAGGGGGCAAAAGGTGGGTTTAAAAATTAAAAAAAAAAATACAATCTGTAGCAACAGTAAGCAGCGTGCCAGGATCTCTTTCAAATTATAATTTCTCCCGCTATTGATCTGGTTACACTTTCAAATCTAACCATTTTCACCAAAAGAGCGATAACAATCTTTTGACTCGGGACAGAGTCACAATTCTCTCACTGGATACTAGCAGTAAAAAATCTAATATCGAGTTTGGTCAGCAACAAACCCGACAGTAAGAGATTAATCACTGGTTTGAAATGGGTTGAGAGCCTCCAAAAATCAGGAGCTGTGTGAAGTCCAATTCTTTATAATGTAAAGGGCCCAAAGCACCAGTTTATCCCAATTGCTGGGTGGGGTTTTCTGTTCTCACATTCTTCTATCCCTTTTATATCTGTTTTTCTGAGTTTCTGAGTCAATTTTGTCTTGGAATGAGATTAGCCTACTTGGTTTGTCCTGGATCTGACCAGAGTCCTTAGCTGAGAGGGAAACAGTCAACAAATGTATAGTATTAGTTTAGGTAGATGATACAATGCAGCACGGAAATCTCAAACAATTCTGAACCAGGCATATATGTAGAGATTTCCATGTTTTTGAGTTTTCCTTGTTAATTATTTTATGAAGAAGAATGTCAGATAGGTAAATATGGGTTGTTGTTGTGATGTCTCATTATAATGATATGCAGTGTATAGTGGTCCTTGCCTCATTAAAAGGTGGAACAAGGTTCCAATTTGGTGGCTATATCAAGAAGACAAAGCCAGCACATCACATTTTTGATGACACACTCAGTATGTGAAGTCTTTACTCATGAATCCGATAACTAATCACCATCACTCCTCACTTATCTCCACCATGTCTCTCCTCTCATCCCTTCCCCAATTACTTTTTTGATTATGACATAACAGGAACAACCTCAGGCCATCACTGCCTTGCTGGTCTACCATTGGTACTGGGATGTGTCTTGTGGTCAAATATGCTTTGCACATGCCCCTCCTCCCTTCCACACTCACACACATAGACTTATATTCTAAACAAAGGCAGCTTGTTACAATTACTAACTCACTTAATGCCACACTGGTTGAGATGATATCTTTCATCATTTTCGTTCAATACAAACTTAATAAGGCAAAAGAATTTTATGACTGAACACCTAAGTGAACGTCCAGTTTGTTCGAGATTTCCGTGTTGGCCTCTGAAAATGTTCGAGATTCTTGCGTTGCCAAATTGAATAACTAACATGTTTTGTATGCATTTAAGTTTGAGTGTATTCCTCTTGGTGGGATTCTGTACTGTGCTTATGTCTGTCCGAGACTTGTAGGTGATCTCAAGTAATGATGGTGTTCTCTTGGAATATCTACGGTACATCTGTTCCCGTATTACTTATTTGAACCAGTCCCCTTATTCTCCTGTGCCTTTAATAAATCTAGACTTTTTTTACCATTCCCAGTTTTTGTCTTATTGCTAGTGCTAAAATGACCTAAATGTGTCGCAAGTGCTGTAAAACCTTAAAAACAAAAACAGTGTCCCAATTTCTGTACTTTATATGGACAGTAATAGTTGCTTGTTGACCTGTTGTTAACTGCCATACTCGGGGAAAAACTTGCATTTAAAAATATACGTACCAATCAATTTAAATGACCTTCATCTTGGCAAAAACTCTCAAACCCCTGGGACTTCGCAAAGTCTTCCTTAAGTCCCAGGTTTGAGAGTTTTTTTGCCAAGTTGAGGGTCATTTAAATTGATTGGTACGTATATTTTAAAATGGCGAGTTTTCTAGCAAAATTTTTAAATATGAGTTTTTTCCAGACCGGCAATTGACTGGTAAAGCAAGTTTGGAAAGGATGCTAGCAGTGGTTTCTGCCTAGTGTATGAAGCAAGAATAACCAGTGACCCACCATCTCAAATGACATTTTGTTCAAGAAATTTAAAAAAAAATTTCCATTAGGGTATTCATCTCATAGGGTAAATTTGTTTCTAGGGTCTATTCCAAGGGAAGACTGGAATAACCCAGGCATCGGCCGCAGTGCAGCGCAGCAAATAGAGC